>NC_133973.1:115844301-116150384 GCF_047716275.1 Strix uralensis | reverse complement strand
GGTGGGATGTGGCACCCAACCTCCTTGCATCTTTCACCAAACACCGGCACATCTTGCTGGCAGTCCCTAACCAGCTCCCTTCTCAGCACACCAGTTTTTCAAATCCTGTTCTTCAGTTTCTCTTGCCAGCCAGGCAAACCGATCTCCAGGCTGCAGCCCAAGCTCTGCTACCAGTAGGATGAGACTTCAGTGTCTATTAATAGTGCCCTGTGAGTCCCCAAGTCTCCATGAACAGCACAGTGTGTCCAGGTGTCTTGCAATACTTCCCAGTCCTGCTCTGGAGACCACTGCCATGAAGTGCTCCATCAAATAACCACTACAATGTTGAACATCGAGACACCTTGCTCCTTCATCAGCCCTTATTTTCTCAGGGACATTTTTGAGCTACTCCAGATTCTAAACTTTTAACCTGCAAAAACAGCAGGAACATGACATTCGGTGCCTGGCCTCACACATGACTGAGTGGGTCACCCAAGGCTCCCTGCACAGTCAAATGACAGAAACAGGCATTTTCATACAACCTATTTTGGGTGTGCACCTTTGCCTGAGGGCAGCTGTGCTCCAGGAGCAGCTGTTCATTTGTGCAAGGAGCCAAAGGTGACCAGCTCAGAGGTCAATATCTGTACAGAAGTGGGCATGTAAAGCTGGAGATGAATCCCACCGGGTGCCACTAGGACCTGGGTACGTGCCAGAAGCATGCGATTCCTCCTTCAGGTTCACTGGAAAGAGTGCTTAAGGGTTTTAGTAATTTACATAGATACTGGCTCAAGTGGGCAGAGTAATTTCATCTCTTTTTCCATTGTTCTTCTATGATTTACAGCTTTGACATGTATTTCTGCATAGCCTCTGTTTTATTAAGTTAGTGCTAGGATCTCTTGAGATGACTTTAAAATACTTTGCACAACAAACCTAACATTACTTGCTTGCTCAAGTTCTCATATGAAATTCACTTGTATTCCACATATCTCTTCTAGCCAGTACAAATCTATTATTCTGGAAATGACCGAGAATTTCAGGATTGATGAACTGTTCAGTAAGCTCATCGTTACTCCGCAGGTTTTCAGTCCTATTTGTAGTATTACAGGAACTGATAAAAAAAAAATAAATCAGTGAGCATCTAACCTAAGAAATTACACAGATGGCTTTCCCTGCCATATTTGTGGCTTTCAGTTTTAAATAAAATCTGTTTTTCAGACATCAACTTAACCAATTAAAGTCTGATAAAACATAACCAAGTACATATTAAAGTCTACAAAAATCACAGAAAGAAGGTAAGAGGGCAGTTGCTATTATCTTTGTACTACAGAAAGGAGAAAAGTAATTTGATTTATTGGTACTTTAAGCATCACAGCTGAAAATGATAATGTCACAGCAACATAACTGTGTAATGTAAGTAGCCTCAGGCTCTTTCCATAGTTCTAACTCAGTCTAGATGGCACATAAAAGCTCATCCAACAAGGACAATGGGTGTGTGCCTCCAATTACACTGTCATTTGAAAGGCAGTAAAAACAAGGAACTAAACAATGTTGAGAGCTGCCTCTCAAACTCAGATTAACAATAGCTAATATTTCAATTTTCAAGTCACCATAAAGACCAGTTCCAAGTATTTTATGTTCTAGTAACAGGGTATACTTAGCTTTGATAGAGCTTTTCTGTAAAAGCTGTCTTCTCCAACACCCATCCCCATTCTGCTTAGCTTTATGTCCAGAGAACCAGAGTCCCTGCAGAAGCGTAAGCAGGTGGATGCATCATGAATGCATTTCTGTGCTGAGCCCTTCACCCTTAATGAGGGTTTAAAAGTGAAATGAGGTTTCATTTAGTTTGTTAATATGAACCAGAGTATAAAGGCTTGACAGCTCCATCTCCTACACTTGAGTATATTTGAAGACTTCCACTCCAGAATGGGCAATTAAAGCATTGTGGAGTACATGTCACTACCATAGTTTACATTATTTGATGGATATTAATAAAAATAATTCACAAAGTCAAAAACAATTGGAAAAAGCAAGAGATTGTGAATACATCACTTCCTTCACCCAAAACAACATACTTCCTCTGCAGAACATCTGGATAGGAACATCTTCAAGACAATGGATTATTTTTAAAAACAATCCTTGCATGCAGGAAACCATTCCTAAAAAAGGTGGCAGATGTTGAGGTTACAGTGTTCATTATACCGCTTTCAGAGAAGCATTACTTACCCACTTCAGGGAGTGTGAACCAACTATAAAGTATTAAAAAAATTACACCAAATAATAGAATCATAGAATGGTTTGGGTTGGAAGGGACATTAAAGATCATCTAGTTCCAACCCTCCTGCCATGAGCACGGACACCTTCCACTACACCAGGTTGCTCAAAGCCCCGTCCAACCTGGCCTTGAACACTTCCAGGGAGGGGGCATCCACAGCTTCTCTGGGCAACCTGTTCCAGTGTCTCACCACCCTCACAGGAAAGAATTTCTTCCTTATACCTAATCTGAATCTACCCTCTTCCAGTTTAAAACCATTACCCCTTATCCTATCCCCACCTTTCATGTAGCCCCCTTTAAATATTGGAAGGCTACTGTAAGGTCTCCCCATAGCCCTCTCTTCTCCAGGCTGAAGAACCCCAACTCTCTCAGCCTGTCCTCATAGGGGAGGTGCTCCAGCCCCCAGTCATCTTTGGGGCCCTCCTCTGGACTCCCTTAAGCAGGCCCATGTCCTTCTTATGTTGGGGGCCCCAGAGCTGAACACAGCACTGCAGGTGGGGTCTCACAAGAGCAGAGTAGAAGGGGAGAATCACCTCCTTGACCTGCTGGTCACACTTCTTTTGATGCAGCCCAGGATATGGTTGGCTCTCTGGGCTGTGAGCACACATCGCTGGCTCATGGTTTTCCATCCACTGCTACTCACAAGTCCTTCTCCGCAGGGCTGCTCTCAATCTACTCATTCCCCAGCCTGTATTTGTGCTTGGGATTGCCTCAACCCATGTGCAGGACCTTGCACTCGGCCTTGTTGAACTTCATGAGGATTGCATGGGCCCACCTCCCAAGCCTTTCAAGGTCCCTTTGGATGGCATCCCTTCATTTCAGCATGTTGACCACACCACACAGCTTGGTGTTGTTGGCAAACTTGCCAAGGGTACGCTCAATCCCACCATTCATGTGGCCAACAAAGATGTTAAACAGCACCAGTCCCAGTACCAGTCCCTCATCACTGTTCTCCACTTGGACATTGAGCCATTGACTGCAACTCTGAGTGTGACCATCCAGCCAATTCCTTATCCACCAAGTGGTCCATCCATCAAATCTATGTTTCTTTGATTTAGAGACGAGGATGTCATGCAGGACGGCGTGAAAAACTTTGCACAAGTCCAGGTACATAACATCAGTTGCTCCTCCCTTATCCACCAACGCTGTCACCCCATCATAGAAGGCCACTAAATTCTAAATTCATCAGGCATGATTTGTTCTTAGTGAAGCTATGTTGGCTGTCACCAATCACCTCCTTATTTTCCATGTGCCCTAGCATAGTTTCCAGGAGGATCCACTCTGATCTTGCCGGACACAGAGGTGAGACTGACTGGCCTGTAGTTCCCCAGATCTTCCTTTTTTCACTTTCTGAAAATTAGGGTTATGTTTCCCCTTTTCCAGTCAGTGGGAACTCCAGACTGCCACAAATTCTCAAATATGATGGATAGTGGCTTAGCCACTTCATATGCCAGTTCCTCAGGACCTGCAGATGCACCTCATCAGGTCCAATGGACTTGTACACTTTCAGGTGCCTTAGATAGTCTTGAACCTCATCTTCTCCTACAGTGGGCTGCTTCATATAGCAGTATTATTAATTCTGAAGATCATACTGGGTATTAAGTCAAAAGATGTCTTCACGGGTTTCTTTTTCTTTCTTAAAACTATATGGATTAAAAAGATGTTTTACACAAAGTGCTACCAGTTTTAAATTACTACATTTAATAAAAAAACTAGTCAACAGACACAGGAACATCTCAGATTTTTTGTTCTCCTATAAAGCATACTGTTATTTGGAGCCAAATGCAAAATATTTTATTATCCAAAGTGGAAACTCAGTTTAGCCCAACCTCTACCAGAGAACAGGACAGGGAGCTTTTCCTTAATTTGAAAACTGGAATTAACATGAACAGTTATGGAGAAGGTAAACATGATTTAATAATGAACCCAAAAGTCTCTCTGAAGCTGGTAGAGACCCACTCAGTGGTGTAGCTGTAGTTCTGTTTAATGGCCCAACCACTGCTAGAAATCCAAGCTCCGTTGACCTTGTAAGACCTGAGATGCCTTAGCTCTTTCTAGGCTGTGATTACCAATTTCTAAAAACCTCCCCAGGGAAAGAGCATGTCCTCAATACATATGCTGCTTGTTTAACACTAAAGACACGCCCATTATCTGTTACACTAATAAACCTACAACACAACAGATTGAGCATGAGCAGAACAATTTTAGAACGCCTTTTAATCGCGGTAAATCAGAGCAGCTCTCCCTAATCCTCACAATGACAGCACCACACTCTTCACCTCATCAAACGCTGCTCAGAAGTGCTGCTCTTCCAGCACTTGCCTAATGGTTCTTTTCAGAACAGGGTCAGGTCATTAGCTCTTCTGCAGACCTGCCATAATACCAGTTTCTAAATTACTGCACTGTTCTGCAGCTCAAACTGAGAACACTGTACTGTTGCTAGAAATCCCAAATGGTGGTTTTCTACCGTACTGACTTGGATAGCTGTTACCAAGACAAGCAGCTCAGTAGTAAACCACTGTCCCTTGGCTGACCTCTGCAGCTACATATGAGCAGCACTTCTCAGCCTCAGTTGCCTTGGAGTCTTGACTGAATATAGGCAGATAAGAGAGAAAAATCAAGAAAGTAGCAGAAATGACCAGAAACTGAATAGCCACAAGAGCATTAACCACAACAGAGCATATAGGACTCGATGCAAATCCACAGGTAAAAGAACAGCCAAGTTGTGCTCTTTAAATAAACTTTAGGCAAGACTTTAGGATAGCAAAGCAGAATTCTCATCTTGAAATAGAACAAGCCAAATTGAGATCCAAGAATTTGAATTTTTAGGGCTATAAATAACTCAGTTATAGGGTTATATAAATAGCTCACTTTCTCCCTACATTACATCAAACACCAATAACTTAAAATAGTTTTTACTGATAACCCTAATCCTTTCCCCACTGCTGAACTCCAGCTGAACAGCCTTTCTCCTGCAACAGTCTAAGTAGAAATTCATTGTCTTCCAACCTCATGACCCACTCTTGGTATGCAACCTCCTCCACATGATCTCTGCTTGGAAGGCAGCTCTCCTTTCCTTTTCTTGGTTCATATCAGCAAATAGCCAGATACCAGTTATGTCTCTTCTTCCAGGCTGTCCTTTGGCACTGTGGATGAACCTGTGTGCTGTGGGATCTAAGCAGCAGCAAAGGAATTGCAGTGCAATCCAGCCTCTTTTTTTTTTTTTTAAGAACTACCAAAACCTCCGTGCTCTCCTCTGCACCATATTTCACAAAATTCTTAGTGACTGTTATATCCAGTTATGCTCCATGTTCCCCCTTTATATTTTCTTACCCCAAAATGCATTCACCATCCAAAGTCAACTCACCATAGCTTGTTAAAAAGAACTACTAGATTAATATTTACAAAGATTTGTCTCGATAAAGCACCACAGTGGGCACTAAGAGCGCTTATGCTTTTGAGACACTACTAACCACACACCTCTATCATTCTAGCTACATTCACACTGTAATTTAAATCACTTGGAGTTACAAAACAAAACCCTTCTTAAATGTAGATTTAACATATGCATAAACATTCATCCTTTTTTTTCCACTAATCACTGCTTTTCAATATGCTTTGTAACAGCTGTCAGTAGTCTCCTTTGACATTTCCTGCACCCACAATGAACATTTAAGAGTCATTAAAAAAACTGATATAATAGCAATTGGAACATTTTTCCTGCTCATGTACTGTCCTTATCACATTGAAGAGAAAATAATCGAAGTTATTATCCATTCATAGTAGTCACACTTTAACCTCTTGAATATATTGTTGACTAATGGGTCACTTACATGTCACCAGATAACCTAGAACATCAGAAAGACAGTGCACATGAAAAGTCCAGTGAGTGAACAGAAAAGCAAGCATTTGGTTTATTAAGAATTGTTTCTTCTAGCAGCATAGTGGTTCAAGTGGGATTAGAAATTGAAGGATCCAACTCCTGAGAGCATTTCCCCCACAAAGCATTCTCACATGAATCTGAGTGCTAGGCTGCAGCAGTCTCATGCTTTCATAGAGGAACTCAGCCAGAGCAGCTACTATCACAGCTGAGGAACATTTCTGAACAACATCCACACTCCTGAATATTCGGGGAACAGCCCTGTCCTCTGCCAAGCCATATTCATGCAATAATGCAGCCATCTTTAGTGTTCTACCCTGGGCAGCTTCAGAGGGTGGAAAATAAACATAAAGCAGATGGCAACATTTTTAGGATCAGTCAGTCTTGCATCAAATTCTGGAATTAGCTCAGCCAGCACTGAAGCCCCCAAGACACTGCAGTGTCAGCCCTTCCTCTCCACAGCCCAGTATAGTCACCACAAGGGTCAAGAACAACATATCAGTCTCTTTTTGCCTTTAAGCAGTTTTTATGTCCCACTTGCTTCTCACACGTGCTGTCTATTCTCAGTTTAAACATGCATGCTTCAAGTAATACCTAAACTTATGTAGATTATATAGTTACAGACAAGTGAGGCAATGAATGCTCCTTGGAATAAATCAGTAAAATAAGTTAACCAGCCTCCAAACTATGCTAAAATCTGAAGCTAAACTTTGCTTTTCCTTCCACTTACGTATGCACATATGAAACTCTGCACTTTTACTATATCCAGTAGCATCCATACACTAGAAGCACATGCAGATGAACATGTTCATGCACTTCATGTAGCAGCTACTGGCGCTGGGTAGAGAACCCAGTTGACAGATGTTACCATTGTTGTGGCACATGGTTAAAATATACTGCTATGACTTGGCAAGAGTTTTGACATTTTCCCTTAATGGTACTCCCTGAAAGGCAGGCACTTGAACAAAAACCTCCAATGGATTGAAGAGAGCCCTTTAAGCTGCATCTACCTACAGCAGGAGAATCCCATTCTGTAATAAAAATCACAACTTTTCATATACCCATGCTCCAGTACATTAGTTTCCATCTGTACTATGAACAGAAACTGTCTTTTCAGTGCAGATCAAGATGGTGTTGAATGTGGGTGAAGTAAGTAAATATAAATAAAATGCTGCTGGAAGAAGCTTGAGCATTGTGGAGCAAGTAATAGTTAGGGAGACCTTTATTACCATGACAAAACATGATTGCTGTGTTTACCAAATGAAGAATACAGCTGTATAGTCCTAAAAAGCCTCAGACTAAGAATTAAAGAAAACCATTCATAATAGTTAATGGAAAAGTCACTGAGAAGATAAGATGGTATTTTCAGAAAATTATTCCAGTTTCCTAACCAGATTTGTTGGAGCTGTTGAAAACACTAATGTGGATTACTGAGTATGAAGTAATGGTAACGCTAAGTAAACACAGAGCTCTCTTCTGACACTCAACTCTTAAATTAAGCACAGAATAGCATTCATAATTAATACACCAGCAGTCTAGAGTCAGTAACACAAAGCTGAGCCAGTCTCCCATATCTAGAAGTTACAGGATCATTCAAGAACCTAATAAATAGGCCAAGTAATGTCTGTACTCTATAGTCTGTATCAGGTGATTCATCCATAAAATGAAAATTTTATTCAGTACATTTTATGTTAGAACAGTGCTATTATAAATGGACTATTTAATGCCCAGTTGGATTGGCAATATTATGATAATTTTATTTTAAGCTTTATGGATTTTCAAAACACATACAAATAAAATACTGATCACAAAATTCCATTTGCTAAAGTTTCTTCAGGAATATACATCAAGCATGATCCCAGCACACAAATAAATGACTTTTACAGAGAATGTTACAGAGTAATAAATGCTAGCGAAACAGCCAGTCTTTCCAGATACGTGACAATGAAAACAGTTTTCTTTCCGTTTGCCACATCCAACATTTGAATAATTTTTTGGTTTGGTTTGGTTTTTTTAAATAGCCAGGTCTGAAGTTAAAATGTGTGAGTAAACTGACTGTGGAAGTCATCAGGCACTCAGAAGCCCTGAAAGGGAGAATAAGGAGTATTTTTGAAGTTCCCTAGTTCAGGGGTAAAAGTCCCTGAGACACAGAAAAACAAACCCGTTTTCTTTGATGGAAAGATGTTTGTCAAGGGACATTGCCAACAGAGAGCCATAAAGATAAACTTTAAGATTGAAGAGCAACAGTAAGACAGAGCAAGGAAACCAATCTGTAATGCTAGCTAATGAGGAATGCCTCTGTGGGGCAGCATGGGACTTCACCAAGACTGCCTACTTGCAAGAAAAGCATTCATCAGAAATATATGCAGAGATACAAAGCACAAGATATGCACATGCTAACCTTGCCATTAAGACAGGAAAGACTTTAACAGTATGTGGCAAAACCTATAAATCCACTTAATTATAAACAGTATACAACTGACCTCGAGTTAAACGATAAACAAGAACAAACAAAATACTGCACCCCAAATTCAAAGTCACCACCAGGACATTTATTACTTGAAGTTAGTAGATTAAGAGACACAAATGCATATATATTTTCTGTTGCTTGATGCCAGTGCAGAATTGCTCAGCTAGTCCAGGTCATTTAAGTCCCTGGGACCTGGAAACTGATCTCAGAAGCAGCATGCCTCTGACCTTCCACCTCAAGTCCCTGAGCTGCTGCTGGACATTAAAACAGCTCTACTGCTTCTACTTTTTATGAGTCATACCCCAGCAGGGTCCTGTTCCTTGCTACATGCTGTGACAAGGATCTTGACTACATCCTCTTCCTTAAGCCTACTGTGCATACGGAAGTTGAATTATGATGTCGTGCTGATTTTCAATGCTATTTAACATGTAGGCAGGTCATAAACTCACCCATACTGTTCACTAGTCTGAGCCTTCAGAATAGTGGAAGAAAATTGCAGTACTTCTAGGTTTTTGAAACATCCACAGCAGTAAGAAGCCTGTTATATCAGAAGGACATCAAGCATGCCAATAAGTAACACTTGGAGAAAAGCACAGCATAAGTGGTGAAAGCAAGTCAAAGCAGATTTCAGTCTAATCTAAAGATCTAATCCTAAAGGTTAATACAGGTTTCATGACCAGTATACTTAAGTCTATGATCAGGTATAGGTTTAGAACTATTAGCAACTAAAAAAGGGTTTGAAGAGCAACCTTTAGGTTCTGACCTAAAGATCTGTAAGTTACCACTGTGGAGGAATGATCTAGTTTGAAATCAGATGATCTTTGAACTAACTAGAAAGCAATCATCATGCTTACACAAGACCTTCATGCTAGCCACACTTGCTCAAGAGCACAGCAGGACTCTAAAGAACAGATATTGATAGCATGTGCCCTGTGCTGTTTTAACACTGAATTTCTTTATATTATTTATGTCACTTCCTTAAGCGGATAGTAGTTAAGCCAGTCTACCCCAGCCCTACTTCAGTCCAACTGTGCATCCAGTTATGTGCTTACTTTACCAGAACAGGAGTAGCAAGTTTTCAGAGATGTGCTGATGTGTTTCTTTATCAAAAGGCCTTATGAAAACAACAGCTACAGAGGAAGAACACATCACCTTTCCCAGCAAGGCATTCTCCAGTGTGCTTATCCCGAGGAAGACACACATTAAACTGTCACAGCTTGATTTGTGATGGCTTTCCCTCTAAAAGAACATTAGGGCATTTGTTCCACATAGGGATGGGCGGTTTTATGGAAGGACTGCTGTTCCAATTCTCTAAATGGACTCTCCAGACTTCAGGCTTTTGCCCTATATTTAGGTCACTAGTAATTGGACATGTGTTGAAAACACACAGGCTCAGTTCAGCGTTGCTTAATTAATTTCTTAGCCTGTTAATTTGGCAGTCATCCTACAAAACAGAACAGTTGGATATTTAAACTTGTATTAAAGAATACATTATAACAACATCAAGTCTCCCAAAAATAAGTCCAACTCTTTTGGTATTAGTGAAATAAATACTTTAAATTGCCTGAAGTACAAAGTGAAATCAGTTTTAGTTGCTCAGGTGAGATCTATCAGCTTGGTTAATTAACAGGAATTATTTCTCTTCAATAACATTTAGACTCCAAAAAAGATCAAACACAGCACAAAATGTAGAAACCCACAGACTTGACTGAGACTTTCTCAAGATGAAGCAAAGAACTGACAGATGCTAAAGTCTTGCAACCAATGGAGCAGGATCAGCTGTAACAGCTTTCTACCTGGGACATTATACTCCCAAGCAACTGGTGAGTGCACCAACTACACGTTAATGTTTCAGCTTAAAAGTGTCCTGCGTATTAGTTTGAGCTGTACGGGGCACCTTTTAGTATTGTTACTGCTCTTGAAGCAGCACGTTCTTGTTGAAGAAAAGCTCATCCACTGAAATAAGAATTCCTTCTGCTCCCAGAAAGCTTCTGCCACAATTTTTTTAGTCAACTTGCTTCATGTTTTTTAAACCCTTCTTGAAGGACACAGAACAGCCCCACTGTGCTGAGTCCTGGCCATGCTGCCAAGCTTTCTGTTGGAGTTCACTTCGCTACCATCTATTTACTTCACCACAGGTCCCATGTGCTTTAGGTAGTTTTGGCTTAAGCCTAAACAGCAAATGAGAAGAGACAGCTGCCTCTCTGCAGGAACTTTTCTCACTGGTGACCCTAGGGGCTGAGTTGGCAGAGTCATCTGGACTTTACAAGAAGGCTGCTCTACTAAACAGCCTTGTAAAACTCTATTCATATACTAATGGGAGTAAAATATTTACTTCAAATCAGGAAGTATTGTATTTTTTGATGAAGAAACAGGTTCTGTGCTTGAGCAGATAGTTTTATGGCATTTTAAAGCTGACCTAACATGCCTACCTTGATTTAAAATAAAAAGGCATCCCGATTCCTTCTGCTATGAGGTGAACTCTGCCAATAAAAATGGCCTGAAGAGCGAAATAGACTCACTTTAACAGTACTGAAAGGAAACTGATCTTCTCTTTAAAAGCCTTGTATACAGGGGTACTCAGACGGTTGTTAAAGTAAAAATAACATACAACAATATTTGCAAAAAAGCTTAATATAATCTTTTGAGTCTCTAAACTCTAAATAATAAATATGAAAAGTGTACATGGCACACCAGAGCAGCTAAATATTAAAACAAACACAAATTGACATCACTTACCTACATTGTCAGTGATAAATTTGTCACTACTGTGATAAAACACAAGCTTAACATACAGAACGTTTTTCCAAAGGAAAACCACGGAACCAAGTTGATACAAAGATGAGGGACAAGGGGAGACAATAAATAACAAGGCACAAAAACCTCTCTTGTTGCCACCCTGTAAGGCACCACTGTGCAACTGTGAAACTATCATGACTTGTAGTGGAGAAATTCTAAACATGTTTAAGTGACTGGGTAATGTATTTTAAATATGACACTATGCTCATGTCTTTGGGAATAAAAAAAATACTTATGAATCTTTATTTACACTTACAGACTTTTAAAAAACAAATCAGTGAAACAGGTGAATTAATACTCAAATATGGGAGTCACAGTTAATTTTTCCCAGACAGCTTCACAAGTGCAACTTGATCATGACCTATACTGGCCTTGTTAATAGAGTTCTGGATCCAATATGGTGCAGAGGGAAATGCTGCCAATAATGACAAATTGTGTGTGGCACACCAGTACTTTTAACAAAACAGACTTCAGGGATTAGGATGAGAATAAACTCATTTTCACTTGTAACCAAAAATTATTTAAATCCAGAGATAAAATGTGTCAGTAACGTTAATCTAACATCATACCTACAGATCTTAATAGCCAAAGTTATAATTTATACCTTTAAAAAACAGGGCACCAGCACTTTTCTTACCTATTCTGTTATCTGCTCAAAAAATCCATCAGGGAACAAACTTCAGCAAAAACCTTTTCCCTTACTTGACGGTTACAGATATATAATTAAGCTTACAAACTGTAAGTTTCCTCCTTTTTTCTTACGTCCCATGATCTCTACTGCATCCTGCTAGAAATAGTATTTGTCACCTCTCCAATAACACAGAAATCTCCAGACTATTGAAATTACTTAAAATATGCACAAGTTGGACAAGTTTTTACAAGATGAAAAGGGGCTTTCACTGAAAATGAAAATTTCCTTCTAATGAAAGATTTAGAAGGCACTCGGTTTCTCATGAGCTTCAGACACACGAACGACTTTTTTTGTCCTTGGAAACAACGTCAGTAGATTATGCTTCCAAAACTTCTGCTTCCATTCTTGCAACTTGACCAACTGCACAGCCCATAGTAAACAATCTGAATGAACTTGACGATTCAGTTATTGGCTAAGTTCCATTGTCTTACATGACACATTTTACTCTTTACAATTAAATATTGTGGTTTATGGCACTATATTTAAGGTCAGACACAACCTGTAGCTTCAGTGATGCTCAATCTACTGAGCTGCCAGAGAAGAAAGTCAGGCCAGTCTATCAGATTTTAAACAATAGAGAAACTGGAATAAAGAACAGTCTTCAGCGAGAAGTTAACATTCATAGAGCTATTTGCTGAAAAGCTGTGCCAGCTTAGGCATGCTTCATTCCTTATACTCAGTCCTGTTTTAAGGAAATAACATTTTGAGCAAATACAATGTAAACAGAGCCAGGTAGACTGCAATAGTAAAGGACAATGATATAATTGATCTGACAGGTTTAAGGCCAACTATTTATGATTTGAAATATATCATACTTTTCCATGGCACTTAATACACTGAAAGTTAGTACTGGGTGACATTAAACAAGGGTATACATATTCATATCATAAGCAATATATACATGTAGCTTCAGTTCCTAAAATAGAAAGTTCAAGTTTTCTTGCCCAAATAAAATCAATTCGTGAAAGACCACCTGTGTTCTCCTATACTGAATAAAGTAATACTACTATTTTAATCAATTTAGTGCAAACTGACTTAAGTCCAAAGACATACCATCCCTTGATTTTTAGTCACCACTTACCAAATGCTCCTACCTCTTAAAAGAGAACTACACTTTTTTCTGTAAGAGAACAGCAAACACTTGACAACTAGCATGCTGTTCTAGTCTATGTTAACAAAACTTGCTGATATACAAATCATGTTTTGGTCATGCAGCACAGACCCATCATCAAAATAATCCATCTCTTAATTCAGTCAGTCTAGAAGAGGAGCACAGCGCTGGATTTTAATTAGCAGGTCATCCTGGCCACTCCATACTCTAAGCTGACAACAGCAGGCTCAGCTTTCGAGAACTCTGTAACAAATTCACTGTAGCGGTTGTCTGCTGCGTTGCTGCCCTCTATAGTTCTTACAGCATCGTTCACAGGGATCAGTGGCTGCTCCTTCTTGAAGCATGGAGGGGTCTTCAGTGCCAAGGGTGCAGGATGAGCAGGCTGCTGATGTTCCTTCACAGGGAATGCATCTGACTGCCCATTTCTCTGCTTTATTTTCTGAAATACAGAGAATAGTTACTAACAGTAAGCATGACTTCTTTACTGATGATGATCTGCTTTGAAGGGAAGTGAATCCACTTTTGCTGGCCAACTCAGCATCTACCAAACCCTTTATTACATAGCCTAGGTTAGATATGTAACAGTATTATTAAATGTTAGGCCATTGAATAAGTTTTTCCCCACAGTTTACAGCACATGCTACAAGCACTGTATGCTTAAAATTTGAAGCTGAGCAGAAGGTAGAAAGGCTGCTTGTCAGTGTCCATAGAAGAGAGGTTCTTCAGGCTTGCCCCTTGTTTGTTTGCTATCAAGATGGCAATACTTTCTGGAGTACAGGCAGATGAAGACAGGCCTCGGTACTATTAGCAAGCAGTGAGCTTACAGCAGACCACAAGTCTCAAAGACAAAGAGCAGTTTCACACCTAAGCCCTTATGTCCTTTCTAAGACTTTTCCTTTAGATCTGAAAAACACCAATACAGTTTGTTCAAATGCAGGAATACACTAAAAGGTGTCAACTAGAAAGCAGGACTGGAGGAAAGGACCTATCCTGCAAGCACTGAGCAAGAGAAGAGGGAAGATCTGGACTAAGGGTTGGGTTTGTTTGTTTTAATTTAAACAATATCACCCAGTAACTGGAAGCTTGAACTAATCAACTGAACTAATTTTTTTGTTGATGTATTTATGCTCTATTAGAACTGAGACTGAACCCAGAAGACTTTGGTGTCTCTTGACATCAACTTTTTCAAGACAACAGAAACAGTAGGAAAGTCTACATCAAGATTTCAAATAACTACATCTTGTCATCACTCGAGTGAGAAATGTGGGCTCAGGTGAACTTAACACCTTGGAACAAGGTTCTAGAATATTCAAAACCAAGACTTCACTTTATGTCTTGCTTATTCTTCAGCTTGCTTCATCATCCTGAGTTCTCATCTTGCTGTTTCAGTTATACAAAATTATGATTTGAAACATTTTAAGATTAAACAGTGGGATCAGTTTAGTAAAGTCTTTCCTCCTAGAAAAGCTGTTCTTCCCCCCCAACATAACACACAGTTGTATTACCATTTCTAGCCACACAAAGAAGTAAAACTGGTAATTAGAAAACTTTTGTGTTTCTTAGAAAGTATTATTCTGAAGTTTCAGCATCTTAACTGACTATAATGAAGTACCAATTAAAAGCCACTGATTAAGTCATACTAGAATAAAATGAGATACACTGTTCAGTCTTTCCTGGCTGTTTACTGTAGCTCTTAGAAGTAATTTATAGAAATCTGATCTCTGTATTTAGCCCTGTCTTCACATATGCATTACAGTGTACATGCCCCATAATTATGGTGACTTACAACAGCATGCACCTGCATATGAAGTTAAAAAAAGGACAATACTTACTGCCTCCATTTTAGTAGCTATAATGGAAATAAAACATTTTCAGTCTCCTTAGTTTAGCAACACAGCTGTAGCTATGATGGGTACCTTGTTATCCAAGATAAGTTTCACAAAAATTTAACCTACATTAAGCCATCATCAGTAATGCTTTGATAGTAGGAGCACTTTTACATAATACAGTTCATCAGTAAAGCAAAATAAGTTGTGCCTAAGAGCAAAACATTGACTGCATAGTCTGGCATTCAGCATAGAAGCATACAGTGAAAGTGAAAGTCAACATTACACAGAATAAGTGCTAGGCCATACAGTAGTGACATTCGTGTGAAAGCTAGCAGCATTATTACAGACTATAAATGTGAATTCGAAGAAAAGTCACAAGTACATACACTTATTTTGTAATACTTACAGCTTCCAGTTCTTTAATGTCTTGCTCCAGTTGTTTATTTTGTTCACTCATGTTCATTATAAGATTGAACACAGATTGCCTGGGATGCATACTTCGATCAAACTGATGGTACATATTTCTCCAAAACCTGCACGAAGCAGACAGTTTTAACTACACAGAATAAATACAAAATTGAAGAGATACTGTATATAATTTAAACTTACTTAAAATTGAATGATACTGTATTAGGCTCCAAAAGAGTTAGTTCTGGAGAAAAGTCTGGATTATACAAAGGATTCTGATATCTCTTTTGTTCATCCAGAAGGAATGGCCACAAGGAATATGTCTTCTCTTTTAATCTTAAAGCAAGAAGAGATCAAGGTCAGGACACTGACTGCAAGCAAAAAACAGAGCTGTTCAACTCCTAGTAAATCGATCCTAACTTTTTAAAAAAGTTACCAGAAATACTTATAAATTTTGAATTAAAAGCTTTTAGTAAAATCAACTTCTTCCTGATATATGCTAATGTTGGATAAAATTTGTCAGTTTTAGAAGTACTACTACTTATGCTGTGCAAGTTTTGCCTAGTTGCAATAAATGCTTTTAAAATACAGTTTGAGACAAAGATGAACTGACAAAAACTTTACAGCAGTTTTCCAACTGAAAACATTGGCAGACATCCTATTAATACTTCTAACTGACAGTAATGAGTCTCGAGCAGGCAAGAATTTTAAGGTTACCTAAAAATAGGTTGGGGAAGAGAATGAAGTGATACTTCCAAACTTAAGCTTACCTAGTTTGGGTGGGGAGAAGAGGGAGAAAGAAACCTTAACCTTCTCTGTGAAGAATGAGCATTTCTCCCAGAATTAGAAAGACTATCTTCAAGCGCGCAAAAGCACAACAAGCACTACTTTCCCTGATGCAATTCAACATCAATTTCAGTACTACCAATCGTGTCTCTACTTTTATTCAGAGCCTAAAATGAAGAAGATTCACAGGAGTTCTTATTCTGCCAGAATAAACAAGACATATTACAGCGCCTGCTTACTTTAGTTCTTCTCGCTCTTTTTGGCAGTTTCCAAGGAAGTTACCAAACTGGCATGAATGGACGTGTTCATGGATCTGGAGGAGGAAAGCTTCATTGTACTCAAAGGCTTGTGGAAACTGCTCAGTCAGATTCCACACACTTTCTAAAAACTGGGTGAACACTGGTGAGATCTCTTTTGGATCACCATCCAACTGGCAACACCTGAAAAAGATTCCATGAACAGACTGAAACCAGTTTAAGTTAGAAATCAAAAAAGTCTTAGTTGCACTTGTTTTAAATGACAGCACATTAATTTGACTCTAGCTTTGGTTTGGAGATTAAGCACCTGAGAACTGGGGCATTTTCTGAATAGAAATAAGTCTATATTTAACCTATTTTTCTGACTTTAAGTTATCACACATCTACATTCAGTACATAAGAGCAACATAAGAGAGTTAAGTTCCTTTGTGTCTATTACTTCCATAGTCAACATTTGGTGTATACCAGCTAAAAGCAAATTAATAAGCAGTAAATAGCAGCAAGGCTATTGCCATAACTGATGATAGGCAGACCAAGGGAAAAAAACAGAACTCTTAACATACAGGATTTCTAAAGGTAGGTGTGACTTCATCAGTAGAAGTAAACATAAATGTAAACTAATTTTTAAAGATATCAAAATTAAGTGTTTTATATTGCCTAAATAGCTGGGACATAGCTTTAGATCGGTTTTGCACTGTCTATGCTTATGTGCAGACCTAGCTGCAGTTATCAGCATCTGAGTGAGGCACCAGTAGCACTAGAAATTTACGTCTATACTATAAATCAATTATACAATAGGTATTTAAGTAAATAGCTATTTTCAGTAGACAACGCACTTTGTGCATTGCTTACTCATTGCAAAATTTCTAGCAACACTGCAGTAGTTTAATATCCACAAGTTGTCTTTTGTTTTTAAGAATACTTAGTTCAGTTCACTATATACATTTTACTGTATTGGAAGAGCGAACTACCTGTCAGAGAACTTGTGCCCAAAAGAGATCCAGTCTTTCTCTATCAAGACCTAGAAGGTAAAAAAAAAGTCTCACGTAAAAGCGTTACTCAATCTTACATCTATAGCATTAACCCCACATGTTATCGATATATTGTATTTTAAATAGGAGTCAGTGAAACTATAGTAGGAGAAACTATTTGTCACTGTAGTTCCTTTATTTTCTTGGAAGTCTTTCACAAGAGACTCTCAAAGCACATTTCTAAAACTAGTAAAGTTTAGCAAGTTGACAATCAGGTAACTGTTGTTAAGGCAGGCTCACTTTAAGTGTACTAATGTTGTATGACTTGACAAGTAGTTTATCAACCAACTTGCAAAAAATTGCAAAGTATAGGAAAAATTTCAGTATTGCATTCCTGCTATCATAGTTTACATAAAACCACACAATATAATCTTTGTAACATTTTATAACAATAAGTCTGTTAATATCAACACGTGCTTGTTTTATCACTTCCGTCATAGTATCAAGCACCAGAAGGAACAAAGGACGGCCTGCTCATTACAGAAGCTTCCCATAAAGTCAATTGACAGTGAGGACTAAAGCCACCAGTAAGATTAAATTACTTCCCTGAAGATTACAACATTCTCCCTATTCATAAGAAATGAATCCTCTTGAAATTCCTCCTCAATTTCACTTTTGTTGCTTGTAAGATTTGTGGCAGTTAGTTCTAAGCAATACATGGAACCAGTTTTACATACTACCTTTCAGGAGTTCCATAGCACCTTGTATTGCCACTGCAGAACACTGTTGATTTTCCTACTCTAAAGTTTGAAATAATCATACTGAAATTCTTCTTCCTCTCTATAGAAAGATGAAGATATTTAGATTGCTTAAATATCTTCAGGTCTCTGTCACTGGGGGAGTTGCCATTTTTAGATTTTAATAATGTTGATTTTGGGGCAAGTGATAAAAGCACAGAGCTGCTATAATTTTGTACATTTATCTCACATAAGCACATTGGAATCCTTATATTTCCTAGGTAAGGAACTTTTTTGCATGCAAAAGGCAATCATTGCAACATTTCTGCAGGGTACCTAAAACCATCTGCTATATGCATTTCAGTTGTTTAGATTTTTAAATAAATAGTTATTCTCAGTAGCAAAGTATTTCTAATAGAAAGACATGTCAGTATACTGCAAATCTTGTATTTGTAACTGCAAAAAGCAAGTATCAGTATGTCTACACTGGTCACTCACACTCAAACATTTTATATCCTTTGTTTACCAAGGAACCACTCAAGGATGCCACAGCTTGCTTACCATGAATCCTCTGATTGTTCTGTAATAGGAATCTAGTAAGAGAGCTCCAAGAGAACAGACTTGGGAAGTCCTATCCCAGCCATCTGAGCAGTGCACTAACACACTTGCACTCTCCACCGCTATTGCCTGCAAAACACAGTTGTTTCAGTGAATGTTCTGTTCCAGACAGAAGTCAAAATTTAATAAATACAAAATCTGCATTTATCCCAAACTCAAAGCACAGACCATTTAATTTTAACAAAGCCAGAAAAGTGTTTGTTGTGATGAAAGGATTTGATACTATCAGAAAGCTAGGAATTTCTCTCCATGGAAGTACAGAAAATTCCTTACAAAGAGAAAGTTTCAC
Organism: Strix uralensis; assembly: GCF_047716275.1. NCBI lineage: Eukaryota > Metazoa > Chordata > Aves > Strigiformes > Strigidae > Strix > Strix uralensis. The sequence goes on along the minus strand of NC_133973.1, from coordinate 116,131,287 downwards.
TTACCTATGCACAAGGTAATAAAAACACCTACAGCAGTTCCCAGTTCTCTTTCTATCCCTTATAAAACTAAACTTATAAAAACCTCTTGCAATGTATACTAAGAAAGTATTAGACTACACATTACAGACCAAACAGGTTAAAAAAAAATAAACCAACACAAATGCACCATTAAAGATACCCACTTGTTCATCATTATACTACACAAAAGTTAAGGACTAGGAAATGTTTAACAACTTCAGCGAGTCCAAATATTTGAGGGTCATCTTCAGGAGAATCATCCACTTTTAACTGAAATTAACTTCTTGTTATTTCACCTAACAAAAACAAAGATCCAGTTTTTTTTCTTCACCCAGCCCCATTCAGGTCAAGGCCTTGGTTTCATAGATGCCTGGCAAAGGCAACTGTTCCTCTGAATTCTTCAGAGTCCCATTTCCTTGCCAGTGAAGTCAGCATAGCCAGTTTGGCTTCTCTGCAATTAGTGCCCCAGTAGTTCTGTTCTTCAGGGTACAGTAAATAGTTTGCTCCATCTACCTCCAAACTGGTTACACCTTTCATAAATACCTAAAAGAACCAGGGAGCATAAGAGACCCTTCATCTCCCAGTAAGGTGACCAAACAGCATTTTAAAAAAAAAAAATCCCCAAACATTAGCTGGCACATTTAACATGCCTAGTCATAAATAAACATGTAATACTTAAACGAGCATATCAGATGTATCTGTATACACTAAGCATCTACCTCCAAAAAGGTCAGTTGCAGAATTTTACACATGATGTAATATTAAGTATCATTTTGCCTGGTAGCAAGTCAACTTCCCAAATAAAGAAGCAGCATGCAAGTTACCTTGACTAAGAAGACAGCAGCATCCAACACAGCTTTGATGTGACGCAGCCATCCAGAATTCTCCAAACCAGACAAGAAGTCATTGACAGACAAACCCTTTGTGCCACTGACTGAAAGAAACCAAAAGTGAAAAAGTCTTAAACAGCTGCAGCTACCTATACCCTGCAATGGAGTAAGGAGAATAACGGTATATTATTTCTAATGCCCTATGTTGTAAGTTGATTAGAAATCTTTCAGGAAACCACTACTCAAATGGTTAAGAAAGGGGTACTACAAAGTGTTCTCCATCCAAAATTGAACTCTCTAGAACTACGGTAATCATAAGTGACAAGAGGGAGATCTTTGTGTCGTTGACAAAATAACGTTCAGAGTAAATATGCTGGCTGTTATCCCCAATAGGGAGCCTTTCCAAGGACAGCAACGCAAATGCTAAAAGCTTATCAGAAATACTTAAAAATTACAACTACTAGTAGGAAGTAGCTGCATCCAGAGACAACATACACAGTTCAGAGTAGTCAGACTGCCAAGAGTTTCATCACCTTCTCCACTTCACTTAAGAGAATAAAGTGAGTGCAGTACAAGGACATGGTGATGAACTGAAAGCCATCAAAACTGTCTACCTCCAGACTTGACATACTACAATTCTGACTGATCTCTACTATTCTTCCCTAGTATACTTTGATCCTGGAACAATGCCAACTAAGAGGGCAGGGAAGAACTCAAGTTAAAGGAAAGATTCCTTGCAGTGTAGGAGCAAGGGGTGTAGAGGTAGACTGAAAGTTTCTCACACAGACACCTACCAACTCACAAATGAGACAGATAACCTGGTTCTTGTATGATTTTGAGTAGCAACTCAGCTACATTATTGTCCACACATGACAAGCTTCTGGCAATAGGAAAATAAATATTTGCTGGCTAATATAGTTTCAGCTATGTGTGATTCTAAGAGAAGATACCTGAAGTTGGGATCTACAAAAATTACATGTCCCTGCCACAGCAGAAGCCTACTTTTCTACCAAGCTTAATGGGTGGACTTGATGATCTTAAAGGTCTTTTCTGAACTAAATGATTCCACGATTCTAAACTAGTGGGCACCAAATGAAAACATTGTAGCCATGTAACCAAAAGCTATAAGTGGGGATATTCATACAGCAGCTGGAAAATAATCTTTATTTCTGACTATGGGAGGAAGTGAGTCAGTAGGGAAGTGGAGAACAAAATTCGCTAAGTCATTCTGTGACACAGTTTCATGTTCAGCCATGCCCTCTGATGTAACAAAGGCTATAAACTCAAACTACTGCCTCGCAGACCTTTCCTGTATCTGCACTACATGTTTCTCAGCTTTCAGCCATAGAAGTTTTAGTATACTCCCCACTGCTCAGGAAGAGTCATGCCAGTTGCTGCTGAATGCTTTAACAAAGACAGGCTTCCAAATAACTTTCACAGCACCTTTTCTAAAGCCTATAGATCTTCGTCATATAGAAAAAGATCCAGCAAACTGTAGCACAATGAGGTAACAACACAAGAAGAAACTCCTGGAAACAACACCTAGTTTTAAAGGTTAGTCTGTAAATATCAGTAGAAGAAGCAAAAACTGTGCTAGTTTTCTCTGGTCTTTGAGAGAGATAGCATTGTTAGGCAAGAGTTCTGCTTCAGAAAGGTCTAGCACATGGAAGAAATCAGCTGAGAACAACTGGATACTTTCAGCTAGCTCACACTCTCTCTACACCAGTGGTTCCATACACCTGTTCAACCACAACAGCACATGAACAGGTCTGCCACTCTATGGTAAAGAAAAGAAACTAAAAATATTTACAGATATCTAGAAATTCAAACATCTGCAGGGAAGGGATTGGACGGACAAGGCAATGTCTAGAGGCACTATTCATGGCTGCTTACCCCTACATTCTGTAGCTTATGGTTTAAAGCACAAGCTTTCAGCTAGAAAATGAACAGGCTTCCAGCCCTCGGTTTGTTTTCACCCAGATACCGCTGTCAAAATCTGCTTTTGATCAGAATTTTCAGCTTGGTAGAAATATTTCATCACTAGTATTTCTCCCTTCTAGCTAGATTTCTGTATTTTTATAAACCAAGGCAGAGACAAGAACACATATGTTAAGCCCAAAGAATTACTTTCCATTTCTGTGAATCAACACAGACATTTTTACACTACTTAGTGACGAAATAAAGAAATTGCATTGACACTGTTTTGACACTTATATGCCAGAAAAACCCCACTATTTTGAGTCCCTTATGGTCCCTAAAAGGGTCAAAGATGATTTATGGTACCACTAAAATGTTTAGCTACTTCACAGTAACTACCATTCAGTATAATTTTGACTACATGGATCCCACCATAGAAATGCATGCCTTGCATGCATATGAGCCCCAAAATCTCAATGTTCTATTGCTTGATTATCCTTATACACACTACTACCAATGCCTCCAGCAGCAGTCTAAGAGGTGACTAGAATCTCTTGACTAGAGGTGACTGAAGAACAGTAGGTTGGGGGCAGAGGCTGTTTTTAATAAATGAAACCAAAACAACCCCATCCCCCATATAGACACTCCACGTAAACTACAAAAACCACCTTAGTTAACACACTTCCATCATCAAAATACAGGCAGCAGACCACAGCAGCTATTATTGAGCCTCTTCTCAAATATTTCCTGCAGAAATGCTGTTTCTTGACACACGCAAAACCTTTCTGCTTAGAGTTCAATCTTTTCTGACATGTAATAGCATATTTTTGAATAGGTAAGAACAGGACTTTAATACCACAGCCACAGATTTAGCCTATGTGAAGAGTCCTCCATTAGTATTGTACAGATATGCAGTCTGCCCATCAGGGGAGCAGTCATGTCCACACTGGAGAAAACTATTCTAGAAAGTCTTGTTTCACTGCATGCAAGGTATTTAAAAAGCAACTAAAGCCAAGATGAAGAATAGACTGTAAATGCCCCTAGGATGCTCCATGGTGTAGTCCCATTAAAAAAGGGTATTAGGCAGGATTATGTCTTACATTCTGCTTGCAAATGGAATCGTTAGACTGAAGGAAAATCAGGAAGATAAACCAAGAGCCTAGGAGCAGAACACATGCTGAAGAATGAATCACAGTTGTTTGCTATAAATAAAACTGAGGACAGTCGGTTACAATGGCTCTTGAAAGAATAGGGTCATTGGTATCACAGTCCTGATTTGAGAACATTCAGTTCAGCATGTCTAGGGGAAGCTGGTAGACAGAAGTTCAATGGCATTTTCCTCATTTTAAGCTATGAGCCATTTTCATAGTGTTTTGTTCCTGATCACCCCACTGATGGTACATTTTTACAGGGGTCTGAAAAGTAAGTTATTGCATACCTCCCTAAATTTTAAGGGTTCTTCCTACTCCTAAAGATGCTTCTACTTCTAGACTGACATTCAGCAAAACACTAGTGAATTACAGAGACTAAACAGAGGTAGAGCAACTATGTTCATTTACCCCAAAACCTAATCTGGAGAACAGCTATAGACATTACTCATGATTTTGTTTAAATCAACTTCAAATAAACCAATCCTACATACAAGGAAAAACCTAAAACATATTCCATCCTTAATGAAAGCTATAGAAAGATTTTTTTTTGAGTACTGTTGGTAGGATGTTAAGTCAATTGGAAGGAATATGAAGTCTGTGAAGTTTAACTGTGTGATGCTCACACTTCTGCATCAGACATTATTACACAGGAGCAGGCCTCAAAAAAAAAAGTCAAGATTTATTAGCTAGTTTTCTGGAACTGAAGAAGATATTAGCAAATGAGAGAGGGATTATCCCAAACTTAAAAACTGAAGTTCAGGCTCACGCTGCTCATCTTTCAACTCAATAAAGTATGTGCAGGAAAAACCACAAAAATATGTATTATCAAAACTCAGTAGTATTCCATACAGAGTGCCTGAAGTAAGACTACATCACTAGTCTGTAAGATTTCTTGACCAATGTAGCCAGAATATCTTCATCAAAATAGGCTTCCATACAAGTGTAAGCCTTCTCCATGACTGGAAATATTTGCATAATTCTACCAGGCAAGCACTTACATACATATGTATTGTTTGTCAGGTGTGAAAGCCTGACTTCTGGCACTGTACTCTAATCTCAGTATTAATACTCCACAAAGTGTCTTAAATTTGTTTTCAGTTGTTTACCTGAACAAACTATTAACATAATTGTTTAACAGACATCTGCCTCTCCCATTTTCACCACCATGTAGCAGGCAGTGGTATGGTGAAGTGATTCATTTTTCCCCCTGCCCCACCCTCTACAAACACTTTAAGATGTACCTACAAGCACAGAAGTGGCTTGCCAGACCAAAGAGCTCAAGTTTTGCACAGACCATATGCTAACTGTGAACTCTGTGAAACTAAATGCTCCTTGAAGAATCAGTATTCTATATATGAAAATGTATGTACAGACACACACTGTTTTGTGCATTTGTTACACATGTGTGTATATATGCATGTATACTTGGAAAACACAAGAGTCTTTCCCACAAGCCACTGACATACTAATCGAGTTCACTCAAGACATACATGCCACTCAGTTAATTTTCTTCAAAACAACTCCATTCATTGGGTTTTCAGTTTAAAGGTAAAAGTTTAAAGTAACTCATTACCACAGAGCTCAGAAAGCTAATACTAAATGTAGAGCTGGAATATAGAAATACCAATACAGTTTGTGTAAGCTATTATTAAATACTTCAGAAAAATATCCTATTTTCACATACAGTATTATAGTACAGATAGAACATACCTTCCAGAAGTTTTTGTAAGCTGGATCTCATTACATGAATATTTTCAATGCCAACAAATTGGAACCTAATGTTAGAGTAGTTGTCTTCATTCTCATAGCCCTTCCCAGCAGCTCTGTTTGCCATTGCATTAAGCTTAAAAAAGCAAAATAAGAATACTGAAAAATGAGTACTTGAAATAAAAATCTCAAACTGAGAAATAAGTCATGCAATTTCAATGGAATACACTGGGAAAAACCACAGAAGAGTACATACTATAAACAGATCTTAACAAGTTAACAGCTTGTGGCAAACCAGCCTAAAAGCATTCAAGCATAAGAAAGGCATGGTACACAGAAGCAACTTATTTAGAGTTGACACATCCAAGTAATGCATTTACTAATTTAATAATTTCCTATTCTCCTCCACATTCCCACCAACAAGGCTTTACTTATTTCCAAATATTTCTGAGCAAAGACACTACAAAGCCATTAAGCTAAAAAGGAAAGAGTAAGGCCCAGACTTAACCACACATGCACTTTCCAGGCATCCTAAAAATGTCAATTTTGGGGGTAAGCAGCTAATAAATTGTTGCAGCTACAAAAATTACAACTATAAAAACCCACAGTTGACTCAGTTCCAGTCTGTCAGACCAACCTACTGCTGAACCCTGCTGAAAATAAGTACAGATCCTGCAGTGTAAATTTTTCACTTTACATCCTTGTTTTCTGTAAAAGGAACAAGCTTTCAGAAGACTTATTAGGATATTGTATGTAAAAAATAATAGTAGGAACAATAAATAGATATTTTCTTATAAGTTTAATTAATAGGATACATGCGTTCAATGAACAATACTGACAGTCCAACGCCAATACTGCTCATTTATCGCCCATAGAGCCCTTACCATGGCTGGTTTAAAACCCAGTCAAGCTGAATTAACAAAAGTTAATCTTAGGTACTAAGTTTTCGACATAACAAAAGATAAGAAATAAGTGATTAACTTCGAGTAAGCAATTTAGAAAGGCTAGGCAACTAAGTGTTAGACACAGACTAAGTATATGTTAAATAGAACATCCTGAGTTTCTCAGAAGTCTAAAGGTGAATTATGATGGAGATTGTTTAAGAAGGTAAGTAACCATGATGACTGAAGACTGCACCAGTGAGCAGCGGCTTCAAAAGAAGAATCAGAACAGAACTATGAGAATCAGCTGAAGCTGTGGAATATAATGGACTTTTGAAATTGATGAAGAATTAAGAGCTGAGAGTTCGTGGGAAAACACCAAAGACTTTTGCATTACATAATGTTATGTAGAATCACATATATAGAAGGTGCTTTTTGTCAGCCACTGCAACTCACTTTGGTGATGGCCCAACTCGTGAGTTTTATTAATAAAGCAATCCTAGACACACCCACAGTCTGGCAAAATTCTTTAACATTTCCAGCTCCTGTGTTCAAAGATTTGAGTGAAATGAACACCAATTTAAATGCAGATGGTCTAAAAAGTGAAAGTTGCCCCACACATTCCAACACAGGTCAAAAATGCAGCATAATTCAATTTAATTACATAGTGATGAAGTATGACCTCAGAATGCTACAACATAATTTCCCCTACTCCTTCCTGGCTAAGACAAACAGCAATAGCAGTTTCCACAGAACATAGTATTCCCTCCCATTCTAAAAGAAACCCAAACAGCTCACCTTTTCATGAATTCTAAAAAGTCACAGTGACTCAGGTCCCACTCAACTATTCACTTAACTATGTTTTAAGTATATTTTTAAATGCACCTTGCCCAGAGTTCACTAGCATATTCAGTGAATACTAGCTGAGTCCTGAGAGGGGTTCAACTTCTTTAGGAAAGGAAGTTATTAGATGCCTGAATAGAGTGGCCTAATCTTACCTTTAAAAAAATACTTTTGCCCATGATGGAATCATATTTAACTCCAAATTTTTCAGAACCACAGAATATCCCTGCACTCTAATGTTCAGGAAGACAGACTAGTCTATAGAACCTGAAGTACATACCTTCGGCCTGGTGTCCATGACATACATGTAGCGATTTGAAGGATTTGCTTTACTGATGGCTTGCAACATGTGTTCATCTTCCAGGCACCTGGCACTGAAACCTGAGAGAGGTTGACTGCATCTGCAAATTGCAGCCTACCATAGAAAACAAAGAACAACTTAGCATCAGTTTAATACCTGTAGTTGAAATGCTTTGCATAATTCTAAAAAGACGCTGAGACAAACTGCTTCATTCGGCAGATAACAGCACTAAACTGAAAAAAGATTAGGTGTTCCAACTTTTTAAGCACATCACTTGCAGACCTTTAAAACACAGTAACTGCGATTTAAGTTTAAATGTTTATCCAAACATTTTTTCAGACTCATCTACATGGGCAAGGTACCAGTTTACATAATGGACTTTCCCCAAGTACAAAAATTCCAAAAAAAAATATAGGCTGGAAGAAAATACACTTTAGGAAAGCAAGTTACTCTTTTGGTATGAAATTAATTATGGTTGGTTTTACTACTGCAAGTACAACATGTTATCATCTAATTTAATTTTCACTGTGTAATTTTCAATGATATATTGTATTTCGGAAGGTACCAGGTGCATCTTCCAAACAGTAATTATGTTCAAATGCATCTAGTAGCTTAACACTCATCCTTCATAAATTCTTCAACTCCGCAAGGTGACAAACCTTCTCTCCCTTCAAAGATATCCTGTAGCCAAGACATACAGACACTGCTACACACCACTCTACCAAACCCTGAAAAATCTTCTCATCCTCCAGTTCTTTTTTACCTTGCAAATTTCTCCTTCAAGAACCAGTTCTATTCTTTTGGTGTTTTGTTGTTTTGGGTTTTTTTGTTTTAAACCCCCATTTTGACCTAACAGATTTTATTCTTGATATATCAAGGAAGACAGTTCACTTGAGAGAAAGCTCTCTTCAATTAACCTCAAGGCCAGTTTCTGAAAACTAAGAGATTGAAATGATTATCAACACATTACTTAAGGACTTCTTTTAGAGTGGCTTAGCATCTGTTAAGACACCACTAATGTCAGCTGTATTTAAGGTTATAACGAGTTATACCATTCTCATAAAAGTCACTGTACTTACCTCCTTACCTACCCTGAACTACTGCCAAGTGTTGAGAAATACTTTTCAGTACATTTGCATTAAGAGGAAGACACACTATACCTCTTTATTTTTGTGATAATATGACAACACTGGGAATCTTCCTTTGCTTCTGAACTTGGAGCTACCAACAATTATGGGCTTGCTTGCAGTTCTGGGAACATAAAGTTCTTTAGGATAGGTTTCACAAATCTGAAATACACAGATACACAAAAGGAATTTTATGTACAAGGCACAAAGCCTATACTAGTTTCATTGCATCCAATTTGAGATATGTTTGGTGAAATAAGAGACAAAGGATAAACACTAACATGCCTCTATATGTACACAGAAATAGCTCAGAAGAGGAGACAAGCCATGGACAGGTAAGTACAAATCACTAACCAAGTTATACAACTAAGCACTGCTGGAAAGCACTGTTATACTAGCATTCACCTCAAGAATGCTGCTCTTCAGTAGAAATGCTAAGAATGTGTTTCACATAAAATACTGAAATTATTTTCCTCATTATTTGTGTCTGCAGACTACAAAGTAAAATGAAATCTAATCTGGGAATCGGCTACACCACCACAGCTGTTTTCTCCCTTAGCCAACATTGCAAATGCTGAAATAGAATCCTTCTCAGTTAGGGAAGATAACAAAGCCCCCAGAATTGCTGGGGCTGGGCTTCAGACAGGTACATATACTCTAGAAACAATCCCAAAGAACACATGCATCCATGCACACATATTCTCTCAATGAGGCCTTGAAAAAAACTTCAGTTACAGAGTTGTAAGATTGCACACTGATTAAGGAGTTAACTCTCTCCACCTGTAAGTTTTTCCTTATGCCACAAGCCAAGTGATTTCATAGTATTAGACTGTTTTCCATAGGACTAGAGTCAGAGGATAAGTCAGAAGAAGATGCAGAGCAAAACATGTTTCCATTACACCACTTACCTTGTAATCACGATTTGCATCAGACAACTGCCAGTTACTATTTGGCACTCCCATTCTCTTATATTCTTCTGCTAGATCAATAAGCTGCCAACCTTTGACTTGCTCAGATTCATTTTGTTTTGGATTATAGGAGAAGGCATATAGTTCTTCATATTTTGCTAAAAGGTAAAGAATAAGACTATATAATGAGTTGTCCCCAGAAATGTCCCCAAAAATGGTAGTTCAGTTGACAAGTGTCAAAACTGCCCAAATGGTAAAGAAAGTTTCAGGCTTCAAGATTCACAGAAGCAAGACTAAATAAGTATTTCAAGAGTGTCAAGTATCTATTCAGTAACTATCATACAGTTAACTGACACAATTATAGCTACTTAGTTAAAAGGTAAGCTATGAGAGCTCTCAAGTGTGCTTGACCTATTTCAGCAGGGACATTTCTAAAGCCATGAGGGTAAAGCAGAGCTCACATAATGAAGACTGACGAAATTAAACAAGGCAAAAGGCAGAATTATTAGAAGACTTCACAAGAGATAAAAGAACAAACAATTTTTAGAGGCAAGAACAGAAATTTACATCTATTGACCTTCAAAAGCAGTAAGTTTTAACATTTCCTTTAAAGCAAAAAAGCTTTCAAAACATTTTGTTTTTCTTAATACACTATTCACTTATCACAGGTGATGACATTTTACATTGTTCTAAACACACAGAAAATGCAAAAGACCATATTAGGTGACAAAAATCTCTTGTAAAGCTGAATTGGTAGTGTTATTTTAACACCAAAACTTCAGATTGTTTGAAACTGCATGAAATCAGTAACAACTTAGTATTTGCTTAGTAACATTTTATCTACAGAACACACCAATTGAGAGACTATACGATTTTATATTCACAATTTTAAGGATAACACTAGAAATGCAGAAAACACAGGAATCTCATTCTGTTAGTGAACATCAGTGACCTACAAAAGCCAGGTAACATCTTCTCAATTTGTACAGAGATTAATACTTAGTCATTAAATTTTTTTTACATACCAAATCCATTTAAAAGACTTCTACATAAAGACTTCAAAAAAAAAAAATTCTAAGTGTCATGGATTAGCACACAACACCCCCACCCCCCCGACTTGTTATCCAGGCATATACTGCCAACTCTTGTACACGTAGAAGTATTACCTGTTCTTGACAACTGAAGCAAAGAGTTATAGATGTCATGACAATCTCTCTCTCTGGGAACAACAAAATGAACTATCCTGAAGTTCTTGCACTGGATGACAAGGGGACAGCCAGAAGTAGTCAAGGGAAGTTTTTCCACCGCAGCAATGTGATGATGTAGTATCTGTAGCATACAAAAACTCACAGCGTAAGCACATTGATGAAAAATGAGAACAGAATAGTATTTACAGGAGCAGATAAAAGACAAATTAAGCAATGCTGGATATGGATTTTTGACTAATTTTGTCAATCAGTAATAAAAAGAAATAAATTTAGAATAAAACCAAGAATGGCATTTTGGTCAGGATAGCCTAATTTGCAAAATTTAGTTATTCTCTTCCCTCATACTTTGAGGTGTTATTTAATGTTTGTAAGGAACAGTAAATATCCTTCTAAATGCAAAAGCAAGAAGTAAACTCCACTGTGGCTGTTTAGTCCTCTTCTATAACTTTGCTAACTGACAAGCTTACATCTAATTAGGCAGGGTCCAAACAAGGTATCTTCTTTTTTTAAGGTCCTATAGGAACATACTTCAGAATTTTCAAGGAAAATAAAGCAAGTCAGGGAAAGCAACTCAAAGCATAAGAGATACAGAAGATGCTGAAGATTTTAGAATACCAGTATTTAACATCTATAGAATGAATAGGAGAGAAGAAAAACACCTCCTGTATTACCCACCGCGTTATGTAGACATGACAGTCTCTCAGCTAAATGCCTTTCAACCACTTTAACAGAAGACTGTCACAGTAATGTTAGATATACAAAAGCCCTCCACAGATTTATCTGTGTGGGAAATCTACACAAGATTTGGGAAAATACATGGGAAAGTAATTGCCATTCAACCATGGGAAGAAAGCCACAGATACATTACCTCAACTGAACAAGATGTTCTTGAAGGAATTTCACTTAAATCACTGAAGTAATCATCTCCTCTTAAATATTGATCAGAATTAGACAGGCATCTGAAAGTTATGCTGCTCAATATGCATTTACAAAGAGACTATTATCTCGGGGACGTTACCATAATTATACTTGGTACTTGCATTATCATTACAGAAATGCAATAGTCAGGAGTATAGGTTCAATTTCCCCAAAATAAAACCCTTTAACATAATGCACAGGGAGACAGAAGTAATGCTTCTGAATCATGTTCTCCCCAGTAATCCATTTTGTATGAAAGGCTAACAGTTTGGTTTGTACAAAATTGCACATCGTAGAACAAATCACAGAAAAATAACTTTTCTTGAAAGCATGTGAGGCATCTAGTCATATAACCAGGACACAGGATTAGGCGTAATCCAGAAAAACAGATCTACAGAAAAAAATTAACCACACCCAGGGAAATGAGAACTCATCCTGAAGGATGATAGACTTAAGGTACTAACTCAGTCAGTTATCTGGGCTACAGTGGAAGCCAGAACTTGATGTCCACGCGTGGCACCTGGGCACTGAGCAGAATGATGGAAACTACTGCACTAGTGAACTTTGATTATACAACATTGGTACTGGTGACCAAGAAGCAGCAGCTCCTTCTGAATCCTTTTATTCCAGAGATAAAGACTTGGGAAGAAACAGCTGCTTACCACTCTAGAAAAAGGGCATGAGATCGTCAATATTTCACCAAAACCTAGATCTTTGGATTTTGCTGTCTCATTTAACCTAGGCAGGATCTAAATACAAAGTAAATTAATGCAGAAAATTTAAACCTGATGCTTGAACTATCTAGCAGTCTTCCACTCCTACCTCTGAATTGCAGTTCAAGCCAGTTATTTAAAGAAAACCACCACACATTCACTCAGGAATACAAGTGAAGGCTATAGAAGAAATTACAGCAGCTTGAAGAGAAGCAAACACTTCCAACATTACCCGATTTCAACTGTAGAGTCATGCAAGAGTACAACCTGCAAATCATTAACTTACTACGATACCATGAACAAGGAGAGCATGTGGAGTAGCTTATACCTTACATGAACATTTTAGTAAACAAGTTCAACCTTAGATGAGGAAGAACAAATGTATCTGGAGAACCAATGCTTTTGAGCCACAAGCATTTATTATCCTTACCCACGTCTCTCTCTGGCTTGAATCTATGAATAATAGATGAGTTGCTGTAAGGTATAGAGTTCCCGTCAGTGACTTATTGCTCGTGCTGAACCTATCTAGTAGTTTCACTTGCTCTACCTGTAAGAAAAAAAAGGAGAGGGTGAGCAAAACTTAAATTTTTCTTTGCATAGAAAGCAAAATCCTGTCAGTTTGTGCAACAATTTTGAAAGTGGTAGAAAGCATAACAGCACACACAAAGCTATTTGGGCCAAACTATTAAGAACACAATAATGGTCACATAAGCTTTGAGAAGACTTACTAGTTAAAATATCTTGTTCCAATACAAACGTGCATAATGAAGGCACTGTGCTAGGCTCATCAGAATACTTACTCCATATACATTACTACTATGGTGACTTACTAGTAAGAGATCAGGACTTCAAGTTTTATAAAAAATAATTAAGAACGATTACTTACTAAGCTTTTAGACTGCTTCCCCAAAGTAGAGCAAACACAGACCAACAATTTCCTGTTATTGAGATGCCAGCACTGAATTAACAGCTGATCTCAGCATCATGCTTCATTGGCTGTCTACAGACTCAAAGCCATAAAGATTATGTCCTCGCAACTTCAGTTCTACATATCTATCATTTTTTGTATCATCTCCAACTTCAAAAATCTAGATCATAACCTTGCCTCGTAGTCAAAATAAATTCTAATGAAATGCAAGCATTATACTAAATGTGATAAATGTCTCCTAGAAAGGAGGAGGAGGACTGAGCTGGCATTTGAAGCAGGTATTTCAAGCCTAAGTCTTGCAAGGGCAAATTTCTCCTCCTAGTATTCCATCAACATTGTTATCTCAATCCTATGAAAAGAATTTCAAAAGAAAGCGATATCAAGATAGTCTGCTTTTTATCTGTTCATCATAACTTCAGGGGCTCCACAGTTTGCTTTATTTGAAGCAAACATTACATGATTCTGTGTGTATAACAGGAATGGCTTATCTCCATGCATTCCTGTATTTCTTGGCAGTACTGCCTTATTATGCCAAGTTAAAGCTCTTATGCTTGACTCTTGATGCTACCTACCATCATTAAATGCAGAACTCCAAAAACTGCCACACCAGCAAGACCAGCACCCAGATGAGGTGACTAGGAGACCCCACACCTACTATGCTAACATTAAGCATTTTTAATTCATATGTACAAGTTTATCTACTAAAAGCACATACAAAACACTAAAAAATTGTCTTTTCATTTCAAGTATTTCTTATAATCTAGCAAGGCCTAATTTTGGTTTTGAAACTTAGAAAAGCAACTTTATGCATACAAAACAGAATACAGGAAACACAAATATCTACTAAAAGCCAGTACTACTATGATATTCTAGATTTCAGTTTAGAAAGTAATAAAAATCAGAAGCTACATGCATCAGTACCTCAAACTACATTATGCTGTAACCAGCAAGGCATCACTGCTCAGATACAGAGTAGCATAAATCAATACAGCACAGTCAAAACAGAATTCATTTTGGCAGTTCCGTAGCAGTAACTGATCAGGTACCCAGCACTGCACCTCCCCAGCAAATCGAGAAGTGCACAGAAGCTTCTCCTGTTTTGTTCAACCCACAAAATCCTGGCCTGTGAAGTTCCATGCTCCTCCATGTTACAAGACAGCTATTCTCAAAGATGTATTTCTATGTTAGATAAGGACAGGCATTAGCGCTCCAGCTTCCTCTTACATAAGTAAAATATGCAAGAATTCTGAAAGCAGATATATATTATCTAGGTATTTTCTAGACATACTTTTCTTAAAGACAACTGAAATGTAATTTAGATACAGCCTCCATAGATGACAAATTCATTTAAACTTGATGCAAGCCAGATCTAATGAGTACTCAGCTTTTTTTATTATTATTTTTAACAGTAAAGTCTGGCAAATCCTTAGTTAGGAAAACAAGACAGTCATCAGTTTTAGTGAGAACATGTTCACAAGATTAAGAGATTGAAGACTGCTATGGAGTTTTAGCACATCTGTAAACAGAGATCATTTAAGTAGTCAGAAGTGATATTCTGACAGTAGCTAGCACTAACAAATTAGTGAGTTTTTAAACCAGTAAGAATCTAAACAGCTACCTCAATAATATAGAGTATTTACAGTGAAAGAGTCACCAGACAATTTTCTGGGACCAGGAGTTACAGATTAAAGGCAAAAAACCTGAAGTGTTTCAATACAGTAGACAACTTGGAACAGAAAGGAAGGGTGAAACTATAACGCTGAAGTCTTGCATTAAAAAAAGCTGAAGGATTAGAACTAGAACAGTTAAACCAAGACAAAAACAATTACAGTATATCATTTCAAGATTCTTTTATTACAACTCTATATGACATCACTGAAATTAAAAGTTTTCCCTTCCCAATTTAAGTCTCAGGCTCGCAAACGTAAGCGTAGGATCTAGCACTCAAGCTAACGAATAAGAAAACCCATAAGTAGGAAACCCAGAAGTATTTTCCCTGCAACGGATTTGACTTTGAATATACAAACAGACTTCACTGAAGAAAATCATGTCTTTTCTACTACATTTTGCTTTAAAGTATTAAGGACACTTTTGTTCTAAAGCTTTATTGCAAAACCACAATACTACTCTTATTTGTAATTTCACCACCACCACTTATTACATTGTGAACTAGTTTTCATCATTTATTTCTCTTTAAGTATATATTCTCAGACATAAGTGATTTTTAAGTTAAGGGATGATAGCTTCCCTGAACAGCAGTTAATTTGTGCAAGACTACACTGTTATTGCAAGCTTATTTCACCATTATTTTAATAAAACAAACTGAAAAAACTGAAGTGCTGTCAGATTAGAAAAAGGAGGTAAGTCTCAGAACAGCTGGAATGAGATCCAAATTGAACCTACACATGCACTGAACTTGTAGGGCCCACAGTGCTTCCTGTAACTCATAATTATTACTATCTACCATATATGCATTTTAAACCACCTGGACATTCAATAAACCAACATCTTACAAAAAGCTAACATCACAATTATAACCAAAACAATCATGTTATTTCTAGCCATGAATTTGCTATTTTTAGAATGGATTTTTTTTTTTGCTATGAATTATAAAATTAATTGCTTCAAGTAGTAAGTCTTGTATCTTATAATATGTTCAGAGCTGGTTTCTCTCTTCAGTTATATTGCTACATGAAGTAATTTTTCTCCAGCAGGAGCCCAAAAACAACATCATTTGCAGATGTAAAGTCAGTGACTTGTAGCCTTTCTAGTCTCAATTTCAGGTTGAAACTTAAAACAGCTACTCAGATCACCAAGAGACTTTTGTTTCAGTGTAGTTTTTATTCTGAAATTAGGTATTGACTGTAACAATACAACATTAAGCTCCCAAACAAGGAGTTTCAGGTTTAGAATAGGCTGATAAAAACCCCTTATCTCCAATCTGTCAGTTGGGTGCAAGGTTATTCCATCCAGTAAACTAAAGTGTCACTAACAATAGCTTTATCAGAGACCTTCCTCCTGTTTCATATACACACATACAAATACATATGAAAAATAAAACCAGCTATAGACATTTTTTGAGATTTATATAAGCTAATGCTCGAAAAAGAAAAACATGTTACTTTATATAATTATTGGTTATAAACCTACTATTTGGAGTTGAAATATGACCACTCCTTTTCTCCACACATCTCTAAGTCTAGTTCAAAGTCAGACCACCAGGGTAGGGAACTAGTCACTTGAAAATTTCCAGGACCCAACAAAGAAGGGCTGACTTTTCAGCAGCCTTTGCAGTCAGGGCCGATAAGCAAGATGAGAAAAATGCTGTCAGAAATTTTATAATGTAAAAGCTGTGACTTAAAAATTATTTAACAAAAGAAGACAGACTTCTGTCTTTTTTACATCTTTGTAATAAAGGACAAACTAAAACCAGACAAATCAAAGAGTCTAAAGTGTCAGCTGCAGCTTAGCTAGTTTTTTTGAACAGCCTCACACATTGCACATACACTGATAGCTTGCATTCCTAACAACACACACCAGAATCTTTAAAAGGAAGGAAAAAAAAAAGTGCTGCTTTCACAGCCTGTTTGCTTCTACATCTAGAAAAAATTGCATGGAACCACATCCCAGGTACAAAAGCCAACTACACCCCTCTCCCAGCTGGCTGCTTCTATTCCCCACCCCACTGAACAACCCGTTAACCAGGAGAATTTTCTGCCTCTTCCCCCCATTAACGAGACGGTTCATTCTAGCAGAGCCTCACCGGGGCCGCACACACCCAGCGCCCCGCGGGAGCTTTCACCCCTTCCAGCTCCTCGTCTCGGGGCGGGGGGCCCAGCCAAGAAGGGCAGTGCCCACCGCTTTGCGGCGGCAGGACCCGGGGGAAGCCCCTGAGCCAAGCACCCCCGTTGGCACCCGAGACCAGGGACACCCCGAACAGCACGGGCCGCCCCGGAGCCCCCGCGGGAAGGCCTCAGCTACAAAATGGAAGGAGAACAACAACGCCCGCGCCCACAGCTGACAGCGGCGGGGCAGGGACTCGCCGGGCCGAAGAGGCCCGGCCCTCCCCACAGCTACCGACAACGGCACCGCGCCCCTGGCCAACCGGCTGCCCTCCCGCAGCACCACCCAGCCGGCAGAGAGAAGCCAGCAACGGTACCTTGGTGGTGCGGATGTGCTCCATAGCGCTGCCCGCCCAACAGCAGCCACGACCCGCCGCAGCGATGCCGGGACGGGGCGGCCGTCACCTAGAAACGCTTCCGGGGCGGGGCGGGGCCAGCGCTGGGGCAGGGCCAAGCTGGGCTGCCTCCCTGCAGCGCCCCCGCGCGGCGGGCGGAGAACACTACTCCGCCGCCGCGCTGCGAGCAACGCGCATGCGCGGTCGGGCGCGTACACACGCAGTTGAGGCGGCGCCATGGCCGAGGCGGGAATGGCTGAGGGGCGGCGGGAAGCGTCGAGTCGCGGCGGTGGGCACCGGGTGCAGGCGGGGGAGGGACCGGGCCACGCTGTGTCCCGCTGTGCCCCAGGTATTCTCTGTGAGATTCGGGGAGAGGAAGGGGCTGCGGTTGCTGTGCTGGGAGCTCTCAGTGCTGGCCGTGAGACCTCGCCTGGCAGCAGGCCCTGGGGAGAGAGCAGTCCTGGGCACCACGGTGGGGTGACAGTAGGTTTGTGGAAAACAAGAGCCATTCCCTAGTTACCTAGGCCTCTGTCCATGCCATGGAGAGTTTCAGTCTTTTAGAGTGAATGAGGAAGTTCCTGGAAGATGGTCCTTTTTTCTGTAATATCACAGAATCACAGAGTGGTTGGTTGAGGTTGTAAGAGACCTCTGGAGGTCATCTAGTCCAACCCCCCTGCTCAAGCACGGCCACCTAAAGCGGGTTGCGCAGGACCGTGTCCAGACAGCTTTTGCCTATCCAAGGAGGGAGACTCCACAGCCTCTAGCAGCAACCAGTGCCAGTGCCAGCACCACCACAGGGAAAAAGTGCTGACATTCAGAGGGAACCTCCCATGTTTCAGTTTGTGCCCATTGCCTCTGGTCCTGTCACTGGGCACCACTGACAAGAGCCTGACTCCATCCTCTTTGCATCCTCCTTTCAGGTATTTATATATATTGATAAGATCCCCCTGAGCCTTCTCTAGGCTGAACAGTCACAGCTCTCTCAGCATTTCCTCACAGGAGAGGCACTCCAGTCAAGTATGCAAAGGTGTGGCCTCACCAGTGCAGAGTAGAGGGGAAGGATCACCTCCCTCAACTTGCTGGCAGTACTTTGCCTAATGCAGCCCAGGACACCATTCACCTTCTTTGCAGCAAGGGCCCAGTGCTGGCTCATGTTCAACTTGGTGTCCACCAAGACCCCCAGGTCATTTTCTGCAAAGCTGTTTTCTTGCTGGGTGGCCCCCAGCATATGTTGGTGCCTGGGGTTGTTCCTCCCCAGGTGCAGGACTTTGCACTTCTCCTTATTGAACTTCATGAGGTTCCTGTCAGCCTGTTTCTCCTGCCTGTCAAGGTCCCTCTTGATGGCAGCACGACCCCCTGGCATATCGACCACTCCTCCCAGTTTGGTGTCATCAGCAAATGTGCTGAGGATACACTCTGCCCCATCATCCAGGTCGTTAGTGAAGATGTTAAAGAGGACTGGACCCAGCAATGACCCCCAGGGTGCACCGCTAGTCACTGGCCTCCAAATAGACTTTGTGCCACTGATCTCCTCCCTGTAGGCCCAGCTGTTCAGACAGGTTTCAATCCACCTCACTGCTCATCCAGTCCGTACACCAACAGCTTCTCTGTGGCAATCTTATGGGAGACAGCATCAAAGGCCTTACTGAAGTAAGAACTGGTAAAAGTGTGTTGGTAGGGGTTAGAGTTTTAGGCTGTACAGGAACAAAGTAACAAGCTGCACAGTGCAGTGACTCATCCATGTTGTAGTTGTGTGGGTGCTGGTGCACAAAAATCTTGCATGTGCTGTACGCTAGCTAAGAGATGTGATAAAACTTAGCTCAAAGGTTGCAGAATGGGCTATGTAAGTCTTGCTGTTTTCATGATTATCATCTAAATTAGAAACAGTTCAGTAGGACAGTTTTTAAACAAAATTAACCTCTTTTACTAACATACAGACTTCATGATCTTAAAAAGTTTTTGAGTGGTGACATTCATAGACTGTCATGAGTCATTAAAATCATACTACGAAGGCATCACTCCTTCCTTGACAAGTCCCCTTTTCCTGTTATGCCATTATATCTTGTCACTTCATGGCCTGTCAGATCAGAATAATTTGTTGACAAATGACACTATAGAAATCACTCTTATGTGCTATTTTACATTTCACAGTTTGGGGGCTTTCATTTTTTTAAGATGCTCAAAGATAGGCATGTGCATGCAATATGTAAGTAAACACAGACTTAAACATCACAAATTACATTTAACTGTATTCCTGAAGCTCTGCCTTGTTTAAAGGACAGCAATCCAGTCACCCATAAATAATCTCAAAGATCTTTTCAGTAAATAGTATCTGTCTGCCATCTCTAGTCTTCATCAGTCACAGCACTCAGCAGCAGAACACAGGGTTTTGCATTGTTTCGGATGCTTTGAGAAACTGTGGAGGTAATTGTATAAAACCTTTCATAGCACTATGATTCATCTAGACTATCAGGTAAATGTAAAGGAAAAGTCTAGTGATGCCTTTTCCTGAGCAAACACGGTGTGTAGGATACTCTGAGAAACTCCCCCATGTTTCAGCAGTGGCTTCCTACAGTTCCCTGGTTTTATAGGAGAGACACATCACGATCCAGCGACCAGATGGGGCAGGGATGGAACCGTTTACACAGCTTCACACAGCACTGTGTGGCATACACGTGTGAAGTGCAGCCTGGCAGGGAAAACATAAGTGGTAATTTGTGCAGAACACATGGGAAGTTATTAGTAATTGAGTTTGTGACATTCAGGTGCTGTAGTTTGTACAACGGTGTTAAAAATCAATGGGTCCTTTGATTTGCAGAAACAGACTCTACAACTCGAATAGAGTTATAAAGCAGGTATGTTTACTCCAACCGGGGTGCAATGGGATTTCTCCACAAAGTTTGCACACCAACAGCACATTTTACAAAAAATTTATAGAGTGTGGATATACATATTCATTGGATTACCTAATACAAATATACATATGCATGAGCAAGGCTGGGTTAGTGCGAAAGGCTGGTGTCAGCAGTTTATGTTATCTTTGCATCTGCACATCGCCTCCTGGGGGGCGTCTTCAGGGGTCTTTGGGAGGAAGGCTCATAGTCTTTCTCACCTTGTTTTTTCCCCGGAGCATGCGCAGATTCTCTTGGCCAATTTCTTGAACAACAAAAATGTTTTTCAGCCGGTTTACTCATCCTATCTCATTTAAGGGAACCAATGAAACTTCTACCATCCGTATATGGCTATTGTTACTCATTACCAAGACCCAATTAGCTAGAGCACACCTGTTCCTCAAGGACAAAAACATGATATTTTGCTGAACACTGCAGTTCTTGGTAGATTTTCACAGTAAACTGCTTCGTTTTGATGCACACAGTAGTCCTTGGTAAAATTCCACAGAACAGTCTGGGCAAGCAGGATTCTTACAATATTAAAAAATACTATAGGTAATACTATAACTTGCTATAAGTAAGTAAATAAGTTGCTAAGCAGCTTTCTATAAGTAAATAAGTAAGTAGTTCTTAAAACAAGTAATCATTTCTCTGTATCACCTTGGAGAGGCAGATGAGAACCACGTGCGGTTGTGCTGGCTGTGAGCCCAGGTTCAGCCTGAAATTAAGTGGGGTTTGGAGTTTTCATGGGACTTGAGTTGGAATTTGAGCTGATTTCCCGCTGCCTGGAGGTAACCTTTGAGGTATCACGGCCTGTCCTGTCCACCCGTCAACAGCGGTGGGGAGCCCCCCTGGCGGCGGTAGCGATGCAGGTTTCAGGACCAACCGAGAGGGCACCCCAAAGCCTTCAGAAGGGCTGCCGGGTCAGCACTCGACTAGGGGCAGGGCTTCGGGGGGAGGCTGGCTCCTGCCGGGTGTCTTGTCGAGAAGGGATCTCCTTTATCTTTGCCTCCTTTGTGAGGGCTGTGCCCAGGCCCACAGCCCGCTTCGGCCTCACCCGGCTGTCGGCGGCAGTGGCACCTGGCGCGGGCAGTATCGGAAAAGCCACTGGGCTTTGTGTGCCCGTGGGGGCTGCGGCCTCCCCCGGTCTTCTGCCGCGGGTGCTTCCGTCTTTCACACCGAGGCTCCGGGGTGCCTGGGCCCCTCCAGAGCGGGACACCCTCGGCCGTTTGCACCACCGGCCCGAGGGGGCGGCACCCGCCGCCGCCCCTCACGGTGCTGTCGCTTTAAGGGGCGGTGGGCGGCGCAGTGGCGGTGCTGTCCCGTGGTGCATTGCGGCGGGCGCGCGGAGGGAGCGTGGCTGGTGTCCGCACGCTCGCAGTCGCCGCTGGGTTCGAAGTTGGCGCCGGACGCGATGCGGCGCTGAGGCGGCTGTTGCCGCCGACTCTGAGGAGGCCGCCACCGGCCCCCGCCGCTGGGGCTCGCTACTGTCTGCCAGCTCCTCTCTCCGGCCGTTCCCGCCGCTGCCGCCATGTCTGCGGCCTTCTCCTTCGGCGCGGGGACCCTGGGCTCCGCGGCGGCCGCCGCCGCCGGGGCGGGAGGAGGAGGCGGGGGCGGGGTTTTTTCCTTCGGAGCCACGCCGAGGTAACGTGGCGTCCCTCTGCCCCGCTCCGCTCGGCCTTGCCCGCAGGCCCCCGCCCCCTGACTCCCGCGGCCTGGGGCTGCCGAGCCCTGCGGCCCGGCCCGGCCCGCCGCCGAGGCCGCCGTCGCTCCGCGGGCCTGGCCTGGGCTGGGGCGGTACGCGTGTTTGTGTGTGTGAGTGCTGGGGTGTCGGGGAGGAAGCGCAGACCCCGGGCTGCATGTCTCGGTGTCTCTCCTGCTGGCCCCGGAGGGGCCCGGAGCTCGGGCACTCTGGGCCGAAAAGGCCCTTGGGGCACGGATGAACCGGTTTCACCATGTCTGCCTCGGCGCGTAGGGGCTGGGGGTGCCCTTCGTGTCTCATCTGCCTCCCGGTCCGCTTCGTAAACTTAGACGTAGGGATCACTTTATTCAACTAATAACAAAGGGAAGTGCTCTTCTAATTTTGCTTTATTTTGGCTTTGTCGTAGCAGGGTGTCTCCCTTCGCGGTTATCGCTAATGTTCTGAACACGTAATGTGAATCACATGCATATGTAGGTTTCGGCAGTCAGCCAGAGCTTGAGTGTGTGGAGTGGAACTCATTGATGTCAAAGCGCAAATGTTTAATGTTCAAATATGACTTTTTTTTTTGAAATTGGGTTGCAACCTTATCTTTTCTGACACAGATAACCTTGCTATTTGATGTATAGTGTCTTGGAGTGAGAACTTTGTACTTTGATGTGCATGTGACATAGAGCAGGCATTAGTATTTAGGTTTCTCAGAATAATAGGTAGGTCTTCGTTACTGGGTTTTTTTTCCCTTTTTATTTTTCTTTACACAACTGTACTAGCAGATGTTTGGAGTTTTTTCCTGACCTGCTTGCCGTTATGCCTCTGAAGGTTAGGGCTCTTGTAAGCGGAGCTTTGTATAGGAGTTTTTCCCAAATCCGATCAGGCAAAATTGATTGCTGTAATGTAAGCTAAATGGGCAGGGTGAGCTACTCAAGGGAACTTCACCTGAAGCAGATACATTTGAATATACTTATCTGTTAGAATTGTTAGGAATTAGCACTGTGAGGGGAAGGGAACAGAGCATTTGGATCTTAGAGTAGCTCTGGATTAAATGGCAGTATTGCTTTTTGGAAGCCTGTATGAGAGTGAACAAGTTTTCTGAGTCTCTTCTAATACTCTTGGTTTTGTGGTCATGACAGATTGATGACATTCTTATGTTACCTGTGCTGCTTTGGTTTTGGTTGGGTTTTTTTTTTTACCCATACAGTGAAGTTTATATGGAGTTGGTAAAGAACTTAAGTTTCTTTTGCTTCATGCCTATTTAATGCAGGTTTCCTGTGATTAAAATGACCAAATTAAAACAAGATCTGTTTACTCAAAAACATTGTTCTAAATGTACTGCCTGAAACAAGGGAAACTCTTCTGTCTTCTTGATCTGCACTTGTTAAAAACTGCCTATTGAACTTAAATATTTTTGTTTGGCTTTTTTTTTGCTGTTGTAGCTGGCTTTTTGATCTCTTAAAAATAATAAGTAAAAGTTTAACAGGTGCTAATTAATAGCAGTATAGTACTCTGCATTTTTATTCCTGTATTTATTTTTACAAGCAGGATGAGTTTTCAGGGCTATTGGTCAAGGAGTATCACAGAGGAAGAGGCCTTTTTACTGCCAGATGGTTGGTGAAAGAATCTTGAGCATCCCTGTAAGATGGTTTGCTTGAGAACATGTTTGAGACCGTAAGAAGCTGTCGTTCTTCAGAGCTGGGTCTAAGACAATATTGCCAGGAAAAAGGGACCTCATTGTATAGTCAAAGCCTTAAGTATTATCCATCAGTGAGAACAGTCAAAGATTATATTCTGGTGGCCCAAAGCCTATGTGATATGCCAGCCTACCCAATTCCTGCATTGCACCAATAGCCATTCAGGTACTTATGCTCTTTGTTAATTGATATTCTCTATAGTATGCTTTAGCCAGGTCCAATGCTTTGTTCAAGTTCTAAAACTAGATTTAAGACCTGACTCCAGTGACCTGAGCTCCTCTTCCTTCCATCTGTGGGCTGTAGGCAGTCATGGCACATTCTTTCTCCTGCTGGTGAGGAGGCTGCTGTTGCTTTACTTCTACATTTTGAATTCTGTCTTAAAAAGCAAACAAACAAACAAAATGCCACTTCATTATATTTGGGTTTTTTTGTCCTATGGTGCTGAATTGCGTATTTTGTACCTTAGCTTTCTTCTACTGGAATGCTGAAACAAGAAAAATTTTCACAGAAGAATCATCTTTGTACTGTAAAAACATAAACTCTTGACTAGTGAGAGAAGCACCATGTTGCATGTTTAAGTTTACAAGCAGTTAGGTCATGGTTCTGTAGCTTGGTATGTTTTGGGAGTAAAGAAAGCTGAAATGTTTTTGGCTCCTGTGGAGTGGGATAATTAGTGGGTCTGTGTCCTTCTAAACTACTTGGCCACTCTGCTTCCTGAACTACTTAGTGAAATATATTCCTTAAAAATTTAAGAAAACAAGATTTTGAACTTGCAATCAGCTGTTGCTGGGCTTGCCACAGTCAGTTTTGTAGATATTTTGGAAACTTAATGTAAAAGCCAATGATACCCTTTTTTTTTTAAGGATTCACTTTTGTGTTTAATTTGTTATGCCTAGGAGCTGCCTTCTTACAAAAAGAGAGAGGAGATAAGGGAACAATGAGGTAATGCAGAACACCTGAAATGCAATTTCAAAAAAACCAGCTATTTCTTGATAGCTGTTACCCTGAAGTCTAAATTGCATTTCATTTCAGGGCCACTGTTGTACTTCCACAAAATGTTGTTTAAGTTAGAGAAAACTTACTTAGCTTCTAAAAAGGCTCACAGATGGGAGCAGGAAGTTACTACAAATAAGCTATTCACCTGGTCAGTTTAAGAACAAAACTTTTAAAATCATAGGGTCATCTGGCTGTTAGTACTTGTAATGTCATTGTTTAGTGATAATAATGGTTATTGTATTCCCCCGTGTTTTGTACAATAACTTAATGTCTTCTCTGCTATATGTAAAGTTCTCTACTTGCCGTGAAATGTGTAGTTATCCAAAATAAAAAAGGCTTAATTTTCTTTGTGATGACTGATCTCTGATTCTCTCCTTCCTCTCTCTTCCCCTTCATCTGTGAAAATAGGTCTGGGAGTTAATTTCTGTAACTCTGACAAGTGTAGAATCAGAAGAGAAAGTATGGTAGGCATGGATCCTCTGTGGTTTGCACCTGTGGGGAACGACTGCATTTTGGTTAGAAAATGAATTCATGCATCAGTGTGTTTTGGTGGTAAGATAAGGCAAAGTTGTGCTGTTCATGTGAATAGTTGTGTGTCTCTACCACTTCAGAATGAAACAAAGTAACATTGGTTGAGGTTTCTGCTCAGAGGTACCTAACTGGATTTGTAACCTGCTTTGAATGTTCTTGCAGGTTTGTTGCCATCTTTGTGCTGCCTCGAGCATTTGTTCTCCCATTTCGGTAGTTCAGGGGGAATAATTAGGCAGATCTAATGGGATGATCTGATGGAGAAAAGTTCAGATTTCCCACTGGTCTAGCAAGATGTATCAGCTCAGCAAGGAGTGGAAGCAGTGGGAGTTAGAGCTGTAGAAGTAAAGATGGAGATAGGATTCTGCTTTTTGTTTGGTGGCAGTGAGCTTGGACTCTGTCTTGTCCAGCTGCATTTGTGTGGCTCGGGAATATGAATGATGGCATGGGAAAGAAACTGAAATGGGGGGTGGTGGTGGTGTATTTTTTATTTTTAAAATTTATTATTGCTAATAGTCTTATTTTGTAATAGCTCAACGGGAGGACTTAATTTTGGAACTCTGGGCTCTTCTGCTACAGCAACTACATCGGCTCCTTCAGTAGGCTTTGGGACTGGACTTTTTGGATCAAAATCAACCACTGGCTTTACATTAGGAGGCACCAGTACAGGTAGAAAAAATTCTTGTACAGCAGGAATTTGAATCAACAGTGAAGAAATATATCATATGTACACATAACATAAACTAGGTCATCATAATGGGCTTAATTTTTTACAGTAGTTCTGTAGGTCAGAATATTACTTAAATAGTTTTGGAAAAAGGCTTCATTGAACAGTTTAAAAGTAGGTAGGGGAAGTTCTAAGAGCCAATCTACAAGAAGTAAATTCAACAGTAAACTGAAAGCTTGTATTACTGTGTTTGGCTACATAGGATTTTCTTCTACATCAGTGATTCTTTTAATCTCCTAATCAGATGGTTTTTAAAATATGAAATGGCAGCACTGTGTTCAAAATAATCTCTTCAAACTAATAGTGGGGCAGAAACACTAAACCAAGACACAGGATTTTACAAAGACTCTGGACTGTATAATCATTATACTGTAAATCTGCTGGTTTACATGCTAATGTTATGTACTGCCATATGACTGAAAAAATATTTGATAGAGGTACTAGTTTCCATATTTTTGTTTACCTTCATTTGTTTGAAATACCAAACAATTTGATCAACTGCTGTGTTAACATCAGCTTCACTGTTAGTGATACTTACAAAGAAAAATGATGGGTTTTGGAATTATGCTTTAATTTGTGCTGTTGGTGCTTGCAAATACTGTTTTCTGTGTTAATGTTTTGCTTTCAACATACTACAGAACAAACTTGTATAATCTACATATTGTCTCATAATGCAGCATTGTTTCAGTGTTTTGTTTCATGTTTTTTACTATCATAACTGTTCTGTGGTCTTCAATTACTGTTCTTATTCTCTTTGTTTTCATTCTTAAAGCAGGAACGGCAACAACTATTGCTACAGGACTGACGCTAGGTAAGGACTTAATTTGGATTTTAATGTTATACAGGCAAGAAAAATACAGATAGATCTTCCTTGTAATGTAGAAAATTAGTGGTCATGTGTGAGTTTTTCCCCATTACTAACTTCAGTCTGTTTTGCAGCCCAGATGTTAAGGCTGCAAACCAAAGTGGAGCCCTGCAGTTCTGGGCACTGTTACTTATTAAAGGATTATTCCATTTGTGTACAACAGTGACAGTGGTCACAGTGAAAAGTTAGACTTTGTATTTATGTCCCCCTAATGAGTTTTGCCCTTCAGCAGAGGGGAGATGGAATACATTATCGAAGAATTCTTCATACAGAATTTCTTGCTCTAGTGAACTTTGAACAGGTCTGTTTGGTAATTATCTCTTTCAGAAGAATAAAGAGGGTTGAACTGGGAACAGACCTTGGAAATATTTTACTTTTGTTTTTCTGATGTATCTTTAGTGACTATTTTTCAGTTAACATTGGAAATACAGGAATATGTGGGTAGCTGGGGGGTTAAGGTGTTCTTTTTTTTTCCTTTTTAAACACCAGCAACTGAGGTCTGAGGAGAAACTGAGCTTAAGTATCACAAATGTTGGGGGTAGTGCTACAAGGCAGACTGCAGTCCAAGAACTTAAGAAGCCATACAGTGAATAAATAGGAAAAAATAGTGTTGGATAAAGAAGCAAATTAAATGCACAGAATGGAGGAGCAGCAGATAACCCAGAACAGACTGCATGATGCGTAATCATATGTGGCAGTCAGTACTACACGGATGAATGTGAATTCTTTTCAACAGCTGAATGCAATGATATCATCCAAAACAGACAATAGCAGTTACTGAGAATACCCAGTATGTGTTTCTTATGTATGCTGTTGTGGTTTGTGTATGTATATGCACATTCCTCCTCTACTCTGGAATATGGATTCTAGAATGTAAAGTGTATTCTTGCCATGAAAACAGCAGGAAGTGGAAGCTTTATTTGCTTTACGTTAAAAGTGTTCAAAAGCAAAGTTTGAGGGAATAAAATATTTTTCTTGTTTATAAATTGAAAGGATATGTGCATTCATTTTGGTATGAACATCCAATTGAGAATTTTTAGTCTGTATTTTGGGCAGTATTGTTTATAGTTCCATTTACCAATATCTGGTTCATCTATTAGATGCTCTTGGTGAAAGCTCTTTTCTTTTTTTACAGGTTTTTTTTAGATTACCACTAGGTATAATTGCCAGTCCATGATTAAAGCCTATCGGATCACTGGGAATTCTGGAGTAAAAATGCCTGTGCAGTTAATATAAACCTTTGAAATTTTTCTGAAGGTGCTATGGGGATATTTTACTTGATGCAAGTGATCTTTCATGCTGTGCTGTTCATGATGGTTAAACAGGAATAGTTCAGTAGAGAAGCTGAATTGACCTTTTGTTCTCAAACAGAATGTTCTGAGGGTGATAATTGGTTTTGGGTTTCTTTTAGGCACGCCTGCCACCACATCAGCAGCTACCACAGGCTTTAGTTTAGGTTTCAACAAACCTGCAGGTTCGGCCACGCCATTTGCTTTACCTGTTACTTCTACCTCAGCGGGTGGCTTATCATTATCATCTGCTCTTACATCAACTCCTGCAGCAGGTAGGAAGATGTTTAGGGGTTTGGGGATTTTTTGGGGGGCGGAGGGGGGGGGGCAGGGTTGTTAGGTTTTTAACAATAAAACTCAATGGTAAAACAGTTCTACACTCTGTATTTCTCTAGTATTTACATAATTTTGTGTTACTTTAATAAGAAGGTTAATTGCACTTGACTAGTTCTAAATTTGAGTACACTAATACAAATAGATTTAGGGGCAGTATACCATGTGTTATAGGCAGCACATAATCTAAGTCATTAGAAGTGTAACAAGAGCTGATTGATCATGTAAAATCATTATTTTTGTTAATCCCACTGAAGGTTGAAAGCTTCCTACTTCTGCAGCTGAAAAGTTTGGAAAATGTCTGCCTTTTGTAGATGGCCTGAAATGGTTAACTAATAGTGGAAAAAAGATTTTTCCGGTGTAGATCTCATACGGGCACACATCTGCCATCATACTTAACTTGGCTAAACTGCACTGTGCATTATGATAATTAAGACTGGAGTTCATTTTTCTTAACCTTAGGAGTCTGCATTTGAGTTCAGCTATCTGTGCCCTCTGTGCTCTGTCCCTTTATTCCTGTGGTCTTTACTCTATTCTTCCATATTCTACCAAAACCTTAATTCCAAAAGAATGCTCAAGCTACCAAGGCAATGTTCTTGTATCATCTCTGTGTAGAACATTTTGTTTAACATAAACAATTAACATTTTGGTATTTTAATATAAAAAGTCAGTAGCACTTGTTATATTCATTATGCTGTAAAAAATTCTGTGCCAGGTTCTAGATTCTCTGGTGTTCTGGGGGACTCTCAGCAATTTTGTATAGTTCCAGGTAGATACAGACTAATCAGGATTATGATACTGAGAACTAAATAACATATGATTCAAGTCTGTATGGCTTTGGAAAATCTGCAGAAAATAAACTCAGTCATTGTTTTTATTATCCAATTACGATGAAGATGCAGTTCCATCATTTAGGTTATTTCATATTGTCTGTGGATGTCTTTGAATGCAGTGTCTGCATGAGACTGGTTTGCTTTCTCTGCAGGAACTACTGGCTTTACATTAAATTTGGGTGGCACAACTGCTCCGACTACAAGTGCCTCCACAGGCCTTTCCTTAGGAGGAGCCTTAGCAGGTTTAGGAGGTTCACTCTTCCAGAATACAAGCACAGCAGCAACAGGTGAAAGTTACTTTAGTTTTTTCCTCCTTCTGTCTCAAAACATTGAAATTTAATGTGTGATTGTATAAATTCATAATGTAAGATTTAGTTTTATATAAAATCTTAACACTGTGAGAGTGTAGTTTTTAATTGTTAGTGAAGTGTTGCTATCCTTGAACAATAGAAATGAAATCTGATACCTTTGGCTTCTTTCTCATTCTTAATTTTACTTGTACTTCACACTTTTTTTTAAATGAAAAGGCAAGGAAATCTTTGCCATAATTGACTCAAGGAAGTTGATAATAAATGGGAGAGGGCAATGATAAACAAATATCTTCTTCAGTTGTGGAGAAATTGAAACCTCCTTATTTTGGTGACTTTTGGTCTGAATAAAGTGTCATTTCACACCTTCCTGTTTTTTCAGGTCTAGAGGAAAAATTTGTTGTGCTGTGTTGTAGTCTTGGTAACATTGCTCTTAAGTATCTTTCTGTTTTATTTAGAGTTTAAGATGCTGATAAGTTAGTGTAGTGGTTTAGCCCCTGCTGGGGTCTGAGACCACGCAGCTGCTGCCCCTCCCCCACAAAGGGAGTGAAATAGAAAGCCCCAAGACTGAAATAAGGAAAGATTTAATACAACAATGCAATAGCAACACAGCAAACAACAATAACAGTAACAGTAATAGTGATAGCAATGAAAGAGCAAAATAGCTACCAAATACAGCAGTGAGAAGCACGATGTACAAAACCACGAGTGCACCGCGCTCCGCGCCAGGAAAATGTGACCTGCCAGGATGTGACCTCTGCATGGTATCTGAATAACCCGGCTAGAGCTCCCCCCCCACTGCTGGGGAAACTTAACCCTATCCTGGTTAAACCAGGACAGTTAGCTATCTAGTTAGCTACCTAGTACTGTGAAGAAATTACATAAAGCACTTGCATACAGTTGCATGAAACTTCATGCAATCTGTTTTCTTCTGTTAATTTTGCATATTGAAAAATATGAAACTAAGCAAGATTATATGTGCTTTTATTTTAAAATAAGTTTTAATTATCAATGTTTTAAGTGGAGAAATTCTGTTTGGGTTTCTTGTAGGGCTTGGGCAGAATGCTTTGAGTTTGACTCTGGGGACAACAGCGGCTCCTTCAACTACTGCCAATGAAGGTCTTGGTGGCATTGATTTTAGTAGTTCTTCAGACAAAAAGAGTAAGTTTGTTTTAAAACATAATTTCCTCAAAAACCAAATTATCAGAGCAGTAGAGCAAAGACACTTTCATTGTGTTAAGAGTGTGGAATTACAGCTGACAACTTTTAACTTTATTTTGTTTTTTTCCCCTCTCACAAGCCATTTCAGTTAATTTTATTCTTAGATATTGTGCTTGTGTAGAAGAACAAGGTTTTGGTTGCAAATGCAATATAAATTTACTTGAAGTAAGTATAAGCGAATATCATACTTGAGAACCAGGATGTAAACCCTTTAGCCATGCAGGAGCGAAGACTCACAGGGCCACTTGCTGAAAAGCCGTGGCAGATTTCTGAACACCTGTATGTCAAATAGCCACTAGAGGGGGGAGCAGAGCTGTGTCTAAATAATACATTGCAAATACGAAAAGTACTCGTTTGAAACCAGCTTTCTCCAACTGTAACAGATCTTAAACTTGGTCTCTTTTTTGAAAGCCTTGACAATAAAAATGTCTTTGTTTTAGCTGTTCTTCAAAGCTGTATTTCTGGTGGTGCGTAGTTCTATCTGATAGATTTTATTGAGTTGTTAAAACCAGTTACAAAAACTTTACCTCTGTGGTAGCTTTAAAGTACTTAAGTAAAGGAATGTTGAGCATTGACATATGGGCACTTATTAATTTCTCTTGCTTTTATATTTCCAGAGTAAGCTTAACTAAAGCTGACTATAAAGTATGTATTTTCTCTAGGGAATCAATACTTCAATTTCTTGATTCAGGAGCCAGATTTTAAATTGGGTATACCAGTAGCTAAAAGAGAAGAAAATATGGGAACTCTATGAAACCATCTTTACAGAGTAACTTAAGTTGTGGAGACAGTTCTTCATATGTGTAGAAGAGATGGCATATTTACTGTCCAAAGTGGAGTGCTCTGCATGATGTTGATTGTTTTTGGAGTTTATTACTGAAATTGGGAGTGGTGAAAAACCTGATTCCTAGGTTCTTACAGGGTTTCCATTACTATAATATTAGGATATCACAACACTTCCATAATATAAAAGTATCTTAAAATGAGGACCAGAGAACCACAGACTCAAAATCTACTTCAGCCTGACATCTCTCAGCATCGTTTTGCCCAGCTCTTAGGGTGGAAACTTGAATGAGTACCTGGATTCCCCACATGCTGCATAATGAAACTGGGTGGGTTGGGCTATCACTGTCAGGATAAGCAGAGATCCCTTAGCCAAGTAGTGGGAAATGTCAAGGGAGACCGTTTTTTGAGTGGGTTTTGTGTCTTTTTATTTTAATTTAGGAATGTTTCCCATTATGGATAGTGCTGGCTTAAGTAGCCCTGACAAATATCTCTACCTGTGTGCTGCTGCTGAGTTCTGTCAGTACAACTGTTTGTACTGCTACATTAGGAAATGTGTTAAGGTCTGAGGGTGATGGTTTTGATGGTTTTTATTTCTTTCCTTCATGAAGAAAAGGAAGGAGGAGATATGGCTACCAAAGAAAAGTGCCCTAGGAATCCCAGGACAGATAAGGACTAGCACCTGTGTTCTCCCTCCTGGAATTGGTTATAAAAGCTTTTCCTTCTGGAGACTGAAGACTTGAGTGTCTAGTATTTCTTTAAAATGTGGCTGCAGGAAAAGAAGCTGTTCTTTATACATATTTTCCTCACATTTCTAAAAAGAATGTAAAAAATGTGAAAACTGGAGCACTCGCTGAGAAAGTAGCAAAATTTGATTTCAAATCTATCTTTTACTTCATAAGTATTGTTCTGAAAAAAAAAGGTGGCTGGAGAGAGAAAGCAAAGTATACTTAGTTTTCTGCCTAATTTTTAGGTTATTGTCAGAGAAAGGAGTCCTAAATTCTGGGGTTTATATCTCTTTTTTTTCCAATTTTGTGTAGACTTTTTTTTCCCCTTAGCAAAAGGCATTAGGGAATGGTTGTGAGACTCCAAGCTCTCTAATGTATTGGGTGACAGTCTGCAGACAATTTAAGTAGCTGTTGCTTCTAAAAGTAATAACTTCTCCTGGCAGGAGCATTGGCTTGTGCAGCTTAAAATGTTTCTGGCACTAGCGTTAGCTGTATAGCTACTTTTTGCCACTAAGAGGGAAGTGAGGATGTGAATGGCATCCAGCAGATTGCTATAGTATGGGATGCAGTTGCTGCCTTTGCCTGTGTTAGGCACGATACTGTTTTCAGCTCTGTTCTGTTACTTGGAGGCATTTGACATCTTGATCCACAGTTGCGTAGTTTGGAGTGTGTAGGTGAGCAGTAACACCTTTCAACAACAGAATTCCTCGAAGTCCAATGGGTAGTCGGTGAAGACTTTCTATTTGAGAGGAGACTGCTATTGCTGAATTTAACTGGAATGTTTTGTGGTGCAGGTCTAAGTGAGTTGTGGTTGCATAAGCAGGAACAGATTTCTTATGCAACTGCAGTTGTTTTTGCATTTGTAGTGACTTGTGTACTGACACAAGATGTTTTGCTTTACTCTGTGCCAAGAAATTAGTACCTCAACTGTTGAACCATTGTTCTTGAAAAGATACTTATCTGTGAAGGGGGAGTAAATTAAAACCTTTCTTTTATAGCTAGCCTAGTCTGTTCCTCTTACCAAGAAAAATGAAACAGATTATAATCATTAGTTCTTCCCTAAAATCTCATTAAGATTGTCTTGTTTGTTCTTCAAAGCTTTATTTCTGACCTACAGTTTTTATTTTCTAGGTGATAAAGCAGGAACAAGACCAGAGTAAGTGTCAGATTTTCTTTCTATTCCATGTCTTATTAGAAAATGGCTAAACTAAATATGTTGGCTTTTCTACTACTTCAATCTTGAAAAAGGCATAAATGTAAATAACCAGCTTTTGCAGTATGGCCAATTTAGTAATCTGGGTTCATCATTTTAAACACTGCAAGTTTCCCATCAAATGCAATACCTACAGCTTATCTGGCATCTGCTATAGACTGATCATGTGGTCTCAAAAATCGTTTCTGCAAATGTGTACAATGCTTACACCACAGACTTGGACCCTGGCATAGTATCTGTGTGTGTTAATCCAAATCATTTGTAGTTGTGGCATGGGTGGAAAACTGTAATCAGTCACTTGAACGTTTTCACTGTATTTATTAAAGGACCATCTAAACATGCGTTGTCTCTTGTAGAGATAGCAAAGCACTGAAGGATGAAAATCTACCTCCAGTAATCTGTCAGGATGTAGAAAATTTACAGTAAGTAGTGTTTTTTATTTATGATAGTTGATTAGCTAGAATATTGTATGTTGTTGATACTCTGCGACAAAAACACCTTGCTACTGACTGCATGCAGTTTAACTTACTAGCCCAAGGCCTTTTGGCAGGTCAACCTTGGGAACAGAGTAGATGGATAGTTCTAGTAGCTGAAGTCTTGGGTGGTTTTTTTTCAGCATGCTTTCCCATGCATTTACGCAAATGGGCATGCCCAACAAATGTGTTCTGAGAATCAATTCCTGGGAGTATTAAGCCTGTTGCACATTGAACCTTATGTCCCTATTACATGTGCATTGTGGATCTCATATGGAATAGAGAGAACTGCAAAAGAGCCTTCCCTCAGGCAGGGAGGAGGTGGGCTGTAGGCTAGTCAGAGAGGCTGTATGTCACTGTATCTGTGAGTTTAAAGTAGTAATCACTTTTATATAAATACTTTGTATTATTATATAGATATATAAGAAATAATTGATATACATCTTAGTTTGTCAGGGTTCAGCATAACATGTTTGAACAATTGCTATTGAGGTTTAGGGTTTTTTAGTGTTTTTTTACAGTATTAGCATGCTAGGAGATAAGACAATACTATGCTATACAGTAATTTTACTGTTCAGTACTTGATTTTGGAAAAATTAATAGCTATTTAAATAACGTGACCAAGAGGTAAACACTTGGGTACCTCAGGTTGAATATTTTTTGTTTCTTTTCTCCCTACCCCATTTTTCTCTTCCTCAGGAAATTTGTGAAAGAGCAAAAACAAGTTCAGGAAGAAATTAGTAGAATGTCTTCTAAAGCAATGCTTAAAGTACAGGAAGACATTAAAGCTTTGAAACAACTTCTGTCTGTAGTTGCCAGTGGATTACAGAGAAACACTCTTAATATTGACAAGCTGAAAGTGGAAACTGCACAGGTATAATTGAATATAAATTTTGTTACGTAGATAATGTTGATTATTTCATATAGGATAACTAGCCTTTATCAGTCAAGTTAACACACATGTCCAAACTAAACCAGTTGTAAACAAAGTGGAAAATTGAATCCCTTCTCATCTACTTGACATTACTGGGAGAGGCTGAAGTCTGTGATGTCAGTATCTTCAGATAAGCACAACAGCAATAAAAGGATTTTTATTCGGGAAAGCACTCCTGCATAGCAAAGGCAACAGAAGGAAATGTGTGCCAACTTCAGTTTCAGTTACATGTTCAACTGCTAGTGAAGACATATTTGTAACAACATGCTGGACTCTGGACCAGTGGAAATGCAAATGTTTTCTTCTGACTTAAAAAAAAACAAACCCAAAACAAAACCTACCCCCATAACTCTTCAGGGACCAAAATATCTTAACGAGCACTACTATTCTTTTAGTGAACTTGAATCACAACTGTCCACCAGTCTGTATCTTAACTGTGCAACCAGTTTGAGCTCAAGTTGTGATGCAAGTGCTTTTCAAGATAAATTCTGTACCGCTTTTATTTCATCTGGCATGTCAAGGCTGCTTGCTATATAAATAAGTATATTTTATTCTAAAGTAAAAGTGTTCATGTTTTTCCTGTATCTTGTGATACCAAAATAAAATATAGTTGTACCTTGCCAATAGTTTTCTGTGAAAACAAAAACTTATTACTGATATTCTCATATTGCTGTAAATGATGCAGTTGAGAATAATTGCAGCACCAGGCATTAATTTCTTAATGGTAGAGTTATTAGAAAGTATTAAACAGAAGTGTATGCTATAATTATGCATGAAAAGATCATTTCTGTAGAAGGACTTTTTTTGAACTAGTTAATCAAAGGCGAAATAATCCTTTGTTCTATTTCTTTTTAGGTATGTTACTTCTTTGCACTTTACTGTTGCTTTTTTTCCCCCCTAGTTATCAGTAATCCATAAGAGGATTTCTGAAGTACAGTAGAAACTAATCTTATCTCTGACAGTTTAGCACGATATTTTCTCAACTTCTGACTGCTCAATGTCCTTTCAGTATGTGCTGCTGTTTATTCCTTCCCCAAACTTCTGTTGGTATTTGCAGTTCTCCAACTTTCTTGCAGTCTATTCTTCAAATAATTTCTTGTCAGATTCCATCATAGTGTTAACTTAAATATATGAAGAAAATATTATAGATGAATGAACGGTAGAGTTATAGCTATTTTTCTTTTTGATCGCTTCATACAGAACCTTGTTTTATTAACTTTCCCTATTTATTTAGGAGCTAAAGAATGCAGAAATAGCATTACGAACACAGAAAACTCCTCCTGGTCTGCAGCATGAAAATACAGCCCCAGCAGAGTGAGTTATTGTTACTAATAAAAAATAGGCAATAACATAACTTGGAGAAGAGAAGACTCTGGGGACACCTTTTTACAGTTTTTCAATACTTAAAAGGGGCATATGAGAAAGATGGGAACAGACTACTTAGTAGGGCCTGTAGCAATAGGACAAGGGATAATGGTTTTAAACTGAAAGAGGGTAGATTGAAACTAGATAAAAGGAAGAAATTTTTTACGGTGAGGGTGGTGAAACCCTGGAACAAGTTGCCCAGAGAGGTAGATGGCCCATCCCTGGAAACATTAAAGAAGGGGTTGGATGGGGCTCTGGTCAGCCTGGTCTAGTTGAAGATGTCCCTGCTTAGCAGGGGGAGTGGACTAGATGACCTTTAAAGGTCCCTTCCAACCCAAACCATTTTATGATTCTATGAACTTCATAACATGATTTTTTTTCTGCTTTTTGCACCATTTGTACTGAATGCTTCATAGGGTCACTGTTTTATTTCTACACATAATTTACCTGTATTTCATAGACAGGAGAAATACAGTCTTCACTCTTTCCACTAGTGGAGGGCTGTCAGGAATGTCAGAAGTTAACTGTTGCAATTAAATGAAAATTCACAGTTAATATATATCAGATTAAAAAAATAGTGGCAACTAGTGAGCTTTAATCATAGAATTTCATTGTTTTACTCTTCTAGCTACTTCAGAATCTTGGTTGAGCAGTTTGAAGTACAGCTGCAGCAATACAGGCAACAAATAGAAGAACTGGAAAATCATCTTGCTACTCAAGCAAATAATTCACACATAACTCCACAAGGTAAATGCTCTAATTTTAATGTTTCATACATAAAAAATAAGAAATCTTATAACTGTAAGAAAAAATTAAGTAATCTCGTTGTTTATTATTGTTGGCTTTTCTTACTTAATGTACAGAAATAAGTGTTCAGATAGATTCTGCAGTTGTTCAATGTCTAGATTTGGAATTAAAGGTTAAATTTATAAAGATTCTTGAGCTTTTTAAGATGGATCCAGTTCCTGAGGTGCAATTTGTAAGCCTGGTTTATCTTGACATCTGCTATGTCCATCTCCCTCCCTTCAGCATCTAGTTATTATAAGGCTGATGTCTGGTACCTTCTGTCTTGCACTGGGGTGTCTAACCAGACAAATATGGGTGTCTGCTCTGCCAGCTCTGGATCAAAATGGGAATTATTCCTTAGTTTGGAGCCTATTGGTATTGCCTTCAGCCCTGGCCAACTGAGAAGACTTGTCTTGTTTGCTGCCACATCATTCAATCCTGGGAGAATATCTCTGGTCAGAGAATACTGACCTCTGGACAGTAGTCTTCTGGTTGGTCACTATTCCTGTGATTATAAACAATTTTATCTTTTGGGCCATGTTTAGGTACAGGTCCTGCAATAAGCAGTGATTGCAAGTGCATGTCTTTTGGCACTGTGCCAAGTGATACTTGAACAT
Source organism: Strix uralensis (assembly GCF_047716275.1). Lineage (NCBI taxonomy): Eukaryota > Metazoa > Chordata > Aves > Strigiformes > Strigidae > Strix > Strix uralensis. The sequence goes on along the minus strand of NC_133973.1, from coordinate 116,093,382 downwards.
CTTGCTGTCACAGGATGGTGCCTAGACTTTGGACATCATAAAGTCAAAACCAAGAGAACTGTCTAGACATAGCTTCCAGTATGGAAGATATGAATCCTGAGGGTCCTCTATCTTTCTGTGTTATCTTGTCTGTCCAGAGTATGAGGGTTGCCTTTACAGATTTTCCTCAGGTTTTTCAGCAGTTTCTGCTATAATCTAAAGGTTCCTTGCTTGTATAGTCAAGGCTCAATCTGTTGTGTTCAGACTGTCAGCAAATGATCTAGTCAGCACTGTACTGCATATGTAGCCTTCACCATACAGGAAACCATGACCCAGAATGTCTTGGAAAATTTTGAAATGTCTAGTGTTCAGTATCAATAAATTGTCTCCAGACTCTTGGAAACTTGTGGCCAGTGTTCCTAGATACCACTGCCTCCAGAGCCCTGCAGGTTGGCATGAGACTTATTCCCCAGCTTTTTTTTTTTTAGGAAGAAATGCAAATTATAATGGAGAAATTACCCTGTGGAGAGGCAGACCTTTTCAGTTCAAGAATCATTGCTAGACCTATGCATCTTCAAGAACTTGATAGCTACTGTTTGCATTTCAGCAGGTTATAGGCATCGTTCAGAGGAAATGCAGAAGCTGATGTTTTCAGTGAAAGACCACTTCAATACTTTTCTGTCCTCAATTTTGGTCCATTGTTTCAGTGCTTCTTTCAGAAAAGCATTTTTTGTCAGCAGATGCCTCATTTTGCCAAAACCTTTGAGATTTCCCCTTTAATCCTGAAGTTTTGCATTAGTTGGGTCAGTGCCCTGAAAACACTTCCATATCTGTGTGGGAAGTCGGATATCCTAAACCCTAAGACTTTATGTAGGCAAGAAGCTCCCCATTGTGTTTTCCCGTTTGATACGCTTGTAGGTGGAGCTAGAATGAGTTCCTGTGATGCTTGTTAATCATGTCTTTAAAATGTCAGTAAAGCTTCCGTTCTTCTGCTCTCTGGCAAAATCAGCTGAACACTTAACTGTGCTTTAAGTCAGAAAGAGTGGAAAATATATACAAGAAAATCTGTTTTTAACTATGTAAAAACCAATGAGGTAAAATGTACCTGTGTAATAGATAAATGATATGTTTTAGCTTTGCTAAATGATAGAATCATAGGAAATTAATTACCATGTATATAAAAATAAATCTGAGAAAAGAGTACTTATCAAAATAAAATTTGAAGCCCTTTCAAAAAGCAGTCCTTGGGTGACTTGTCACCCAGTTGCTCTCAAATTCTGTGTTTCTTGTATACATTAACTGGTTCTCATGCAATTGTTTTCGTGATTTGTGCTGTATGGGTTTTGGGCGGGCTTCTTACTGCAGTATGAACACTAAATCTTTTCTCCTGGTAGTAGGATTGTCACTTACCAGTATTTTATATGCCTCTTACAGATTTGTCTATGGCTATGCAGAAAATCTATCAAACATTTGTAGCTTTAGCTGCACAACTTCAATCAATACATGAAAATGTAAAGGTATGTTGTTTTGATGTGTTCCTGTGTATTTAGTGAAAGAACTACAAAGAGTCGCTTTTTGAAAATATACTATATCTTCAGGTATTCTTTTTTTTCTTCTTCTGTTAAATGAACCGCTTTAAAAAATTTTCAAACTGTCCTGGAGAAGTACTTTGATTAAAAAAAAAAACCACTTTTGTTTAGCTGATGTCTAATTTGAATTATTTACTTAGTGATGACAGCAACAGACCACAATCATTTAGGTTAATGTTTTTCATTTAACTCCTTTTCCTTTTTAATTGTTGATCAATTTTTGAAATGTCTGTCTTTGAGTTCATGCTTATGTGTTTTGCTTTTGGCCCAATGACCTCTTGATCTCAAGCAAAGATGATCTAAACCTGCTCTTACTCAAATAGGTAACAGAAAAAAATGTAGGTATTAGTATATAACATTTTTCAACATTTCAAAGAATTATGAAAATAGTGTTCTGGCTTAATTTTTTTCAACCTGGTTCTCATGGAAAGTTGTATCTATAGGGGAAAAAAAGAGACTACTGTGAGAAAATGCTAATGTATCAAAGGTCCTAGTTAGGCTTGTTTTTTCCATCATGGACTCTGGCTTTAATTTCCCATTTACAGTTCTGGACATAGTCACAAAATTTCAGTGTTCTACAATCCATAATTTTTCTTGAGATAATCAGAGCTGTTATAAAAAAAACAACGAAACAAAAAAACCAACTTGGGGAAGAGTACAAGTGTTTGGGATTGTTTCTAAGTGACTTCGTTAAAGGGAATAGCTCTGGTAAATTTTCTGCTTGTTTCCTTCTCAAAGCTTCTTCTGCACAATATTGCCAGTTGGTTAAACATCTGAAACTTTTTACTTTTCCTGAATAAAGTTTAGAAATACTGAGGATCTTGTATGAACTAGATTCCTTGCATTGCATTGCTTCTGTCAGCATAAATATTCACTGGTTTACAACTACCCGCCTTCAGATACTTGTGTTGCTCTTGGTGAACTTGCTTTTTGTACCAGATATTTTGTATATTTTGTACCAGAATACATCGGCTCTTCAATAATTTTGGCAGAATTAAACAAAAAGGATCCTAAATGTGTTCTGGGCTCTTTGCTTCTTAGATCTGAGTGTAGCCTGAACTCATGCAGTGGTTTTTGTGATGACACATTTTTTTGTTGTTCCTCAATATGAAGAGCTGGATTAGTATGCGAGTATAAGCAATAATATCTTCAGTACCATATCAGCATGACTGAATAGGAAAGATATTTACTTCATCTGAAAAAGTATTCTATTGCCTGAAACTAAGGAGTTGGTTTGAGGATCTTTCTTTCTTCTGGGGATTTTTTTTTTTGAGATTTAATCTAGTGGGTGGACATGAAGGCTGATATTTTGAAAGACACAATTATAACTAAAGTGTCAAAAATCAGAAAAATGAATGTACTGCTTAAGTGGGTCTTCTCATTCTGACCATCTGTTTTAGTTTATCGGCTAGGAGATGCTAGAGGAGAGCAGTTTTGAAGCTGCTGTCTCTGCCTTATTTGATGTTTGTGAAGGCTGAGCTGTGACCACAATTCATTCCTTGGTCTGAAGTAGGCTTTCTGGTTTGCACATATGCTTTGATTCAAAGGTCTGAAGTTGTAGAAAAATGACACGCAACATCTTTGCACAGGGCTAGTTATTAAATATATTTATATCATATATGATACGAACATACAGATACATTCTGCATCCAAGGTCAGTGAAGAGTGAAATGTGCTTGGGCACAGTTCAGGTAGAGAATGTCATTAAATCATTCTGCATAGATTAGCCTTAAGAACTGCTCTACAATGTCTAATGGCATTTGTCAGCTCCTAGGGCAGTCAGTGTGGCATTGTATTAAACCTCATCAGAGTTGTACAAATGTCTTTTTTTTTCTTCTCTCCAAAGACAGCACTTGTGATGTGATAATGAGGTCATTCTTTCTGTGTGTTTCTTGCTGTTGCTGATAAGTTTAGGATTACAGCTGTTCAAATCCTGAGTCACAACTTTTGGACTGTAATCTCCTCTTCTTGGAAACAAGCATATCCTTAGCCAGGAACACAGGACAAACATAGAATGCCTTCCATAAAATTCAATTGAACCTTCTGTTCTTTGTCTTTAATAAATCTATTCTATTTAAAGATCCTCTGTTAGAAGATGGAAATCATTCTATCAGTTCTGTAATTGAAGCCATTTATTCTTTTCATATTACCTAAGATATCCATAGTTCCCTCATCTGTGACAAATAGAAATGTTTCATGTCAAACAGGTCAAGCCAGGTGTTGCCACAGAAGGTGGGGTTTTGAGGGGGGAAGAGACATGACAGCAGATTTATGCTACTTGTTAGTCTAAAGCAGAATGATCTATTGCATGTGCACAGCATTACATTGTTGATTAAATGCATCAGAAACAAGAGTGAATTCTAAAGCTATGGTGTCGTCTTCAGCTTTGTGTGAAGAAAGAAATGCAAGAGTGAAAGGAAGGAAAGAAACACGGTGAAAGTGATAGGGGAGCAAAAGCAAACTCCATGCAGAAAAGGTAGCACTGAAGAAGAGTGTGTTATGCTATAAACTAGTAATGTGGCTGGTTTTTGCCTCTTAGGTCAGCTAATAAGGTGATACAAATTGAATTGTGCTGATTTACAGCAACTTTGAAAGATTTTGATACCATTCAGTATGTTAGTCTGTTACGCTTGACTGCTTTGCAGAATTTAAGGAACCTGTTCTGGCTGTAGCTGATGCAAAAGAATTTTCTCCAGCTCATAGCCTGACTAGATCCTTTCAGATTGTGGGGGGCTTTTTTCTTTTTCTTAAGGAAATGTTAATTATAACTCAGTGTCTCTTTCCTTATTAAGTTAAGGTTTTATGTCAAATACACTGAACTAAAATGGCTTCCCCCCACCCCTTCAGATGCTCAAAGACCAATACCTTGGCTACAGGAAAACCTTTCTGGGAGATGCCATGGATGTGTTTGAGGCAAGACGAACAGAAGCTAAGAAGTGGCAGAGCGCGCCACGTGTTACCACTGGACCGACCCCTTTCAGCAACATACCAAATGCAGCAGCCGTTGCGATGGCTGCAACACTTACTCAGCAGCAACAGCCTGCTACAGGTCTGAGTGCATTCAAGTTATAGATTATTAGTGTTACAATAGTAAATTTGTGTAAAATTTTCTATGAAGTCTTCCTTTGTGTTAGACTGAAAATCTAAACGTTGTGATGAGCAAAGTTACAGATACATAGCCAATAGAAAAATGCAGGGTAGACTTAGCAATAATTATACAGCAGATACTTAATCTTGTGAATTTACTTGTATTAGTGATATTTACTGTATTGTTCTAACTTACCCCTTGGAATGTGAGTCTTCACTCTTAACATCTCTGAGTACACATAGTATAGCCTCTTTCCAGAATTGTATGGTTATAGTAAATTATTTCAAATCGGTGAGGAGAGAATATCTAAATGCATATTACCTTTTTCTTATGTAAAATTAATAATGCATTTTTATATAGCACTTTGGAACTGTAAAATGAAAAATGCTGTAGAACAGGAAGAATAGTGGAACAAACATCTGTAGAATAGGAAGACAGATGCCTGGCTTATTATTTTATAGCCAACTCCTTTGTCAGGGTGATGTTGGAGCAGTTTTTGCTGTCCATTCTACTGTTGCAAATAAATACTTGAGAAAGTAGGTTTATCAGTGGTTCTGTGTGTGCATGTGTGTAAGAAGAGACCAAAACAGGAAATGCATGACCCACTGCTATTGAGGAATGGATACATATGGCAAAGGAAATAACTTAAGGCACCTTAGTTGACATTGTTATACTAACCAACGCTTCTCAGAGGGATTCCTGAATGTAGAGAATTGAATTAATATTTAATCATTTAACAGAAATAAGATAAACTCTGTTTAATTTTACTTGAACACGGATATGTATCTGTCAGCAAATTATGAAAAGCTTAACTTCAGTTTGCTGAAGTTCAGTAACTTCATTCTACCATTTATTTTCTAAAATGTTATTTATCATAGGTGTACTGAAAGTCTTTCTAGCACCTTCTTCCTTCTCTTGTCTTATAACAGCAGTCATAATTTCAATGGTTTTCATTAGAAACCTATGCAGCAACCACCCAAAGTTTGACAAATTATTAGACTGTCCTTGCCTTCTCTGTAAAGGAAAACACCATGTGCTTCCAGTTCTGGCCTGTACAAACAGCAAAGAGAGGGGTTTAAAAGGCAAATAATGCCAAAATATTTTGAATGCGACAAAACTAAATGTTTCTCTTCTAAATTTCCATCATAGACCACAGTTGTCTTGTTGCTGTTGTATTAATCCATGGAAATTTTGTTGAAGTGACGTCTGTAAAAGAGTCTGGTTTTAAACAGAAAACATGAGATAATGTAATGTCATGCTTCAGGGTTTTTTATACAGATAGAAGCGTGGCTTGCGCAGCCTAATGTTGCCAAAGTAGTTCCCTCTCCCTTCATCTTCTTTCTTGTCTCATGTTTTTTAAAATATGCTACACAGTCATTACAGGATTAGTTGTGTATGAAAGTCATATAGTTGGGATGTCACATTTAAAGTTAGACCTGCATTTTCATGAATTGGTCTGAGGGATTTTAACTTGCTCTTCCTAGTCCAGATTCAAGAGAATTGCTAATAACTTCAGTAAATTGATGCCACTTATGGCATGACTTCATATTATCTTAGGAGTAGGAGTGAAGGGAGGTGAGGGGAAATGGCAGAATTGACCTGTACTAACACACCTGAGGTAAGGTGACTTTATACCATGAGGTATTTTGTAACATTTTGTAGTGTAAGGAGCAAATGGGAGTGTGTAGGTTGGTTTTGGGATTATTTTTTCTTGGTTGGTTGTTTTAGCATAGTACTTCAAAAGCCAAAAACGTGCCAACTACAAGTGATGCAGATAGAACAAAGCCATTAACTTATGTCAAACACGCCAACAAAAGTAGAAAACAATTTGTTTACTACTTATTTGGAATACTGTTACCCTCCATGCAACTCACTTGACCTGGAGAAATAGTAGATTGATGTTTTGAGTGGCACTTCAAGAGTACTTAAAACTCCTAAAAAATAGTTAGATGGAACTTGAAGTCATGTGTTCTGTTCCTCTAGCTCAAAAGCAGGATTAATCAGGCCTGAACTATTTCAGAGGTAAAGTCTTAAAAGCTGGGTAGAAAGGAAAATTTCACATCTTTCCTAAATTACTCATTTCAGTGCTTGACTTTTTCCCAGCAACTTACCTGAAACTTCTTTGCTTCAGATTAAAGCTGCCACTGTTTTACTCTTAGTGAATAAAGAGAAGAATCTATTCTTTCAGTTTTGCAGGAATCTAAATATTTAAAGACTGCTTCCTCTTCATTTCCTTTACCTTGTTTGAGTTTCCAGATGACCATTTGCTGCAGTAAAACTGCAAATGTTTGCATGTTTTAACTCTGTTATATTATTATGACTCTGATAAACTATCTGCTAGAAGTTAAAATAACGCATATTTCTTTGCAAGATCTAGATCCTGAAGAGTGGGATAGGTAAGGGTTGATAGAAGGTTATGAGAGAAAAGACTGAAATCAGTTGTATGTAAAGGGGGGAGAGGGTGTCTCTGTAATACCTGACCTGCTGTTGCTGTTCTTGAAGATAAGAATAAAACAAGAAAATTAATCTGGGCTTTAAAGTTTTTGACTAAAAATCTAAGATATGGTACTCTAGTATTGAGGGATCAGGCTGGTTAGTCTTTTTTTTAAAAAAATATTTGATGTTTACACGGTTAAGTCTATTTTATAATATTAATTTAGAGTTAGTTACTGTTCTTTCTCTGAAAAAGATTAATAATAATTTATTTTAAATTTGTGTTCAGAAGTCAAAAGTTTAGTAGCTACATCTAAGCTGTGGGATCAGGGAATGTTTCCCCAGTTCCTGGGTGTAGATATGCACCCTATTTATGTTTCCTCAGTATGCCAAGACATGTCTGGCTTCTGTTGAAATAAATAAAGCCAGTGGATTCTGGGCATATGGAAGAAAGGGAGCAAAGATGTGCTCCACTGGTCTCCTGGGATGGAAAATCAGGACACCAGGACTGTGGCATGCACACTGAAGCACAATTTTTGTGCAGTTTTTTGAAGCTAGAGTTATTAAAATTATGCTTAAGTCTTGTCTGCACACAACCTTTCTCCCTAGTTTAGCACTTTTGCTCTGAGCACAGCTGTATTGGTAGCAGTGCGGCTGGTCATGCTTTTGTGCCAGCTAGAGTTTTAACCACTGCCTCACTTGCACCTTCCCTGAGCAGTCTTGAATAGCATGGAAGTTTAAAATGTCAGTGGCTACTCTACCTATTATTATTGATGGGACTAAAGTAAAAGATTTTAAAGGAAATTAAAGCCTAGTGAAATAAGAGTTGTAAATGTATGAGGCTGAAACTGATGTTTTTCTATTAAGACTAAGTTGTCTTAAAGAAATGCTTTTCTTCAAATTCACCTTTCCTCCTCCCCTAAAAATAAATAAGTACCCCTCCAACAACTTAGTTACTCTCTCCTTAACTGGTGAAGTGCAGAGTTAGTCAAAGCATTATCAAGCTATTAGCACACTTATGTTTTGACTTGACTTGGTATGAGATTGAAGTGCTAATGGAAAGGATACTGAAATCTTTATAGCACTTAAAATTTTTATTGTGTAATTTGATATTAACCTAGGTTAAAAGTAGTCAATGTATTACTTTGTCAGAATCAGATTGAAGTTGTGACACTAAATTTGTTCACTCTTAGCACCAGCTGTGATTTAAGAAATTGCAGAATGTCACTTTAGGAAATCTGTCTGACCTGTCTGGACTCCTTGTAGTGGGTCCTATTGATTAAACTGAAATGCTCTACAGAGCAAATATATCAAGTTTCAAAATGTTATACTTGTTAAAAAGAATTTGTCTCATACCTATAATAGCCAGAAGTGCCATTTTTTTTGCTAGTACTTTTGGCATCAAAGAATCTTTATTACTATTTTTTTTGCTATTGAAAATTATGTTTACTGATAAAAACTGTAAGTAGTGATTATGCCTTCAGAACATTATGGTACAAAATCAACAAATACCGTATGCTGTTGCTCAGTGAAAAGTTTGTTAGCCTAAGGCATAAGGTCCTGTTTTATATAATCTGAGGTGTTTTAGAATAATGTCTTTTACTGGCTCTAAAAAGCATGTTGCATTTGGTAAAAAACTTGGCCTGGAGGACTGTAGTGTTTTGTTTTAAGGTCTTCCACTAACAGTGCCTCCTACTGAGATAGAAACCTGTGCACTTGAGAAGGAACTGGATATGTGTTTTGGGGTTCTTTTAGTTTATTAGATGACCGATTTGTGTAGGGTTTTTTGTTTCTTTTTATTGATAACAACTTTCTTATTTTTAAAGAGCTGCTAGGTAGATGTATCAGTATTTAAACTGGATGTAAACAAGTTTAGTTTGAAATTTATGTGAAAATTTGTAATTACAACATCTGATATACTTTTTTTTAGTTGAAAAATAGCTTGGGTTTCCCAACTATTCCCTGCGAAGCAGAGACTGAAAGCTAACTTTAGTTGCCCTTAAAACTTAGTTTAACACTACTTTGAGTATACAGATGTCATTCAGCTTGGATCACATAAGCATTTTGTGTTCCTAGCAAAAATGTTACTTTTCGATATACAGTGCCTTTCACTTGATTCAAAATAATTTTCCATTTAAATCTTCAAATACTGAAATGATTTTAAAAGCTTGAAATATTTACATTTTAAAACTCTAGATAAATATTAGTAACAGGAAACTTTGTAGTATGAAGGAAGAAATTTTGAATGAAAATAAGCCCAAATGTGGTAGTGGTTTAGGAAGAGTGAAGTCAGCTGAGCTTTATAGTAATATTTGAATAAATCATCACTTTCACAGATACAGCATAAAGTGTGTTCAAAGATAGAGAAGGCTGTCTTGAGGAAAGGTGTGAATGTCTGGATTAAGAGTTTGGCGCTGTATTTTATCTTCAATGGTTAAACTTTTTAACTAGTGCACTGAAAACTGAAAAAGACAGGAATATAAGATTGTACTGTGAAAACTGTCAAAATATATTAATTATTTATCAGAACTAATTATTTTAAAATGTGTTAGTAATGGGCTAGCAAGTTGAATCTTTACTCCCCAAGGTTAAGGGAAAAAAAAGAAACTGAGGCTGTAAATTTCATCTTGGCAGACTGAAAATGCTTTTTGACAGTCCTGCGTCTTAGTGTGAATATGCAGGGGAAGTACTGTCAACTTTTTCAAATTACGGGACAAATGCTGACTCTGAAATTTTGAATGTATCTAATTCATTAAGGTACACAGAACTGTGCCTTTTGTAAATGTTTATTTAAACAGGTGGTTTGACTAGTTTACCTTATTTGAATGGTGTTATGTAGCAGAGCTTAACAGAATTCAGTTATCACTTGTGTGGAAAAGAATTGTCATGTTACTGTGTAATTGACTTGCTTAAAAATGAACAATAAATTTAATAAAATAAAGTCATTGTCTTGTTTTTTATCTTAGTGTTCTGTTTAAATTTGGATGGAATACTTGAGTAGTTTTGAAGATTCCTATTTATTAAATTAACTTTTGGTAATATAGTTTTAGTAACATTAGTGTCAGTTCTTGTGCTTTGAATTTGAAGGTTTTCCCTTATTCTGATTCTATTAATACAGGTGGCAAAATGTTGTTACCTATGAGTTCTCTCAAGGTTTTGATGTTTTAAAGTTTAAGGTGAGACTGGTTAATTCTTAAAAACGATAAATGATGTTATTATCATGTTACTAGCTTTGACTAGTTTCACCTTATTACAATCAGTGTTTTCTAAGGTTTTTACCAGGTAGACATAGAGGCAGACAGTTAAGTAAGGAATTTTGAGGTAAAGTTTGGAATCTTAATGGGATTTGTTGAAAGCAATGATGTTCACATTATCAAATACTTGAATAAATAAATAAAGGACCTCTTTGCTATGAAAGAGTAAGGCAAGTTTGTTCTCATTTTTTTTATACCAGGGCCACAGCCATCTCTGGGAGTTAGTTTTGGAACGCCATTCGGCTCAGGTATTGGCACTGGCTTGCAATCAAGTGGCTTAGGTTCTTCAAGCCTTGGAGGTACACTTTAACTTTTCTAATCTTTCATTGAATTATGATACCGCACATCTGAATCTCTTGCAAACCTTTAACTCCACTAAGAAGATCTGTTTCAGGGAAAGACCTTACAATTTGGCAGTCTGCACTTTCCAAACTTCATGCCTTGCAGAAGGAGTTGCAAAGGCTGATACTAAGGCTAATAAGCCATTGTAGTGAAAACCAAAGATGAACAGGACGGGGTAATCATATAGAAGTTCTGTTCTTAAAGCTAGTGAAGTACATCAAGTACATCCCATTGTAACTAAAACTTGACTTAATTTTACATATGTGAAAGTTAGGCACCTGAAACACTGGATCATGCTGTAGGTAATCCATAGAAGTTTTTCACCTGTATGTACCACTGTTAACTACAGGGGCCCATGTCTGCTTGGATTTAGATAAGAATAAATGCTAAAAAATTACTACAGTTCTGGGATCCTGCTTGCTAAAATATACTTGCTTTAGCTGTCACTCTGTCCCTCAGTGCTGAGGTAGAAAAACAATCCCTTCTCAAGTTGAAAAAGCACCATTTGAAGGTGAGGGGAAAAATATTTATCACAATGTTAATAGTGCTGGTGGGGAATATATTCCAAGAGGACACATGACTCCGAAAGAGTAGGTGGTAATAAAAAAAATTATAAAATTCATGTAGACCTCTTCATTTTAAACATAATGAATTCTCAGCAGTCAAACTACAAATAGAATTTAAGTGATTAGTAGAATCTAATCTGCATGTAAATTTCCTATCTATATAGGTCAGGGGGTTCTACAGTGCAAGTCAAAAGACACTAGTTTCCTCTGAAGCTTTTGTAGGAGATCTGCAAACAAAAGTGTTACATCTGCTGAGCACAAACATAACATGTTGTGTTTTTTCTCATTGTATCCACCCCTGCAGCCTCAGTCTGCATCCCTACACTTTGCCTTTTTTATGAGCCGAACATGTGAATCAGTGTTGTAATGTATTTAAAATAATTAAAAATCACTTGGTATTGGAAAGATGATGTAACTTGAATGCTACATCCATTTTACCTTAAATGATCATCTTGAAATTATCTTTAAATCTATCAGTGTCCATCCTTATCAAATTTTAAGCTTTTTCAGAGAAAAGAAAGTCTGTACACCTAAACAGGAAAAATAACTGACAACAGTGGGCTAAAAGAAAAATACTTCTGAATGACCAGGTCGTTCTCACAATGTTTTAAATGCCTTAAAAAAAAACCCATAAAATTCTTCCTTTTCAACCAAAGAGTTTGTAGACTAAAGATTGTTTATATATGTTCACCAATCTTGCCAATGTAAAGTAAAGAACATTTTCTTTGGTGGACAACTGCTTCTAGTTTTGTCTTACATGCATAACTTGTATTTTTTTTTTACTAGTTTTCTGCTTAGGGGAAAGCATTTGCTTGCATTTCATCTATTCTGTATTAATTTGCAAAATTTGTCTTTTGACAAATGAAGACTGATAGAAGCAAGTGTAGAAGAATAAAGGAATACGTGCAAAATACCCTGCAGGTGCTCTTGGAAACAAATCGGCAGAATGAGTACTTAAGGGGTTTTTTTTATCTTGTGCTGGCTTTTTTTAACAGAACAATTTTTAAAGTATACTCTTGAAACATCATTTTAATTGGGGAAATTTGCTCTCTTTCCGTGATGAATATTCTGTGAATTTTGTCAGTGATAAACACAGAGGCTTTTGCATTTAGTATATAAGATATGTAGCACATAGATCTTATGCTTCATTAAATATTTACAGACACCTTGCCTGACCATTGGTAATTCATTTCAAACTAGGTAAGACAAAAGAGTGTATAATTTAAATAAGCTGTCTTACATCCTAATGATACTTGCCATTGTAGAGCCTTAAAACTTACTTGATTAAAAAATTGCAGAAGACTAGAGAAGACCTCTTCAGATAAGTTTAATCCTTACTAGTTTTAAAATCTAAAAGTCATTTCGGTGAAGGAATGGTAAAGGCTCAATTTGCAGTAAAATGGAAGTGATTTTCCCTGACACTTAAGATGGGGGCATAATTTCCTCAAATACAAATACTGTTCTCTTTTTGAAAACCTCTTGAGACAGCCAAAATCAGAGAACATATTTCTCTCACTCTTCCTTTTGTCTGGCCTCTATTTCAAACTGCAAGTATCAACTTTTCCTTTGAAATGATCTCATATTAATAACACAATTTGAAATCTCAAAATATTTATATTAAGAAATCATAAATGTCAATTACAGAATTAACAATGAGTTTTATTACTGCTATATGTTTATGGCTGCCCTTTATATGATTATTTTTCCCATTAGATATTGTGAAATTCTGTTTCTATTCTGTATCTAACCTATTTTGTGGTTTCCTAGATAAAACTGATCCCCAGTAACCTGGGGGAGGTGATGACTCTAAAATAAGGCAAATGTAAACTCAAGGAAATGTTTACTCTGTTTCAAGTGTAGAGAATTTTTCTTTGAGTTGTGGATAAATGTTGAGGCTTTCTGTAATAGAAGTCATATAACTTGTGTTTAAATTTTCTTACTTTTGGCCCATATGGTTACCATTTTCTTGCCAATTTAACAGCAATTCAACAGCAATTTCGTAAACTCTGATAGTTTACTTCACTTGTTTTTATAGCTATTCCTTTACTCAGTTTTGTATTTTGAAGTAGTGGTTTTTCTCCAATGCTTTTCTGTTTGCATTGTTTTCTTAATGCAGTGCTGTGTTGAGAATAAACTACTATTGAGGCAATAATCTTAGGAATATTTAACAAACAATTCTTTGAATTATGTTTGGGTTTAGAATACTCACCCCAAACCTATGTGTCTTTAATTGCTGTGACTGTAATTTTTTTGTTGTATGTCTCTGCTATTATTCTATTAGGATTTGGAAGTAGCTCTGCCTTTGGAAGTAGTGCCACAGGAGCATCATCATTTGGGTTTGGAACTACAAGTAAACCTTCAGGAAGTCTAAGTGCAGGTTGGTTTGTTTCTCTTGAATTCAAGTTTATCTTAAAGCAAAAGTGTTATAATCAGACTGCTGCACTCAGTCTAAGAAAGCTACTGAAACTAATGTGCTTAAAGTTGCATGTGTATACAACCATTAAAGTAACTGTTTACTTGCTAATGCACATTTTCAGAGAAGTCTTTAGGTTCTGTTAAAGGTCTCCTAGCTAGACAGTATTGAGTGAGCATTTATGTTTTCTATTTGGTGTCTGCCTAATTAGTAGGGGAAGCAGAAGATCAGATGCATCAGATTGGATCAGATGCAGTCTGAGGCACAGAAATGCATAGGCTATACAGTTACTGAACTATTGAAATTAGTGTACACATTTATGACAAATATACCAGTAATTTGACTTCCTGTATTTACAAGTAAAGTTAAATTATCTTTTAGAAGCCCAGAAGGTTTCATTAAAACTGTTTATCTGCTTATTCTATTTGAATAGTAAGTTATGGGTATTTTACCTCACTCTCTATATATCCATAACTCATTGTGTTAACTACTTTGAAAACATTTCTATGGCAATTGAACTACTCAGTACTCATTTCACTTTTTTGGATTAATTTTGTTGGTGGCGAGAATATGAAAATGTGGATGCAGTTGCTCCATAACTCAGATATCTGAAATATTAGTCACTTCTATAGCTTGCATCTCTATTTACTTTTTAAATAGGAGTTTTGTTTTTGTGGCAAATAGCTTACTATAATCTGTTTTACAGTCTTTCTTCAATGACAGACTGAAAGACTATCGTGTCTCCTGGGATTGGCTTTTGGTAGCATGTTTCTTTAGAAACAGAATGGTTTTTTACTTGCTATTAATACAAACATAGCAAGTCTCTGGTATTAGTAAGTGCCCAGTACATTAGCTTGGACCAGTTACTTGTTAGTTGCCATGCTTTTCAGTTTTTGTTTTTTCCTTGGTTAGTGATGGATTATGCTGTCAAATTAGGCCTGTAAAGTACCTTAAACTTTGTATTAAGGTGGAATTAGCTCACTAAGATGGCTGTGTAATGCTCATGAATGTGTAACACCCTAGTAAATTCTTGATAGAAAATCTCTGATTTAGCAATATGCTGTGTCCAAGCATCAAACTTCTTTTGCTTAGTTTTTAATATCAGAAACAAGTGGAAAACTTACACTGCTTACGTTTTTATCTTGTAGCTTATTGTTCTTGAGCCTATATTAAATTACGTATGATTAATATTTATATAAATAGTATTGCAGCATTTCAAGCTGCTGTATTACTAAGTACATCATTTCGGTTTTAGCATGTTAAAAAATTAGTTGTATGGATCAGTTGTCCACCACTAATGAGGTGTCAAACCAGAGTAAATAGCAAGTCTGCCTTAACTATGTTGGTGGTGTGCAGAGACAATTTAGATGTCATTTTGCTGTATTCCTCAAACTAGGCTTTGTGTGGTGGCAGTGCCCCCAGTCTCTTTAGCAATGAGGGAGTTGGACCCAATAAAATGAAGATTGTTTTCAGTTACTTCAAGAGTCTCAGCTACAGAAGGTGGTAACCAGGAATATAAAAGATTAAATGTAATTCCTGTCATTTTGTGCTTATAAAATAAAGCAGTCATGAAATCCTGATCTAGACTGGGATTATGGAATAGAAACCTCCATAAAAATTTGGTAGCCCAGAAGCACATTAACTTTTACCTTTTATATCCAAAATCCTATGCCATATAACTTCTGGATTGTATATGATCTTTAGTTTAATTTTATTGAGAGTGTATAAATGGGTTTGAATGATGCCCAAGGCTAGACAGGTTATTTATTTTTTTTAATTTTAATGTGTCCTGTTTCTTAGATAACATTTACAGGATCCTGAAACAGTATTCTGGTTTACATTACTGTATAATAGTTGTGTCTTGTTTCTGAATCTTTTTCTTTTGAAAAAGCTAGGAAAATGGATTGAATATGGGTTATGGAATATACTGGTTTTGCCATTTCTGTTTAGATGTGAGCGCTTAAGTATTTTCCCAAATTAATGTATAGTAGGTGTTCAGTTACCGTGTCCTTCTGGGCTGCTTGGATAATACCCCAAGTCTCCTCCACACGCTTTCCATCAGTTTGTTCTTATCTTACAATGAAAACTACAGATCCTCAAATTGCTTCTGTCAAGTGTTTGTTAGCTATGAGTTAGATTTAATTGCTTAAAAGATTTGAAAATGTCTTTAGTAGTATGACTGCTCTTCTCAATTTCAGTTTGTATATTTGAAGAGAAAATTCCAAGTCCTCTGAAAGTACTTGACCATTTTGTAATAGTAAATTGGGCTTAGTCCAGGGGCAGTCATTGTGTCCACTGTGTGGGTAGATGAAAAGCAGAGAAAGTGCAGTCTCCTCTCAATTCCATTAGTTCACACAATTTGCGGGATGGAGCAAGTATTTCAGACTTCCCTCTGAAACACACACAGACACTGCGGAAAGCTGACTCCAAATCAAGTCCCAATTAATTCCTACTCTTATTCATTTAATGGCAACCAAAAAGGCTGATGTGGGATGTTGAAAAGTATATTAAGACTCCCAAAGTGATGAGAAAAGGAAAAAAAAAAACACCACTGGATTTATAGATACAAGTTAAGGCAAGGGAGGGTGTACACACACTATTCTTGCGAAAAACTTGTATGTTAAATGTGCTTTGAAGAGCTGAGTTGAGAATCTGTGTTAGGGACTTACTGAAGAATAGCAGCCTCAGTACACAAATCAAGTGGGACCATGGCTGGACATACTCATATTGCTGAAAAATGGACCTGAATATAATCCATGTGTAACTATGAGCAGCTTGTAGATACAGAAGCTGTAATAAGTCAGCCAAAGCTGCACTGGAAATACTTTTTGATCTAAGGCACCTATTGTGGCATGGGGAATGAGGACAGGAATAGATTGCCTCTGAGATCTGCTGAACTGATGTTTATCCCTGTAGCATTAAAATTAAAAAAATACTGTTCTGGGGAGGTGTGTACCTCATGTTTGGCTTACCTATCTAAAGGGCTGAAGCAGAGATGCAAAAGTCCAATGAATAAAGTGTACTCTGAGGTTCTTCAGGGAGATGCCAAGTCTGCCCTCGATGGGCAAGTTCTCATTTACTTTCTGAAAATAATTGTTTACACATAAGTAATGCTAATTTCAACGAAGAAATTGTTGATCACATTGTAGCCATGGTTCAAGACTTTGTGACTGCCCTCTAGAACTGAGGCTATTCTTGACTGATTCTTTCCTTGCAACAGGAATCATACTGAATTCAAGGTTTTTTTCCTGAAGATACTTCATTTGAGTATTCTGCTTGAGAGTTTGGCTTACTTTTCTTAAAAGAACTTCATACTATGGCCTATTACGCTGCTGTGACAGGGCAAAGCCATCTAGATTAATTTCACTTCTGCCTTTCCGTGTTTTTGTGGCTGCCCTAAATGGCACTTCTAACATAGCAGCTATGACTTTCCAAGTTATATCTAAATTAACAAGCATGTTCTCAGTCTTCTGTTACATAGTCTATGCATCTCTTTCTTACTCTAACATTACTCAAATAAAGCTCAGGCTGCCTTCCCTGCATGCTTCAAAATAATCCCTGCATCTAGAAGCAGCTAGGTGGAGGTAATTCATCAACACTTTACCTTTGCCTGCTGAACTCCTGACACTATAGATCACATACAGCTGTTATGAATGGCATTTGTGATGTTTTTTCTATAGGAGGCAATGCCTACCTGTTATCTCAGGTACATACTTGAAGTAAAAAGGTAACTTACCAAGAACAGTTTTGGTTATTAACGATTTTTTTTCATTCATGAGACTCCCTGATGAAGTTTATTCTTGCAAAAATCTTACCTGGGATTTGGAGTTAGCAGAGAAATGGAGGAATAGTTTGCATCTGCTTCACCTCTTACATCCTAGGATGAGACACAAATTAGTCCACAAAATTTAGACGAGACCCAATGAACAATATCATTAGTCACACTCTAAATCTGCACACTTACTGCATTGACAGTGAGTTCTGCACAGACATCTGCGTGTTGAAGGACTGCAGTTACTGGGATGTAGATAATGGAGAATTTTCTTGACAAGATGATGTGGTGTGTAACCCAGGTCCAGACATTGCAGGGGGAAGAGTTTCATGTTACGTTTTGAAGTAGTTCTTGATGCAAAGCATCAGTAACAAATGAGAGAACAGATGTCATCAGGCTTGAGAGTCACTTTCGGATTCTGGTGAGACAAAAATTGGTTTTTGTATTTCTGTGCTTTAAAAATATGTAGGCATTGAGTTGATACTGATGTGACCAAAGGATTGCTTTAACTGTCTACTAGAGAACTAATGAAACTGTTAAGTAATGTGTATTGGAAATATACCTTTTTTTGCTTGTGAACCAGCTCCATTTTTTTCTTAATATTTGTTTACAGGTTTCCCTGTGCAACTTGTAGGAAACTATTTGTTAAAATCTTAACTTGCTCATGTGATACTTGTTATTTTGTATGATTGGTTTCCTTATTTGGTTCTGTGAGAGAACAAAAAGTGGAGTTATGAAGTTTTGATTCTTATTAACTAATATTTGAGAAATTTCTAGCATTCTCTAATAGTTTCAATTATTATCCAAGTTGGTTGTGCCTAACTGATAAAAATTCACAAAAGTAAAATGAATTGTTTTTTTCTGTTGCTGAAAACTACAGGTGTATTTTCTTCAACTGATCTTGTTTTATAGCTGAACCAAATGTTCAATTTGTTTACCTTGATAGAAGAGGGTGGAGGAATTAAAATAGCACAATTTGCTCACCTAGTCATTCAGTTTTTCTAAAGCTCTGTTTTCAGTGCTGCTTTTTGGTTTAAGTCATAAAGGGTGTTTTTCAATACCAAGAATTTGGCAAGGATGTTGAGCCTTTTCTGCTTCTCACTTAAGGTGTGGTCTGTGCCACACAATGGTACAAAGACAGGCAAAGGTGGCCTAGTCAGTAGGGGACATGCTGTGAGCTTCATCTCCAGCTTTGCCATTTACGTGCTGTGAGCGAAATGAGCAGGCCATGGTCTGCCCTCCCACCCTATGTATGCATTAGGTATTTAGGCTAAGAACCTGAGGAGTTATGGTTCTTCTGTTGCACAGTTTCAGTGGGACTTTTGGGTGCTACTGTTGTATCTATAATGGTATAATAGGCTTGTGATTTAGGATATAATTGTTTACAATCACTGAGGTAGACTGTGTTAGTGCTGTAATATCCAAGTTGTCATAGCAAGTCCAAGTGTGTTAGCAATGTGACATACTGTTGTAGATCCATGTTAGTATAAAGTATTACAAATATTGGTAATAAAGTGACTGGTGTTCATAACTCGAAGGAGAACAAACTTGTAATCCTGATATAACATGTTTTAAAATATTTTTCCCTCCCTCATAAGGCTTTGGCAGCTCGACTACATCTGGGTTTAACTTCAGCAATCCCGGCATCACAGCATCAGCTGGCCTGACGTTCGGGGTGTCTAATCCTGCATCTGCAGGCTTTGGGACAGGAGGGCAACTTCTTCAGCTGAAGAAACCTCCAGCTGGAAACAAGCGAGGGAAAAGATAGGCACCTCTTTTAGGTAAAGGGAAGTGAATCAACTTTGTTCATCTGAAAAGTCTATTTTTCTAGATTGATGCATTAATTAAAATGCATCCCAGGAGATTTATTAAAATTTTGCTACTTTTCCCTAGTCTGAAATACAAAATGAAATCATATTGAACAGCTATTTTCTTGTGAATAGAAACCCCTTTATGTATTTTTATTTTTGGCCCTAGTTTTAGAAATGTTCTATACTGCATTATTATTAAAGAATCTTGTAAAACCATCTATTTAACCTAATGTTAGTAGCAGAATATTTTTTGTTAATAAGCTTTATACCATATGAATATATGCATATTTGTTTTTTTGTACAGATAAAATATATTCTAGTACAAATACTAGAGTTCATATCTTCTGTTCCTGGATATGGCCTTTAAATCTACTTCAGGGTGTTTTTGTGTATATGGATGTAAATATATACAGTACAGTGCACACATCTGTGTGTGTATGTATGTGTATATATATGTATAATACAGATGTGCAAACCTTGCCCCATAGACAGGTCTCCTTTTCTTTGTGTGTTCTGTTTCCATGTTGCCCTGTGCTCCCATATCTTAATGTTCCTAGGAGTTTCAAATAGTGGGTCCTGGGCTATGTCATTGCTTCCTGTGTTTTGTTGTTTAAGACCAGCTGAAATACAATGTTTACTACTTCATAAAGTTTGTTAAATAGTGTTTAGTAGCTGGATTTTTTTTTAGCCTTTTTCTTGAGCCATTTAGCAGCCAACTGTAAAGAAGAATTTGAGATTTTGACACAGACGTTTCATGTTTGGTTTTGTTTTTTTCTCCTGAGCTGAACAGTAGGGCGTTGCAGGATTTCAGCTGAAAGTTCAGCATGCCACAAGGTCTGTGTGCAAGCAGAGAGTTGTTGGGCTGGATGAGCTTTTCCATGCAATTGGAGGAGATAGGATATGCTATTCTAGTGAAAACCCAAATTAGCTGTTACAAAACAGAGTTGATTCACTAGTTTCTCATCGGCCCTACTAGCGTTGACTTAAAAGCAGTTGCGTATCTTCTTTCAGTATGAGGTATAGTACAGTAAGTTGCTGCTAAAGAATGGAGGAGGTAAATGATGTAATTTGAAGGTCAAAGCTATTGCAACAGTAGTTTATGAATCTTGTGTATTACAACATCGTAGTTTGTTGTGCTGCATCTCCAATTTTGTGTGCACTAGAAGTAGCTGGGAAAACATCTTAAGGAGGAAATAATAGATGAATTGAACCTTTGCAAATAAAGATACAGATTGAAGTGTGAACATGGAACTTTGGAGCCGAGTTGCTTTTTATGTAGATGTTTTGTATATAACATGCATCAGATGAATATTCACAATTGTTTTCACAAAAGCACCTTTTTTTCTAAAACAGTTACAGTGCATAAGATTTTTCTAGTACCAGGTCATTTGCTTTCTATTGTTAAAGTGTTATTACCATTTTTGTATGTTTTGGAAATGATGTCTGCATTCAGCAGTGATTGCTTTTTGACAAATGTTCAGTTTGTCACTTCATCTGATAAAATTAAGGGGAACTGAGCACAGAATTCTTCACTTTTGTAATTGTATGTTATTGCATCTTTGTGAGCAGTCTAGGAAGGGATATATTGTGGGGTTTTTTATGTCTCAAAAAAAAGCTTAGTTTATTTTGATTTCAACTTTTTTTAAACTTTTATCGGGCTGCAGTTAAAACCGTAATGTTTGTATCCCCTTGTTATTGCTTTTTTTAATAGTTAATATGTTAAACCACTGGACTCTCTTGTAATGTATTAATTTGTGAAACTAATTCTAAATGTATACTGTTTGTCCATATGTGCAACTTACCATTGTGCAAACAATAAAACAATAATGCTGTGATCCTTGTAATACGTATTTGCCTATTTGAAAGATAATTTCCTGCTGTTCTACTACGTGTATAGGAGAAAAAAGCATCAGCTACAATATGTAGAATTGTTTTTCCTAGAATTTATATAGCACAAAACTGTTCTTACTGAAGTTAGGGCCTTGATCTCTGGATTGAAAATGGAGGGTGAAGGGAGGTATTGTAACATGGGTTTGTCTAGAATTTCTTCACAGTGCGCTATGTAAACCTGGATTGTGCTGTAATGTAACACAGCACTAGACATGGCTTTGTAAATCTCAAAGCTGTCTGAGCCCCCTGGGTACCTGTGTTCTGTTTCTTTTCACATTAAGGCAACAGTTATGTCCTTAATTTATCCTAAGTGTAAAAATGATTATGTAATAGAATAATCACATGCTGGAGTACAAACTAAAGTAAAAATGGGATTTGAAATAATTACATTCCCAGAATATTACTTGGGTGGCTGAATTTAGCCATGATTTTCAGGGATCAGCGTCGTATACGCTTCCAATTTGCAGACATGTAATATAATTGGAGTGCAAAACATAAATACATTCAAGGTGTGGCTTGGTTTTCTGCAAGGCAGGTTAAGAAGCTGACCTGTACTTAAACATCACGAAATGAAATCAAGTCTGGAATATTTGTTCTGTAAAGAAAGAAAAATATGTACTGGAGGAATGTTGAAGTCACATATGTAGGATGTGTTTCCTCTATTAGTTTGTACAGCTGTGGTATAAACTTACTTATGTGACCTCTTTCTTGTACTGGAAGTAACTTGGGTTTTCTTCACTGTTCTTCCTACAATGAATGTAGCAGGAGGCAGGATAGCGTTATGCCTTGGATTGTTTGCTTCATGAACCTCTTCCTGGTCCAGCATCTCAACTTTCATTATGCTCACATTTGTCTCTGTTCCTGATAAATTTGCTAGCTTGCTACTACCACACTTATGTACTGATTTCTTGCAGATTGGAAGGGAGGAGGTTGAGATAAGGTGGAGTTGGATAGAGTTTATGCATCTTCTTTGCCACAGGAAATCCAAACCCAGCTGTTCCCTCTTCCATCTGCATTTTGATGGTAGCAAAACTGCATTTTGAACTTCAGTTGCTTTTATAGCATATAGGTTTTGGTTGAATGTTGCATTTAGTAGGTAGAAAATGAAACTGCTACAATCTATGTCTACATGGGTGACATTTTTTTACTTGTAGGGGGGAAAAAAATTGTAAATTAACTCCATAACCAAAGTAACTAAAAAATTATAAAATGAAGGGAGTCTTATCAGGATTCCAGTAGCTCTGTTGGAGAATGCTGCTTTCACCAGGTGGCAGGAGGCTGTCAGTTACATAGTCACTACAAAGCCCTTGCAGGTGTAGCTGTCATGCAATATGTCACCTGTGTTCCAGGTCACTCACATTTTTTTACACTTTTTTTAAGGTGGTAGGATTTTGTTAAACTTCAATATCTGAATGATCCTTCTGACCCATTTGACTCCTGTTGTTATGAGGTTTATTACTTAATGCTTTTTTTACTCAGCCTCAGGAATTTAATCTTTATAGCTCACTGCTGCAGTTGAAGTGCCACAGTGAGGAGGTGAGTAGGTTGCATGTTACTCTAGCTTTGATAACTTTTCCAAAGAAGGGTGTGCTTTCTGTTTTCTTGCCTTTTAAAGTAAGGCAATTCTAGCTTAATATGAACAGGTTTGATTAAGTTTAAATGATTTAAGCTTAGAAGCTTCTACAGACTAGAAAAGCTTCTGGGTTGATTTTACTTTTTGTTTGAGTATAGATCTGCCCTCACCAGGATATTGGGTCAATTTTGTTCAACACTTGCATGGAAAACTTGGAATACGTACTCCTGTTCTAGACAGGTCAATAGCTGAACAGGTGGAAGATCTTTTACTTGTTTGTCCAACTAATGTTTCATAGACTGATGAATTTCCTTCTCTTTTTTTTTTCTCTTCAATGCAGGTGTCACTTTACGGCATGTGCTTGGGCAGCAGCAGAACAGCAGCTTTCTAGAACATGTACTTGCTTCCAAAATACAGTTCTGATTAGAGTCTGGTGTGTATCTCCTGGGCAAGAAATCCCTTGCTGGCTCTGTGTATTTAATGTGGCATGTTGTGGTAAGGGGATGTGCTTCAGAAGTGATGATCCCACAAAAACAAGCTAGGATGATGAGGTTTTGGTCAGACACTATGGCTGAAAAAAGGTAAAGGGTAAAAAGGGAGAGAAACACATACTTGTCAAGTATTCAAAATCAAACTATTATATGAAACCTGAAATTCTGAAAAATTCCACGTACTCTTATTAAGAAAAGAAGGGTGTAAGTTCTCATGGCGAAAAAATTGTGACGGGCAGCTTGAGTAGACTTTCAGTTGGGTGAAACCTTGGGGAAAAAATACACACAAACTACATACAGTTGGGTAGCTAGAGCTAGTTAACTCCATGGTTAACTACCTAAGTAGAAGCTACTCTAAACTGAAAAAACACCAAAAACCTCTAATCCTGTTAATGGTGTTAGCATTTCTTGGCTGTTTGGACTACCTTTATTTCTTCATCGACATACGCATAAAGGAATTGAACCTTTGAGCATAAACACTTTAGTTGTTGTTCTATCCAGGGATAAGTTAAGGTACATGTGATAAAGGACTCCTTACTGAAAAAAAAGTAAGTCCACCTTTCAAAAAAAGGCTTGGAATGGCTGGGCCCAAGTGCTAAGTGAATGCAATGGCAGTGAGCAGTTGGCCAGCACTGCCCTAGTCCTTAGTAGTGTGGGGACATGTCTCCATCTCTGCTGGAGATGGGTGGAGGAGTGGTGGAGAGCATACCTGTATCTTGTCAGCATGTCACCTTTGCTTGGCGCTGCTGTGCTTGGCACAGCTCTCCAGTGCTGTGCCTCCTTTCATCCTCAGCTGCTATGCCGAAAGCAGCCACAGTGGTACTGATTTAGCATCAGGTCGGACAAAATGCACTGACAGAAGTAGTAGCAAAAGGAACATGCTAGCCCTAATGCCACGGAAATGACTGTTAGCAGTGCATGTTATATCAGCTTCAAATAGGAACAGTCTTTTTCTCTTACCTTTTATTTTGGCTAAAGGAACTGGTGGCTGGCTGAAGGAACTCCCTGCAGCTCACATCGCCATTGCATACCCCCACGGTAGCAGTGTAATGCTTAAAGTACAAGAATAGCTTTCAATGGGCAGGCAGGCGTTTACATACCTCCAGCAGCCAAACCAGAAGCAAGCCTTATCCCCGGGAGGGCAAGGCCTGCTTTGGCTGTTAGCTGAACTCCTGCAGTACAGACAACAAGGGTGAAGCTTCTACTTGATCCTGCAGTAGCAAAGTAAAGTTGATGCTGAGCTCTGCTGTGAGAGTAAAGAGGCAAGAGTTTTAATGTTGTTTATGTTGGCTTCAGGCATGGTAATGCTTTGTTAGTGCCAATAGCAGCCTCCTGCTTGTATCAGAGATGTGCAGAGGTGGCTGGAACTGCAGAGAGGCTGTGGTAGCTCATCCAGACTGCCCTGCACAGGGCAAGAATTGCTGTACTGAAGATGTAGGTCTAATGCAAATGCCTAGTAGCTTAAATTTATACTTTATTAGTAACTATTTAGCTAGAAATGCTTTTCTGAGTAATCTGTCACTTTACACTTGAGAAGGGTCACCTTCCTCGTCACCTCTTGCCACACTTTATTTCTAGCGCTGCAGCATCCAGTACAGCTGTTATTTGTTGCTCTGCCATGGTGATACCCTCACTGGAGTGGTAACGGGGTTTGCCAGGCTTCAGAGCTGCTGAGAAGTACTGGGGCAAAAAGGATATTTGGGTAAGATTGTGGTCTCAGGCCAATGGATGGTGATAGCATTCCAGCAGTGACAGAAATAGCAACGTTAAAAACCAAACACCATTACAGTGTTTGTACATAGAGTGGTGGATGTATCATTTAAAGTTAGCCCTAAGAATGAGGGGGGGAAGTTCTTTTTTACTACTTTACAGTATAAGAAATGTCCTGATCTAGAAAATATTCTCATAAATATTAATTTTCTGCACCAAGTTGCTGCTTCTTGCTCATCTGCACTAATAATCCCTATGTAAAATCCAAAACTGCAGTGAAGCCATAGTGAGTCCCGTTGAACTGTACCAAGAAGCACTTTTTTTCTTGCCTGGAGGTCATTAATCTTGCTGTACAGCTAGCAATCTGGGCTACAGCTGCATAGTGGTGCTGCTTTCACTGTATGGTGCCTAAATCCTTGTCTTGCACTATGGCATTAAGAGGTGAGCAACAGTAAATTTCTCTTTTGAAATTATCCTTGGTCCTCTCTTCCTGCATTTGATGAAATGCTCACGCCTTATGCTCTGCATGGCATAAACTGGAGCGTGAATGTGGAAAATTCCTGTACTTTGGTGTTTTTTTTAATTGAAACAACTTTATAATAATGATGCCTTGTCAAATTGGCCAGCCACACTGGGAGGGCAGGCTGTGGGAAGATGGATTTAGTCCACAAGAAGTAATTCTTTCTTTTTGTCTGAGGAGGGGAAAAAAGCTGAAATTCTTTCCTTTTTGCTAGTGGCTGGAGTGGTTGGTTAGAGCAGAAATAATAATTCAGTTAGGAAGCGGCACCCCTTTCAATTTGAAGAGGTGCACATCAGCTTTGTGTTCAGGCTTTTATATATTGTAACAGCAATCTGTTGTGTCTGCAGTAAGTGGGAGCTCCAAAAATCAATGTACTAAGACTCCTGGGAGAAGAGCATGACAGTTGTATTGATCACGGCCGAGTAGTCAGACAATGCTAACAAACTCCCTAAAGCCCTGGTCCGACGGGGCTTGGTGTTGAAACTGGGGGATGTTTTCTGAGAAACAGCCTCCTCCTTAACTTGTTGCAATCTTGCCCTTGTGAATTTGGAGGGAGATATCCTCCAGCGCTTACAGATACTGTTACCCGGTCACCTCCCTTCAGCCTGCATCCCTTAACCCATTTATCGAGACGGTGGTGCATTTTGGAGCCAGACGTCCGATACTGGAGGTGTCTGCATTGGCTGTGATAATGTGGTGCCAGCGCTGATGCCTGCTGTCACTGTCACTGCTGCGTACTCTGAGATGGCGAGCGCTGATAGCAGCCAAGCTTGGCGTATTGATGTGCTTGTGCCGGTGCAGTCACGGCAGATTCACAGCCCAGCCCTTGAGGAGTGTGTGAACTTCATATCATTTCATTTGAGGTTATTTTTACAGCCCTTTGACTCTTTCTGTGAGATTTTTTTTCTTGGGTCATCTTGTTCTAGTTATTTTCCAGGAAATGAGAGCCAATAAAAGAAAGCCTTTCTGCTATGAATACACATGTATTTTAAAATGTAGATATTAAATACATTCCCTAAGCAGAAATAAAAACCAGTCCGGCTTATGCAAGTAATACCACAATCAGAGTAGCAGTTTGGGCCTTTAAATATACTGATGGTGTTTAAATAGTATTTACCACAGGTATAGCTACACTAGTGTAAAAGGTAGCTAATAACCAGGGCAGGAAGAGAAGGAAACCCTACTCAGTTAAGCTCATGTATTTTGGTAACTATCCTCATCTGGGGAATTATGTTAGTATAACTTGTCAGTAAGGACTGCGCTCTTGATTACAACAGTTCATACAAACCCTGTAGCAATGGTGTTTTAATAATACTACCCTTCCCGCTAACTTCACATGGGGGCAGCAAGGCATTGCTTTATCAGTGGGAAATACGGTTTTACCTGAGAAGTGACTTTGCCAGGATAAATGTACAAGATGCAAGGATTTCTGACTCCAAGGTGACTTGTTCATAAGTTTCTTAAAAAACAAAGTACAAAACAGTTTTTTAAATAACTAAACCCCTCCATACTCAGCTTGGCTTTCAGATAGGAATTGATTCCATTATTTTGTATTACCAGGGAGAGGAGTCTCTACTGATGAAGTGTTAAGCTGCAATATGTAAGTGTACAAACTGCAATAAAATGCAGCTTTTGAGGTAAGCACGGCCTGGCTTTTTTTACATGCCTAGTGATCTAAATGATAGTACTGTGATGATAACTTATAGTTTTTCTCTGGGAGAAGGGAGAGAGAAGACTTTAGGTTATAAGTTTTAATTTACAATCCTGATTTGCAAAGTTGTGGACACAATGGCAGAGCCAAAATAATTCCAGAGTCCTAATTTTTAAGGTTTCTGATGAGGTTGCAAAGTTGTTTGATGGTAATGATGTAACAGTTAGATATACTAGCTAAATATAATGAGAAAGGTACATAAATGCCTGTTTGGCATCCAGGGCTCAGCAATGAAAAGCAGCTAATCTCACTTGCACCCAAGGGACTAGGCTACCAAGAATGAAACCGAATATCTGAAAGGGGAAGAGAAGAAAGCATCCATCTACCATCTAAAGTTTATCTCCAATGGGTTAAAAGGAAAAGGGGATAGGAGTTGCTGCCAGTTTTGTGTGTCTCACCATCAAGGGAATGTGGCAAGTTGCAGAGCATGGGCTGGAAATACGATAGGGAAAGTAAAACATCCCTAACAGCAAGAGCCCCTTACACACCCACAGAAGCTCACAGCAGCTTGGGGAGCCATGTCACAGGGCTTCCTCTTCCTAGCTCTAAAGAGGTTCCAACCAAAATAACCAGAGATACAGAACAAGGTGACAGATCTTGGAGAATTTGTAAGATGGACACTCAAGGGGAAGGGAGAGGGACTGTTGTTTCTTTCTATTGTTACAGTTTCCTCTCATTTGCCCTTTCTCTTCTTTCCTTCCTGTCCAGTGTGCACTGGCACAGCCAGCCCTGACAAATGTGTGCAGTACTTGACTCAGCCCCTCAGACTCAAGGTGGGGTGTCCTTGGCTTTCCCCCTGTTGAACTGGGAGCTGTTAAGGATGAAAGACATGCTTTTGTATCATCCCTCTTTTCAGGCCTCTTCTATTTCTGATGTCTTTTTTTTCAAGTAGAAGCAGTTGTATTTGCAAGGAGCTTTAGGAAGTGAGGCCTGCAAACCTAAGGAAACCAAAGGACCATGCTCTGACAAATACTTTTGAAAAATTCCCATCTGTAGAGGGACTGTAGTAGTAAAACAGCAAAAATGCCTTTGTTATAGTAAGGAGAATATCCATCAATGCAGTGACTGAATAAATTTAGAAGGGAAGAAGATACCAGTCTTACACAGCATACAGTGGTGGTTACCCCGCAGCAGCTTTGCCTGCAAGGATCAGCATCCCGGTCCGGCATCGGTGCAGGGAGCTGTGTCACAGCTTCGGGCCCGGGCACGCAGGTGTGAGGGTATGGCTTGGCCAGTGCAACGGCTGGACGCTGGGTCCTATAAAAGCTGTAACGTGCCATGAATGTACTTATCCCCTACACTGCTGCACAGGCAGTTTGCAGTTCAGTGTTAAAAATGATACAGAAAATGCACTTTATCAGTTTCAGACAACTAACAAAAGTAATTTTAACTCTTATTTTCCCAACTCGGAGTGTGAAGCTTTTTCAGGAATCACAGAACTGCATGCAAGTTCTTCAAATGACTGCAGTAACGTGGTATTTGCTTTCCTGCAATCATGCATTTGGATTGAGAAGGGCAAAGAACATTTCTACTGAGCCAAAGGCCTTAGAAAACTACACTTGGTAGTAGTAGTAAAAATTCAGAGACTTTTAGAAAAAAAAGTTGAAGCAGATAATAGAGATTTATAGACTATGTGATCATTATTGAATCCCTCTAGGCTTTAAAAATCTTTGCCCACTAACATATATATGATGTTTCTATTATATCTAAAAGCTGCAAGATGCTCAGTTTGATGGGACCCAGTGAGATTGGTGTCCTACAGGATCTAAGGCCTTAGTGGTGGGTTTAGTTTGCACTGAAATAGATTGAGCTAATGTTATGAGATTGCTAGACACAGAGAAGTGAGTGAAAAAGTTGCAGAGTAGAAAAAACTTTGCATATTTTGCATATTTTTTTGCACATTTTGGTTTTGGTTTTTTTGTGTGCTTTAAACTTTATCATACAGATATTACCTGATCAGCTTGTAAAGACAGCTAGGAAAAAAAAAAGCTCATTAGTCTACTGCTAAATGTGTTCTAAAGCACTTTGCAAAGTGCCAAATGTTTTAAGTTTTACAAAAGCATAATGAGGTGTGCTATTATCTCTGGTTTTACCCAGACAAGTTGAGACAAATTCTGAGTTTGAATATATAAAGTACCTGTTACAGATAATCTCTCCGAGGAATCTGGTGCTCTGGTATTTTGTTGTGATCAAGGCTCCTAACTGGGAATACATATGGGCTAGATAAGTAAAAAGTAGACTATCTTCTAATCGTCTGTTATTGCCATTGAAAGAGATCCGCCTTACTGAGTATCAGTGGAACCATCGACTCCAGGGATGGGGCTGGGAAAGTATTTTGTTTGCCACGTATAAAAGAACCAAGAAGCTGTTTTTCTTATTATGAAAATGTTGGTCCAACACAGATTTAAAGAAAATCATCTGTAGGAAGACCTCTGTGAAGGTAGGCATTTAACAGCTGCTGCGCTGTCACTCGGGGCTGCCAGACACCCCAACAGGTCACTGACAGGAGCTCGTGGTTTTAACTCCTTCCCCAGATGATCTCCTTCCCTCGCTGTGCCCTGATGCTGGCCCACAGCATGGGGCTGTCTCGGGCAGTGGGTGCTCTGGGTTCTGTGGGCTGATTGTATGAAATCCATCCTCAGTCCCGACTGTCCGTGGTGTGCTCCTTACCCCAAACCCAGTGTGCTGGAGCTGACAGCTCTGGGTCTCTGCTAACCAGGTTCAGAGATGGAGCATCTCAAAATCCATCATTCAAATCCCTGCAAGTTTCTTCTTGTCTGTCCAGCTGGGTTGATACGGGTGATGCAGAACCTGTTGCGCTGCAATCCCACTTTTCATCTTGATAACCATAAGCTTTTTTCCAAAGGTTGGCTGCTACGGGTTACAAATCCTCTCTGAGGTAAGGCAGGAGCTGTGTGGGAACCACCTCTGCACCCTGCCCTGGCCGTGGTGTGGCTCTGGGCTGAGCTGTGAAGGGAATGGGAAATTTCTTGCTGGGAGCAGCAGCGAAGCCGAGGGGGCAAAATGCAATTACCTGGGCTGTAATTTGACCAGAATCTGCTGGTCCAGACTAATGCCTCTGTGAAAGCCTGCAGCTGTCTCAGAGTGGCTGAAAAGAGAACAAAAGAGGGAGATGAAAAGGGGGGTGGGGGGAAGGACGGGTATGTTATTTGTGGAAGACAATAATTTAATTGAAGATGAAAAGCTTGAAAGCACGAGAGAAATAAATGCAGTTTTGCAGTCACCTTCCTTGCAGTGCAATGACTTAGTAGCAGGATGTAAAAGCAGTGCCCCTTATCAGAGTTAGCCTGCTTCTGGGGAAAGGTTTGGTCGGTAATGCGTGAGCGGACTTACAGGGAGAGAGAGGGGAAAAAACCCCAAACTTCCTTCACCGTCCAAGAGCTCGGGGCTGCGCCCCGTCCTTGCGCCTTTCCTCGCGCTGCCCCTGACTTTCAGGAAGTGGGGAGGTAGCGGGGCGGGGAAGGGGGGGCGGCTTTGGTGGTAGCTCCCGGCGGAGCGGGGAGAGGCCGCCGCCTGCCACGGCCACCGCGGGGCTCAGGGCGGCGGCGCGTCTCCCCCCGCGCGCGCCCCCCCCCCCCAGCCCGGGCTCCGCTGTCCCGTCCCGCTGCTCCCGTCTGTGTGTCCGTCGCCCCCCGGCGGCGGGCAGGGGGCGCAGGGCCGCCCCGTCGGACGGGGGCGGGGCAGGCGCATGCGCGGTCGGCCGCCGCCGCTGCCTATAAGGGCGGGGCGCGGCGCCCCCCCCACCCCAGCGGCGGTGCCGGACGGGGCGCACGGCGGCGGCTCGGCGCCCCCCGGGCGGGCGGAGGGTTCCACCGCAGCCGCTTGCCTTCGCCCATGGGCGCGGCGCGGGGCTCAGGCCGGGCCGGCGCGGCGCGGCGGCGGGGAGGGAGCAGCGAGTAGCGGCGCCGCCCGCCCGTCCCCGTCCCCCGCCCCCTCTCCCCGCGCCGCTCCGCCGGTCCCTCCCGGCGGCAGCGGCGGCGGCGGCTCCGCACCCCGCGGTGCAGCCCCGGGCATGCGGCGGCGGCAGGACCCGCGGCGAGAGTCCCCGCAGCGCGGCGGTTGGATGCCCCGGGGGGCCGGGCGGCGCTGCCCCGGCGCGGGGGGGCTCTGACCGACCGGCCGCCCGCCCGCCGCCCCCCTCGGCGGCGCCATGCGGGGCGGGCGGTGCTGGCTGCTGCTGGCGGCGCTGGGCTGGCTGCTGCCGGCGGGGGCCGCGGCCAGCGGCGAGTACTGCCACGGGTGGCTGGACGGGCAGGGCGGCTGGCGGGACGGCTTCCAGTGCCCCGAGCGCTTCGACGGCGGCGACGCCACCATCTGCTGCGGCAGCTGCGCCCTCCGCTACTGCTGCTCCAGCGCCGAGGCGCGCCTCGACCAGGGCGCCTGCGACAACGACCGGCGGCAGGGCGGCGGCGAGCCGGGCCGCCCCGGCAAGGACGGCCCCGACGGCGCGGCAGGTGAGGCGGCCCCGGCACGGCCCCGGGGGAACCCCGAGGCTCGGTGGCTCCGGGGGAGCCGCCGCGGGTTTGCGGCAAACTGCTGGCCCGCTCCTTCCCCCGTGTCGCCGGTTCCCTCCGCCGGCGAGTCGTGGGGCGGAACGAACGGAGGTGGGGCCCGCCGAGCCCGCCGGCAGCCGATAAACGGGGAGAAGCACCCACGCTTAGGTCCTTCTTTTTTCCTCCCTGTTACTTGACAGTCCAGCCCTGTCTTCTTTAAAAGTAGGTGACACCGCTTTCCCCCAGCCTCGGGCAAGCTGTCTCAGCCGTGGTCGGCTCTGCCACCGCTCCGAATTGGCTCCGCAGCCCCGCTCGTGCTCCCAGTTAAAAAGGGAAGAAAAAAAAATGAAGCGACCCATGGGAGCGAAACAAAAAAAGCAACGTGACATTTGAAAATTACTTCTGGCCGCTCCCCGCTCTAATTCTATATGTTCTTTCAGCTCAGATACCCCCACTTAGGACTGTTTTTTACAAGATTGAATTTCAAGGATAAACTCAAGTCTTTCTACTGCTGCTTTAAAAAAGCCTCAGTGGCTTCCCCGCACCCTTGTTGCCATCCACACATGCTGAACGCGCTAGAAGTAGCCTGAAGTGATGTTATAATTGGGACAGATTTACTCTCGGAAAACTTGCATGTTACAGTCTGTAGCAAGTGCGTACACCTGCTCAAGAGCTACTGTAGCGCCAAGCGTGGATTTGGAGACAATTTTTGCAAGCCTTTTGTTTAAAAAGTGCTAAAATTCTGGAAGAAATGGGAGAAACATGGCCTTTTGGTTATAGCCTGCTCTGCGTAATCAGCCATGGAAGGACATACCCTGACTTGAGCGGACAGATAACCCCCCCTTTGCTGTTCTGAGAATGAGTCATTTTTCTTAACAAGTTTCTTGATTAATATTTACTGTTCAGCAGGTCTGGGAGCTGTTGCCCTGTGCTGGCACTGGTTAGCTCGCAGGAGGGGCGGCTGCTGTGCCAGGGCACATCGTTGGCGGTGGCTGCGTTAGCACTGGTCAGGCAGGGGTCCGCAGCCCTGCCCGAGTCTCAGGGCTGCCGGGTTTCAGTCGAAATGATGAAGCCCAGGCACGTTGTCTGGAGCGTTCGGAAGCGCTGAAGGAAGGCACCTTCCCCTTGTTACTCCTGGATGTATCCATGCAGATTTCTTCCTGAGGCAGAGCAAACAGCTTGTTCCCTGGGAGTGCAGAGCAACCAGAGCCCAGGTCCTTCCAAGGATAGTGTTCGCTCCCGACCCCACCACTGAAGCATCACCCATGCTTTCTGCTCCCAACCCTCGCCCACCCTCACTCCTGCTGCCCTGATGTCCCTTCTTTAAGCCTTGCGAGGAGTGATGCTGCTCCTCTTCCTCCCCTGAAGCTTTGGAGCACAGTGCTGGTGCCCCACTGCCTGCCCCGTGGTTTCTGCATAAACCCAGGGCTGAAGCGCAGAGCAGCCAGATGCTCATCCCCGAGGCTGCGGGGTGGCAGAGCCCCTGTGACTGCTGCCTGGTCACTGCCTGGCTGTCTCCCTGCCCCGTGGGGTGACAGCAGCCAGAGAGTGCTGCAGCACCAGGGTTTGACCATCCCCCTGCTCCTGAGCCCTGAGCAGGGATCCTGCCCCTGAAGTATCTCCCTACGGCACTGCTCAAACCCAGCGTTCTCTTGCCTGATAGGTCTAGCAGGGCATATTGGGAGAGAAGAGCTGGTCGGATGGTGAGCGGTGGTTGATGTGGACTAGACCACCATCAATGGGAGCGAGCCATCCTCCCTTGAGGTGTGAGCTGTGGGCTTTCCTCCCTGCTAATAAATTTAAAGATACTTTTGGAAACTCCAGCCGTTGGTTTTAGCAGCCCTTTTCACCTTCCCTGTGTAAAATGCTCGGCTGCACACACAGCTTTTAATGCTCACCCTGCACTGACCTGTGCTGAGGCGGGGGGTGGGCTTGGCTGGGGTGAGGGGGACCTGCCAGAACTGCTGAGGTTTCTCCTTGGCCCCCAGTGACAACCTTTTCCTCACTGTTGCAGTGCCCATCTACGTGCCGTTCCTTATCGTTGGATCTGTATTTGTCGCCTTCATCATCTTGGGGTCACTGGTGGCAGCTTGCTGCTGCAGATGCCTGCGGCCCAAGCAGGAGCCCCAGCAGAGCCGAGCCCCCGGGGGCACCCGCCTGATGGAGACGATCCCCATGATCCCAAGTGCCAGCACCTCCCGGGGCTCCTCCTCCCGCCAGTCGAGCACCGCCGCCAGCTCCAGCTCCAGTGCCAACTCGGGGGCCAGAGCCCCGCCGACCAGGTCCCAGACCAACTGCTGCTTGCCAGAAGGGACCATGAATAACGTCTACGTCAACATGCCGACGAACTTCTCGGTGCTGAACTGCCAGCAGGCCACCCAGATTGTGCCGCACCAGGGCCAGTACCTGCACCCCCAGTACGTGGGCTACGCTGTGCAGCACGACTCGATGCCGCTGACCCCAGTGCCCCCCTTCCTCGACGGTTTGCAGAGCGGCTACAGGCAGATCCAGTCTCCCTACCCACACACCAACAGTGAACAGAAGATGTACCCAGCTGTGACTGTGTAGTGCTGACGCCTTCCTCCCCCTCCCCACCCAGCAGATTTTAATATCTAAACTGAACGGAGGAGAAATACTTCCTCGGAACGAAGCTCCCAGAACATCACTTGTAAATAATTTTGAAAAGCCCATGCATGTCAGACAGTGTTTATAAACCATTTATTTTCATCGGGGTCCGTTGCCAGAAACTGTAGGATGATATCTCTGAATTAACGTTGCCAGATACGCTCTCATTCCAGTGCATGATTTACAGCGGTGAAGGATTATGCTGAAAATGCATATGCATTTCAGATCGCTGTACTTGCAAGATAAATGCCGGAGCCATTAAGTGCCCTTCAGGTATGACATGGTCAGAAGTATTTGCCTAATTAATTCGTAGAAAGAGTTTTGTTACACTGTACAAGACCGCAGTACTTAAGAAACCTCTTGTCTCCTCTCCCAGCTCCTTAATGACGTTTCCCGTTGCTTTACAGACAATCACAACCGAGAGCCGAACAGTGCAATCGCTGCGTGCTGGGTGCTGGTACCAGCCCCCATGGTTTCTTACGCACCCCCGGTTTGGGGTGAAATGCCACAAGAGGCTCAGTCTTGCAAAGACCGATTTTCCTTGTCCCTGGTATTTATGTAGGAATTAGAAGAGTGTGAATTATTTGGCTCTTCCTTCCAGTGCACTTGAAACCCTTCTTGATTAGGTTCTGCCTCAAGATCAGGACCCAGTAGTGGCTTGCACAGACTTTATCTTTGTGAACTTTTTACTAAAAACAGGGTACGAGGTGCTTGCTCTTCCTGATGCTCAGCAAAGCTTTTGGTACAGCTAGCAGCATCTGAGCTGGAACTGCCTTTGCAGAGAAAGGTCGTACTGTGACTCCAAACACGCCTGATTTAACCTCACTTCCCATGAAACAGTAAACTCATGAGAATGTGCACGAAGTTGTCAGCCCCAAACCCTGCTTGTGATTGAGTCTGACTATAGGAAAAAGGGCTTTGTCCCCCCACCAGCCCATGGTGATTCCCCAGCCCTCCTCTGTGGTGGGGGGGGTGTCACACAAAGCCGCCCCAACCTGGATGTGGAGGGGCTGGTGGAGGTTTGGCACCCACCCCTTTTTCTTCCTTAGCTGTGGGGCAGGGGAATAGGAAGGCACAGCTGTATTTGAAAATAAGGAAAAATGCCCAACCAAAGGATGAAGGTGCTTGTGGCTCCCCATGGTGCCGTGGGGGTCAGGGAGGTGGCGTGATGCCGGGGGACAGACACTTTGCACTGGAGCTGCTGGCTCCATCTTGCTTTGCTTCATCTGGGGAAAAACTCCAGGTTGAAGAGGCAACAGCGTGCTGGGAATAATCCAACTGTGCTATTTGTAATATATCATCACCCTGGATGCAGCAAACTACTTAAGGTTGGTTTTGTCTCTTAAAAAAAAAATTAGTGTCTGCATTGCCATCCATTTGTTCTTCAGCCAAAGCACCACAACAGAAGACAGGGCATAAACCAAAACCGGGCAATTACTGTAACCAAACCAGAGCTGATGAAAGGTTTCTTCTTGTCTGATACTGTATCAGTATGTAGCAATAACTGTGATACTACTATTTTTTTGTATGTCTGTTTTTAAATTACACATCCGTTCAGAAGCATTGCCAAATCCAATGGTTTACTCGTAAACATGCCACACACAGGCAGTCTGCAGCGGGCAGAAATGATTTGACCACTGACACAGGAAAATGAATAGGTAATTTATCCCAGATCTGCTGTTCCTGGCTGCGATCGCCCATTCAGCGTGTAGGACCTGGACTGAAAGCTTGGCTTAGGAGACCCGGCTCCCTCTCCAGCCAGGCTGGGCGGCTCTGGCAAGGCAGCAACCGGCTGCTGGAGGCCTTGGGCCGCTGCTCTGCCCTGCCCAGTGCTCGGGGGGGGCTTCAAAGGCAGTAGGTGTGCCAGAGCTGGGTGCTGCCAGGCTTTTGAAGGACCCAAGGTGCACTCGGGTCTTGTGGGGATTTAGGTTTCTACCTGCCCGCATTGCAGCTTGGTCATGCTGACCTTCCAAATGTGAGCTGGCATCAGGCACGGGGGCTCGGATGCCTCCAGCTGCTGGTGGCTTTGGCAGGAGCTGGAGGTGCTTGGCCCCAGGTGAGGCCCAGCCTGTTATTGCGTGGCCAGACAACAAACCCAGCCACGGATTCACAATCTTTCCCAACTGTGAACCGTCAGCTCTCCCCCCATCCCCCCTGCCAGTGCGCACTGCCT
Source organism: Strix uralensis (assembly GCF_047716275.1). Classification (NCBI taxonomy): domain Eukaryota; kingdom Metazoa; phylum Chordata; class Aves; order Strigiformes; family Strigidae; genus Strix; species Strix uralensis. The sequence continues at coordinate 116,056,928 of NC_133973.1, read as the reverse complement.
GCCTTGCATGTGCCCTGGCAAGGACACCTCCTCCGACCTATGAAATTCAGGTGAATCTCTTTGTATATTGTTTACTTGTTTGGAAAAAAAGAATAAGTTAAATTTAAGTCTGTAGAAATTAATTTACAACTGAAGGCAGAGAAACCTGAGTTGTAATAAAAGGAAGTTTGTGAGATGTGATGGTTTTGGTTTTTTTTTTTTTAATGTCATGTACAATAATGTAAAACCAATGTTACTATTTGATATAGCTTTTAAATCTCTGAAAGGACACTTGCTTTAAAGTGTTTCTTACAAATGAAGAAAAAAGCCCCCTTTGTTTCTTAATAAATACTTTATGGTGTGACTTTAGTTTTGTTTGCTTTGTTAGAGTTTTTTTTCTTCAGTTAATGCTTCTCCAGATCCGGGCAAAAAGCAAAGTTAGGATTTTTGGCTGTGTTTTTAAAGAATAACAGTAAAAACAACAACTTAGATGGCTGAATGCTGTGCCCCCATGGGGTATGTCTGAGGAGGCGTGTTTGAGGGAAGGGGGGCAGGGAGAGGGTGTCTGAGCATCAGGTGAGCTGGGGACCACTCATGTCCCGGTGGCCACAGGGATGGTTGAGGAGCAGCACTGGGAGGAGGATGGGCAGAGCCCATGGCCCCAGCAGGCTCCCTCTTTCCACATAATGCCAAATACTCTGCAGCAAATGATGTTTGCAGAGGATTTTTGGTTTAACTTGGATTCACAGTTACCAGCTAAATGTTTTGAGAGCGTAACTGTCTAAGTGCTCGTACTGTTCCCGACTCCCTCTGCATGGGGACCCTCTCACTTGAGCAAACGCCGTCCTCATAAGTGAAACAAAAACCAAACCCCCATTGTGCCAGGGGGCATAACTCAGTCTGGGATGAGCCCACATCACTTTCCTGGTGTTTGCTCCCTCCTGCTGCTGGTGATGCTGGCACTGGCGCTGCCGACGCTGGGGGAGGGTGAAGGGCACAGATAGGAAATTGGGCCTTGTCAGATCTGCGTGTTTATGACTCATGACAAATAGGAAAAAAAAGTCTGGGAAAAACATAGCCTTGGTCAGTCTGTACATAGCATGTCCCAAAACGCCATGGCTTCCTGGCGTCTGGGGGAGGCAAAGGAGCAGGGCTAGAAGCAGAAAGCTGGCAAGGAAGGAAGGGGTCAGCCACGGCTTTAGAGCAGATGTGCTGAGGTGATGAGCACTCCACAGCAGGAGAGGCCAATAGTTGCTGTCAAAGCTTTTTATTGTATTTTTATGTCTTTTGGGTTGTTTTTTTTTTTCCCTTGGCAGTTTTTTTAATCTTGGTCAAGAGGGTAGGGTTTTTCCTGCTACACATGGGGACTATGGGTGGCATGGGGAAAGAGAGTGTGGAAACTGGTGCTGTAAACTCTGAGCAAGCACAAGTCATGGCTAGGAAAGATGCATTTATTTACTTTTTATAGGCTACAGTGCTAGTTGAGACCAGGGTCTCTTTGGCTGCAACTCAGAAGGAGTAGTCCCACGTGTAATATGGTATCTGGAAAACCCTGGGGCAGTGCTGCTGAGAAGCACTGTGCCATGGCAGCCCAGGGATGGGCACGGTGGCTCTTGGGTCCTACTAATGAACATGCGTCTGCCCCACAGCAGAGCTGGTCTTCTCCTTTTCTTTATAATGCAAGAGCCTAAAATCTGAGGATTAAAAAAATCACAGACACACTTCTAAACCTGCTGTGTGGCCCGTAAATACATTTTTAGCGTTATATGGCTGTATGAAGTGATGGAAACACTCCTGCAGTCACTTCACCCATCCTGCAGCCCTGGCCGAGTGCTCCCCATGGGGCTCTCCGTGGTGGGTCATGCAGCTCGGTGCAGGATGACGCATGGCTCAGGAAACCCGCCCTGAGAGGCTGTATGCCTTTTTGCTTGCTCAATTTCATCCCATTACTCAGTCCCATCTTCCCAGACTGCCCTAAACAATTCCTCTTTGTTCCTGCTGTTTACACCCCTTAAATTTATGTTCTTGCTCACTTGCAGTTTAAAGTGTATGGTGTTTCTGTTTCTGTTCTGCCTGTTTCTGAATACCTATTTAAGTCACTGAAGTGTTCAGTGGTGTGCCAGAGATGTGCACGGTGGTAAGCAGTAATGACGGTGGGGAGAAGCCAGCAAAACATACACATGTTGGGCTGGCACTGGTTTGCCCATAGCACACACCACCACGCTGCTGGTGTCCTCGCATGGGGATCAGCGGGCAGGATGGTGCCCCCAGGGCAGCTGTGGGCAATCCCAAAGGGCTCAGCCAGCCCCGACCCAAGGCCGTGCCTGCGCCCACTGGCCCTGGCTCAAAGCAGGACGGGGGCCCGGCTGACCCACAGTGCCCAGACCACTGAGCCGTGCGGGGGACAGCACAAAACCACCACCAGCAACACAGCCCCCTCACAACATGCACGTGGAGAACTGCTTGGAAATGTCTTACCTATTAGCTGGGCATGAGCAGAGGACAAAGCCCATTTCTCCCCATTAGCACAAGGTTTGTGTGCCCCTGTACAGCTGTTACCAACCATGGCCACGTTTATTAGCGGAAAGTGAAGCTTGGTGCAATTAGAGGCCGTTGCTTAAATGTGGCCCGTAAGCAGCCCCAGGAGATCAAGCTGGGGTTTGGGTCCCAGATCAGCACATTAACCTCAGCACCTCCCTTTCAAAATACCTGATTTGCTGTTCGCTTTTTGTCTTGCCGAGCTCTTCTTTCCCCTCCAGATTTTCTGCTTTCCTGTTCTCTTCCTCCCACTGAAGTTGTTACTAAATATTATTCCCCACATGTATTCCCTTGTATTTTTCCAAGCTGAATCTCATTTTATTGTTTCCTGCTCGTATTTCTTGCTTCTCTGTAGGTCCCTTTGTATTATTTCTCTGTCCTCAGTGGGGTTTGCCACATTTTCCCACACAGGATCACATGCAAATGAACAAGTCACTTAAGCCTGTGCCATCCTTTCTCCTCTTCCCCATCCGCACTGAATGAAGCCAGTTCAGTGAGACCCTGCCCTCCCTGGGGGGTCACAGTGTCCCCTGTCCTTAGCAGAGCATTTAATCCCTGTGACAGTATTTCTGTGCAACCTGAATGGCCAGATAACACCAGTCGCAGGTGCTGTAACAGCCTTCTGTGCCTCAGCAGTGGGGAGATGCCCACCACACTGGACCATGTGGCACAAAATACCAGTGTGGGCCTCACCCATGGAAAGCCCTCACATGAACCCACACCATGGCATGGCTGCTTTGCACCAGCCAAATACTATTGGCGTTGGCCCGTCTGCAGCAAGCCCTGGAGATGAGGTTAGCATGAGTGATGTCCTACCTCAGTGCCTGGGGGTGTGCCAGTGCCCCCATCTCCTGGGCTGGGCCCAGCCCCAGGCACAGCTGCCCCCTGGGAGCGACTACAGCCCTGGCACAGGGCTGGCTTCTCTCTCCCTGCTGCAGAGATACCCCTTCCCATCCCGTTGCTTACCAGTCTTGTAACTTGCCCACAGATATGTTGTTGCATTTGCTTGGCTTAATTTGTTCTTTATATCTAGAAAATCTCAGCACACTGACCTCAGGTTTTTTTCACCTGACTTGTGACCCTGCACCCCTCAACTCCTCCAGCTCCTTCACGCTGGCTTGTTCACAGTGTTTTCTCTGGATCTTGTCTTCATCTCGTGCTTGCCCCCGCACCAGCCCCTGGCCCTGGGGGGAGCTCACAGGGGCAGCTGCTCTGGGTAGGGGCAGCTGGTTTAACGCATGGAGGCACAGCTTTCTTAGGAGACCATGTGTCCATTTAACAAAGGCAATGCCTTCCTGGTTTTCCAAATACTGAGAGCAAGAAGGCAAACACTTTGCTAGGCACAGCTGAAAAGTTGCTCGTCGTGTCAGAGGCCGAGTATCCTTTTACTCCCTGACTTTCATTAGAAGAGGGGAGAGAAACCGCTCTGGAGTGTAATGTGAATCACAGCTCTCAGATTGCAAGTGCCTCCAGCAGCGTACTGGCTGCTGGCTTTGGCAAAAGAAGGTTAATTTACTTTTTCTTAAGATTTATTGATTCTGGTGGTTATTTCTGATGAGATGAAACCATGCAGGTAACAACTCAGTCACCTTCTGCACCGGGCACAGTCTGTGGGGTAGGCGCTGCTCACCAAGGACAGATGTTTCCTTCTCCCGTTTGCATTGTTTGACAGTACGTCAGCAAATACAGAAGAAAATTCACCTTAAACTTTCAAAACAGAATCGCATCTGCCATCATAGGCTCTTTTCACCCACTTAGTAAGTTTATAATAGCAAAAGTAGAATTCAAATGTTCAAGAAAGAGTAGAAACAACATGCTTTCTCCTAAAGATGATAATCTTTCACTTTCAGGTAAGCAAATCACTTGCTGTTATCAGTCCTTCAGAAAACCTCCAGCAAAATCAAGGCAAATGATACATCGAGCTGAAAAAGTTTAGTTCAAAAGATGAGTCGCTTTCCATCAAGCCTTCCTCATGTTTAATGCTGAAGCTGTTCAGGGCATGACCCACACTGGTTTGTCTTTGTAGGTTAACTTGCAAACAAAAAAGCAGGAAGGCACCACTTCAGATCCTGACAATGCTACTAAGCCAGGGCAAGTGAATATCATGTCAGACAGCAGTAATAATGCAGCAATAACATAAAATTACTTGTCTATCTTCCTTGCAAGATATTGAGCAACTTCCTTCAACCAGGTTTGGAAAGTACTTTGAAAGCTGATGGGGACAGCCTGGCAGGGCATTTGATGCTGCTGGGCACAGAGCTGAGCTTAGCTGGGCCACAAATTTCCTGGAGCTCAATGGCGCTATGGCCAGTCAGCCCAGGGCAAGCTGACCTGTTACAGGACATTGCTCCTCTGAGACAAGGATGCCAGCATGTTGTGCAGTCTCTGCTATGATTCATTACCCGAAGGGTAAATAGCAGCTTATGCAGCTGCTAATTCCCTCAATATTTGCTTTTGAGAGAAAGAATCCAATTGACTTCTGCATCAAACAGCCTGTGCATGATTGTAAATGTCTCATTAGGGGGAAAAGTGATTCTCAGTTTGCATCAGCGCAAACCGAAAGCAACTGCTGTAGACCTAATGTTCAGTCAGAATCGGGCTCTCAGGTTAAAAGCTAAAACGCCACCTTCGCTATGTACGGGTAAATACGTATAACCATTATACAGGATTTAATTAACATTATGATATAGGTACGCAGTTCAAGCTCTGATACCAGGCACATCCAAATGAACTGACACTAGGACCACACTACATTTTTTTCCAGACAAAGGCCTGTATTAGCATGCTTGAGGGTGGTTTCTTCTGCAATGTTGGAGAAAGGAAGAGAGGAGATGGACCAGCACAATTACAAAACCAGCGTGTTATACAAACCCAACCTAATGTCCCTTTCTTTCAGTCTTCTTTCTCCTGAGGGACTGGGAAGTGCTCCTGCTGCCTGTACTGGTTACCAGCAAGTATCACCAGCTCCACAGCATCCGCCAAGAACAATGAACCAGTCTTATTTGTTTTACTGTGACAACTGTGCTGGACATTTGTGACCATGCTGTAGGTCAGTGCCAGCCAGACACAAGGTGGTGTGAGTGCTGAGGGTCCCAGGCATTTCACTGCAGGATTTAAGCACCAAAACACCTCAAAAGCTTGCAGCTTCATCACTCGAGGGCCTGCTTCATGTCACCCAGCAAGCTAGCTCAGTGTCCCCACCACTCCAACATCACACCCTCAGGGGCAGCACCTGATACCATGGGAAATGCAGAGGGGAACCAGGACCACCTCTTCCACCATTACCCCACTGTACCTTGGATCAGTCATGGCATAAAAAATGCAACATGAGCTCTCTCCTATCACGCTTCCTCATGGTGTGTGTCCTGGCTGAGTGTGGCCACAGCAGCAAGGTCTTGCCAGCATCATTCACCCTTCTCCCAACTTGGACACAGCCCCGCTCACCATTTGCCCTAGAGTTCTCTCCTCAGCGGGGACAGCCAAGAATCAGCAGTGGCTTTCAGGGATGTTTCAAGCCTCGTTTCTCTGCAGCCCCGTATTTCTGCTGAGGAGGAAGCAGGAGGAAACCTGCCGCTCCTTCCAAGTTTCTGAGGACCTGCTGCACCCCAATTGCTGAGGAAGCTCAAAGAGCCACGGGGCTGTGCTGAAGGAAGGGCCAGTGCTCGGTGGCTGGGTACTGCTGCAGCAGCACTCATAGAAAGGGATTATATTTCTGAAATGTTCTTGCTTAACATTCCTCAACTGGACCTTTCTCAGTTACACTTTTATTTTTTAATGCTCCCATTTCAGACTTGAGCATTAATCTATGGGTTTAGGGACTTTGATTCTCCTTTGGTCTGGTATGAGGCACTGAAGACTGCCGGCAACGGACTTAACAGCTGCTCCAGCAAATATCTGGCTCTGGGACGTGAGCACTAGACGCTCTCACAGCCTTGCCTGTCAAACTGTTAGAGGGAAAGTCTCTGAGGTGATTAGTCAACTAACATATCTAATAAGGGGTTTAAGCAGCAATCCATTATATTTAACAATTCTGAGAATTCCCTTTTAGTGTGCTGTATAAGAGACGACAGTGCAGGGAGCAGTCAGCTAAGCATTGAGTTCTCCCACCACCAACCAAATAAAGCTTGTTCAAGTTTATCATTAATTTTGCTTTGGTATAATTGATTGTCCAGATGTGTGAGAAGCTTTTACATACAGCAAAGTTCCTGCTGCTGCACACTTGCAGGCTGGACTGCTGCTATGGAGGCTCAGGGGAGGAGCAGGCGTTTACTGCAGCACAACAGGGATACACAAGAAGTTCATCACTGGTTTTTTATTTCTCTGCAAAGGAAAAGCAGGTACAAGGTCTGGCTTCTGGGATAAAAGTGTTTTGAAATGTGTTCAAGCAATGACTCGTAAAAGGAAGAGAAGAAATTTGGCTTACACCTACTTTTTGTTTCCTAATTTAAAAAAATCCAGAAGTAATTTGTTGTTTTAAAAAAGTCTCTCCATGCTCTTAAAAGTGGTTCTGTCAGCAATCTATAAGGAAAAAAAACATTCATCAAGTTATAGAACCCTAAGGAGGAAAAGTTTTAGCCAGACCATATATAAATATGCATTTTGTTCCTGATAAAATCTGTTTAACTCCAGTATCTAATGATATTTGGACAAAAAGATCTCTTTGTTAAAGCTCATACTCTTTTACTTTCTATAGGGATCTTATAATGCGTGTTCCTCATGGTCACCAAAAATTGAGTAAGACCAAAGTTTTCTGCAAATTTAACTTCAGTTGTGACTTGAGTATCTATCACTCCTGACGTGCCACAGCCCAGGCTCGCCTGGCCGAGCTGCTGAAGCTCTCCTGTGCCCCGCACCCGTTTCCCAGCAGGCCCAGCACAGCGACAAGGTGTGCACGGCCCACTATGAAAAACTATTTGTTAAATGGAAAGAACATATTGTTGCAGAGATGATCACAGCACGTATGCCCCGGAGCATATGGATGCAGAGATACGGGGGACACGAGAGCCTTTGTGTGGTGCTTGACACTGTCAGTCTTGCTTGAGGCAAGTGAGCTTGAGAGGTACTTCTCTGGGCAAGGCAACACGAGCAAGCTCTGCAGCGTCAGCCGAGCACCATCATCGGAGAGTGGACGTGACATTCCTGATCAGGCAGAAGCAGGAGAGGTCCTGCCCCCGTGCTCAGGCTGGCTTGGAGGAAGGTGTCTCTCGAGGTTTTGTATCACCTCACATCTCCCAGTGCGTCATCAGAACGCTCTCCCCACAAACACAAGAGCATGCAGGCCCAGTGTTAAAATTTAAGCCTCTTGCAAATTCAGCTGCAAGAAGGGAGCAAAGGAGATTTTAGCACTTAATTTTCCCCTGCTCTGTCTCCGTGACTTAGCTGGGACAAAAGATTTCCAAGGTTTATTTTGATGAAGCCTTGGTGAGATCAAATGCATCATTCATAGGAGAATATCTGTCTACCAAATTATATAAAAAGATGGCTTTCCTCCTGGAGACATATTTAAATATCATGTACCTGCTGTAAGCTCACCAGTACCATTCTTATTTTGCCATACTAGTCTTGCGGTTGGGGCCTGATTCAAGACCCACTAAAGGAACCCAAGCCTTGTCCTTGGCACTAACAGAAGCAGGCCCTTAAAACACACCCAAAAGGTCATGAAGAAAAGAAGAATAATCCCCTCACCAGCTTTAAAGGCTAAATCTCAAATGCATTTAACACTAAACTCTTGCTACGAAACTTGCGGGGGGAATAAAACAAACAAGCCTCTGTCTCTTGGATTGCTTTAATAAAAGGTTTATTGGAAATATTTTTGTGCAGACATACAACAGTCAACAATGCTGTTCAAAGCTACAAATTTTCTAAATTTTCCGAACCTTCTAAAAACACAAGTAAATGACCTTCATTTGTACTCAGTCTGGGAGGGAAACAAACTCCACTGTAATGGAATGCTGTATTTAAACTACCAGAGGACATTAATAGGACGTGAAAATGGTAACACTTCTAGAGGAAAAAACCCACACACCACTGCTGCTCTGCTGGGAGCCAATTAAACATCCCCCCACAGCATTACTCCTCTCTGCATATCCAGATTAAAACCTCCCCATCTGAAACAATATTTAAGCAATTCGAGTACAGATATGACAGACAAGCGGGCACATGACTTGGCTCGCTGATGAAAAAGATGCTGTTAAAGATCCTATCACTCAAGCTGCTGAATATTTGACCTCTCGGCGCAATGGGCTGCACTTCGGGGGCAGGAGGAGGGACAGGGGGAGGTTTTCAAGTCGGATGACTCTTCCAACACACACATACACACACAGTCCCGAAGGGCTTTGCTGCCTCATTGCTTTATATTATCTAGAGCCCTTTTTTTTTTTTTTTTTTTTTTTTTTAAAGGGAGTTGAGAAACAACTTTGAGCAACTATCCAGTCTAAGAGCTCTCGACGGTAAGAACAGCAAGTGCCCGCATTCCCTTCCTGAATCAAAATATCAATCAGATGGGCAAAGGAGAGCATATGCACTGTCTCTTAAATTCCGTGTTTTCTAAGAAACCCTGCAGAAGTTTTGAAATTGATTAATTTATGCCAAGACAACAACTGGAACATCTTTGCAGAAAAGCCACCCAGTAAGGTGGTGTGGCAGGTGCACCCACCCAGTGAAAACAGAGCTTCTTGGCTGCTGAAGTGTAGCAGCTCCTGACTGCCTTTGTTCTCAGGGCCTCCTGGTAATTGGGGCCTTTGGCCAATGGGAGCCGCTATTGACTACAGGTCAGATTTGGCCTGGGTATAAATGGAGTCCCCTGGGGAGCCATTTTGAGCTGGTGCCCTGGAGCAGCAGCTGCAGTCCAGGACTTGGTCCTTGGGTCAGGACGCTGCCCAAGGAAACTCCTCGAGGTGCCTTGGGTCGGGACGCTGCCCTGAGCAGGTCCTCGAGGTTGAGAGTCCTCACTTAGCATTTTCAGTTGTCATTAAACCCTAGGGAGTGTTGCTTTGTTCTGCGTTTTGGGTTGCCGTTAAACCCTAGGAAGTTGTTCTGTTCTCCTCTCACGGACATTTGAACCTGTAATTTACGGAGAGATAGTTAATTCTGTTAATAATAACTTTTTAATTTTTGGTGGTTGGTGGTTTATTTGAGAGCCTCCATAACAGGTGGTCAGAATTTAAAACAATCATGTCTTTTTGTTAATGTTGGCTTTTTCCCTTGGCTTCATCACTCCGTAATTACAAGGGTGCTGACCTCCCGGCTATGCACAGTGACAGTTCAGCAATATATTAGTCTTTTCTTCATCGCCAGACTTCTGCGTGACTGCCCAGAGCTGGGCTTGCCCACCAAGAATTTGTCATTTACCCACTTCTATTTCTCTTTAGTAGCTACAGAGATGCTGAGAGAGAACCATTCCTTTGTGGCAGACATCAGGAGAACCCATGTCACCTTCTTCACACACAAAGGAAGGCTTTGGAGAAACACTAGCACTCAGCTATGTTACCTTCTGTCCACACCACAAATGAGCAAGCCACAAATCCAAATGAAACAACCCCTTGGCTTCACACTCTATCACATGAAGACCCAGGTCCCAGATAAACAAGCCCCTTCCACCGGCCTGGGGGATAGGAACCTGCCCAGGAGCAACACCCAAGGAGAAGTCCTGATAATTCTCTATGAAAGACATTCCCCGTCAGGACAGAAATAATTTGAGTGCTCAATTCCTGCGGGTCCATGAGGCAAACAACAACCAGTAAAGAATTTAGCCATCTGTCATAAACCAGAAAACAATCTGCTAGAGCCAAGGGAATGCAAGCAGTGGGGATTCTGGCAGGGACACACTCCCTTTCTCCAAGCCCAGGACTCAGTTTGGTGCCAGAGAAAGCTCAGCTTCAGGAGATAACGGAGCTTCGCAAATTCACAACACAGCTCTCCTCCTTCCCAGAGCCGCAGAAAGGAACTGGAGAAGCTTTATCACAGCAAGGAAGGCTGAGGAATCCTTCCTCTCCCTTGCGTCTAACAGCAGCAGTGGACTCAGCCAAGCTATTGCATTTCCCAGTCCCTTCGCCCCTCCAGAGAGCCCACCTGAGAGCATGTTCCTGGTCAGATAAACCTGGCCAGGCTGTGGGTCACCGAGAACCTTTGGGATTCACTTGTGTGGCTAAGCAGCACAGGGCACTTTCTGGATTTCATGTGCAAACAAGGCTCAAAGCCTCCATTAATCTTGCTGCTAGGTACAAAAAAGCATGGAAAGAGTTCTCTGCACCCATGTGGATTTCTTCTGTTGTCATCTATTGTACTGACCTCTCCTGTGGTCTTCTCCAGACACACAGCTCTGGTCGCAAGCGCTGAAGGGCTGTGGAGGCTCTCTTAGGTGTCTGGAGAATAATGAATCTTTCAGGTAAGAGGATCTGAGCTCTCTGCCTCCTGGAGCTCTTTGGTTCTGAGAAGTCAGTGTAAGCAATATTGTAAGACTAGTGAAAATAAAATGGGAACAGGGCTGTGTTAACTGTGTAATCAAACTAAGGAGACTTGCCCCAATGCCACACAGGAGGAGAAAGCTCTAAGAAAATAATCAACACATATGGTTTCACCAAACAAAGAACCAAGCCTTTCCTGTATGGTACAGAAAATGGGTAAAAGCACGTTTCACTCTATTCTAACAGGAATTGTTTGCAGTCTACCCAAAAGGCTCAGCACCAGGAAGAGTAAGCTCTAAAAACCATCCATCTGAAAGCTCAGGTCATGTCAAAGACACCATCTATAATACAAAGACAACCGTGCCACCACATTACGGAACAGGCAGCTCCTCGGGGCTGACTCCTGGCCTGGCTGGAGAGCTGCCCTTCAGAGTGGGATCTGGGACAGAGGTCCTACACAGAGGGCTTCTGCAGAACAGCAACGCAGCTGCAAATAAGCAACACACTAGAGAGAAGTGTCATTGCTTGTTCACTCACCAAGTGACACAGCTGCTCACACAGGGCCTGACTGGTGGGATGGGAATGGGTCGTGTACAAGTCCAGTCATCAGATTCATACCTGCTGAGTCTTCATCTCTTGCATACCTTTTCACACTGTTCGCAGTGACAATTATGAGTTATGGCTAGGACAACACTTGGATTTGAATTCAAAACTCTCCCCATTTGATAGGCACTTTGGCTGTGCCTCTAACAGCTGCCTGCAGGACAGCCTCAGGGTTGCGCCCAGGGGATCCTGCAGGTACAAGGTAGGTAGGAAGGTCTGGATCTGTTTGGTGCTCAGCATCCTCAAAGAGACATGGAGCTGCAGCACAGACTCTGGAAGCGATGAATGAGTGCAAATGTCCTTCCTGATAGGATAGAAGGAGCCCAACTGTCCGGAGACTGAAGAATATGCATAGTCAGTGTCACGTTTCAGAAGCAAACTGCTACCCAGATCCATTAGGTATAGCAGAGACACAGCCAAATTCTCCTCCAACCCACCAGGTATTTCATAGTATCACTGTTTATTGTTAGACTCAACAAGACACAAAGAGCTCTCCCTGCAAACTGACTGAAGTTTAAGGCATTGATACTGTGTGATGATCCAAAACTAAGGTAAAATATCCTCAGTGCCTTAAAATTGGGGAGAAATCTGACAAATCCAAAGCGCTTCTTGGGGGTGAACACCCACTCAAGGGCCGCTCTGCTTCAGGCTTGAGCTGTGAGGCATAACAGCTAAAGGACAGTCCTCAGAGTATTTAAAAACTAAATTAAGTCATTATTTATAAAACCAAGGAGAATGCAATTAGGGCATCACTAGTCTGCACTGATGCCTGGAGACAATGCAAAACAGCAGATTTGGTGAGTTAGCCCAAAAAGGCAGAATAAGCCTGCAGGACAGGGACAGCGTAAGGACCGTGCACCTCTCAAACTCTTGGGGTTGTCCACAGAGGGCCAAGTTGCAGCCACTGACCATGTCACTGTCCCTGCATTTCACTTATTCTGATTCACCTGAGCTTTCTCTTCTTTATTTATGAGCATTGACTGTCTCCCAGCAAACACACTCCGGTACATGCTGTAAAAATAATGTAATCTTGGTAACAGGAGACTTCCCTGCAGCATCTGCTATTAGCTGCTGGCTGAGGCAGGGGAAGAGACTGCAAATTTTTGGCGTGCACTAAGAGGCATGTGGTCTAGTGAAGTGCAGATTAGCGAGGCTTGACTGTTATCTTAATTTACAGCCCATATAGTTCATGTTAACTCCGCATACACTTTTAGATACATTAGCAGCTTAGTTTGACTCAGATACTTTTATTGGTTATTTGCCATTTCTCCTTGACAAGTTATTACTGACTTCCCATGCTAGCTCCCTACAGCAAGACCTGAAGCCCTGTCAAGGAAAAGAAAATGTCAACAGACTTCTCAGCAGTGCTCAGCTCAGGCTCCTGCTCACCAGCTTTAATTTGCTACTAGGCAATCGTTAAAGGAACAGCAGCTTCTATGCAAGCAGCGATTATGGTGTTACAAAAAGAAGCAATCAGATCCAGGTTTAATTCAGGATCACCACTTCCTTCTGAACATTCAAAACCCCCCCCCCTACCACTTTGGTCAGTACAGAGAGCTGCCACAGAAACTCTTTTCTGATCAGCCTACATAGTTAAGTCTGGAAAGTCAAGCAGAAATCTTCCCTTCCTTCTGCTCCCATACCCTGTCTAGCTGATAACACTTTCACATTGTGCTTTCAAAGGTTGTTGTTACTGCTACATGCACTTGTGTTAACGAACAAGAAATTCTGTTGATGCAGAGCAGCTGCCATTCTCCTTTTGCTAACACACCACCAGAATACACCTCATCATTGTTCCCCAAGACAAGCAACTCCAACAGTCAGGCTACAGCAATACATTAATTACAATACATTAATTCCTGTAATGACTCCAAAGAACAAGAAGAATGCCAGGTCTTGACCTGGGTGGCCTCTACAGGATTAACTCAGCCAGAGATTAAGGCCCTACAGTGATGATAAAGTCTGACCTGCTAGCCCCAGTGTCACATACTGTATAGCCCTGTGACAAACCCCATGTGTAATTCCCATTGAGCTGACACCCAGCACACGTACCTCAATCTAAGCCACTACTCACTCTAGGGAGGGTTTGTGTTGTGACACACACTGACCTCAATTTACAGAGAGGTCAGAATGATACAGCCCATAGTCTGCACTAATAAAATAAATCACATTAGATGGCAGCTGCTCCTCCCCAGCATCTCTCATGTTCTGTAAAATTTTGTTGCACCAAGTTAAGAACAGAAAAGACTCCAGGATCCTTTCTATTCTCTGCTCAACACATTTACTTGCCCTTCTTCATTATCCAGAGGTTTTTAGAAGTTTTCTTCTATATCCTCATGAAAAGCCTCCAAATTGTTTACATACCAATGTTTAGTGTGTGGCTTAGAGTACAAAGACTAAGCTGATCTCTCTTTCTCTCGGTGGGAAGTTAATTTTCCTTGTGTTGTTACAAAAGGAAGAAACAGTTTGCCGTTTTGAGGACTGGCTTACACCACACATTTCCTAAACAGATTTTGTTTCTAAATAAAAGAAAGTGTTTAACAGGTTAGATCAGCATTAAGATTTAAAAGCTCCTGGGATCAGGTTTACCCTCCCCTTATTTATTCTCTGTACTAGTATTTGTGCCTTTAAACAAAATTAATCTCCCAGAAAATACATACACCCAGGCTTGGCCCCTTGACATTCATGCCTATGGCAAAATTATTTGCACGTTTCCCTTATTGCATAATTGTCTCATTAGCACTGCAGAAAGGTGGTGATAACTTTTCCCTCTGTGCCATCAGCCTAATCCAAGAGCAATCCTCCCTGCTGCTGCAGGAGCAAAATTTGCTTTTTAACATGGAAGGGGACTGTGAGCCTCCGCGGTGGCACTGGGAATTGAACTATGACACTTGTGCGCTGGCATTTACTCACAACCTTTAAGGAAGATTAAGTCAGTGGGCCAGGCTGGCATTTTCCCTTTCCTTGCTAAACATAAATATTCATATTAAAATTGCTTTCGGATATATTTAAATCAATAAAAAGTTCTGGATGACTGTCAATAGGGCAAAAAACAACGCCAACTTTTTAAATGCACAGATGTAGTATATACATTAACCATGAAAACTGGCTAAAACACAGCAGTATTTATGCTATTCAGAAATGTGGCTTGGCGACTAAAATTAATAGAACTTGTCTGGAAGACAGTATAAGCTTTCTAAGAGCTCTTTCAGCTTTAACTTATGCCCCAGTTTTTGCTTTTTTTCAAAATTCCAATCTATGCAGCAGCACGTCTGTCCCACTGGCACAGCGAGGCCACGGAGCCAGCATTCCTTCCAGGGCTCATGGGTCTAAGTGTGTCGGGAAGCCTGTTGATGGATCAGATCTAGAAGAGGGACTGGTTTGGCTAAAGAAACAAACAAACAGTAGGTCTTCTCTTCACAATGACCAGCTCTGTGTGTACCTGTGTGTGCACACACGTGTGTAAATTGTTCCTAACTTTCCTTTGCAAGTCTATCCTACCTGGTCAGGGGAATGCTTCTAGAGGGTTACAGTATCAGGCTCCTGTGCGGATGTCCATCATCTTTCTCAACATCTGACAAGCTTGGTCCTTTTAAGTTCTCACCATTTTGTCCTGTTAAAGTGGGAATGGGATCATGGAGGGAAATCCCAGGCTACAGTCGAAGTACATGTCCAAATACGTCATGAAGAGTTACCAGGAGGCACCTATTTGAGTTCATCTTTGTGCACAATGCTATGCACTCAAGAGAACTGCCCTGCCAAGCTCTCCAGCTTCCACATCCTGGCTTTGTAAGCTATTAATCGGGTTTTAGAAAGCTAAGATAGAGCCCTAATAAATCCTGTAATATATTCTATGTAATTGTCCTGGTTTTGATCAGGATGGAGTTAACTTTCATTGGAGTATTTCATACCATGTGATGTCATGCCCAGGGATATAGGGGGGCAGGCGCCAATTTCGGGTCCGGCCCGGGTTTGTGTTGCTGTGGGGGCGGTCACCGCGCTCGGTAAGCCACTGCATTTCACCCATTTCTTTTTGGATTCACTCTTGTTACTGTTGTTCTCTTGTTATATCTATTACTTTCTTTTTATTCAACCTACGAATTCTCTTCTTTTTCTGTCCCTCCCCTATTTCACCGGGGAGGGGGAGGTGAACGGCCGGCCACGTGGCGTCTGGTTGCCAGCTGAGTTCAAACCTCAACAGTAATTCATTGCTATCTTGTGTTATTCTGTCATAAGAAGGCAAATAAGCGTTTTTAGCTACAGATTGTGTTGCAATCAAGTTTTATGCCAAATTGTCTCTTAAAAATTTCAGCCAAATTAGTAAACAGCGAATATCTGAGGGAGTAAGGTTTGCATACAGCCATGGGCACTTGGTCTGTGTGTAACAAAACAGGCAATCTCAGCACCCCGTTCCAATTAAGCAAAGGCTGATTTCACATGGAACATAAATTTTCTGCTTTTCTCCCAGAACAACCTTATGCTGATGTTTTAAATAGTGGTAAAACATTGTTTTTAATTTCACACCTCACACAACACAGTCAAATGCTTCATAACAACATAAACAAAACTTTAGGCAGAGCTTTGCAACTGAATTCAAACAATGATTTCCCCCTACAATATGTACTCAAGGTTTGCAGGGAGAATACAGAAACTTGTTGGCTAAGGCCACAGAAATGAGTTCTCTTGTGTTTTGGCTGCTGCTGCCAACCCTAGTCAAGAACATGTTAACAGTGGATGCACTGATCCAAATCCCATTATTCCCACCACCCATCAAGTGAAGAACCGTTTATTCTATTTCTGCTCTCCTTTTGGTTGTATCGTAGGATCGAACAACTTGCGACTGGGAAACAACACCATGTTCTTCTTGAGAAAATGCATACCCATCTGAAAAAGCAAAGAAAGAAAAAAAAAATCACTGGAGTCAAGGTCACAGCCTGATTTTAGGAACAGTTCTAGGCATCACTGAAGTTATCTGACTGAGACCGCGACAATCTTAATTTCTGTGCTGTGCTTCTGGCATTTACAGCTGTGTACTACATTGCCCACGTGGCACAGAAAGGATGTCTGCTGCCAGCTCAGTCTTACTGCTCCGCTCCCCAGGCCAGGTTAGTGTACACAGTCAACATTTCCCTCTGAGTTAACCTGACTAATAAGCTACAGATTGATTTGGACACCATGTGTACTGCCACAGTGGCAGAGCTTCTTAAAGACTTAACAGACAGGTAGAGATTTGCATTTTGGCTCGACTCCCCTATCGTCTGCTTGGTATCGGCAGTTTCCCTGGAGGAACATGAAAATGTCTAGACCACAATTAGATCTGAGTCACATCTTCCTCTTAACTCCATTCAGGAATTTTTTTTACAAGTTTCTAGGTGGTATCCGACAAATCACACCAAAAAACTCTATTCTCTTGGCCAGTCACCCATATCTTGACTAGAACAAACTTAAACATATTCTGGAGGTCTCTATTTTGCACAAATTAATCCTGCTAGCTAGCACAATCCTTCGGTCTCCCTAGCAGTTACTCAAATGAAAATAACCATGTGTCTGATTTCTTTTAAAGTATTGTGGACAAGGCAAGTGACATTTCTGACATCACTTGCAGAACACCATGTTACTGTTAAAACAGTCACAAAGGCCAACATGGTGAACATCAAGCAATATTTAAAGCAGACATGACCCTACAGAAAATTCTGAATGGAAAACTATACCAAAGGACAACAGACTTTGTGACACCAAGGAAAGGTGACTTTCAGGTGTAAATGGGTAAACCAGAAAGGAGAAGGGCAGATGAGCATAGTTACGAAAATAGAGAAATAGGAAAGCCACAGGCTATACAGAACCAGATAGTGCTTTGTAGTAGGAAAGTAGGGAAGAATTGGGAGATGTGAACGCTGCCTAGGAGAATCCAAGTTATACCATGGCTAACTCTCCATGAGCAACTCTCCATCTCCCCCAAGCCGCTCTGGAAGCAGGAGCTTGTGAATTCTGAAATCCTGCCCCAAATTCACCCCAGGCTGGAAGACATAGCATCAGATAAGGACAGATGTCCCAATTACTGCCCAAGTCTTCCAGGATCCTCCCTTAAAAGGCTCAAGGTATACTCCCCCCTGCTAGATCAAGTACTGAAGTGAGGTAAGGCTGGAGCACAACACAGAGGGACCCTGTAACAGAAAGGCACATGGGGCTGACCACCCTCTTATGGCAGGGGTCATGTGGGGCCCCTAAGCAGTTTGGTGCTGTAGACTGAACTTGCTCCCCATTGGCCTGAATGCAGCCTGCTTTGAAGCAGGTGACTGATGCTGGTAGGCAGGAGAAGGCCAGAAGTGAACCATAGCCTGAGTGACACTTGTTAAACCTTCACCTTGACAACCAAACTGGGACCACGTGAGCCGAACACAGATGCTCAAGCACTCCTAGATCTTTTCCTCTGGCTGATGCCTGCATAGGGAGGTTGGTCAGCAACTCCTATACAGTTGTAAGCTGCTGGGAAGAGAGTCGCACAACACTAGAGATGACCACTGTTGTAATAGTTGTAATGTGGAAGGTCTTCTCTCTCACAGAATG
Source organism: Strix uralensis (assembly GCF_047716275.1). NCBI lineage: Eukaryota > Metazoa > Chordata > Aves > Strigiformes > Strigidae > Strix > Strix uralensis. The sequence continues at coordinate 116,038,836 of NC_133973.1, read as the reverse complement.
CAGGTAAGTGTCACCTCTGAAGCCACAGGGACTTCACTGTAGCTTCGAGCTCTTGAGGCAGAACACACACTCCCTTAGCAGGAGAGCACACTATCTGCAGGTTAGCTGACCTAAATCACAAGCATGTAAGGAAATCTTTGCCAGTAAATAGAGGGGATTCAAACAGAAATCCATCATGCAGAACCAACTCCAGTCACATCTCCCTCTCGGAGTGACTGCAGGACAGTATGAACTCTGATCTGATCACATGACTGATCATCCCAGCATCCCATTTTATTTTCCCTGAGCAATTCCATGCCAATATACATACAGCTACAGAGGTACAGGCTGTTTTTTCCTGCCTCTAGCTGAAGGTTCACAGAATACATTCACAAAATGCAAACAGTCTTTTGGAAAAAAGTATGTGCATGCTGGATAATTGCAAAAGCAATATGATTTACAAAACAGACTTTCATTTAAAAAAGGGTAGATTCACAAATAAATACTGCCAGTGGGTTTGTTTCCATGCTAAGTGCCAGCATACTGTTAGCTTTTTTTGACTAAATTCTCAGTGGAAAGTCAACTTGGTCAAAGACCACAAGCTTAAGCCCTAGAAGACTGAAGCCCATGCCCCATAAACTGGTCTGCAACAAGGTGGCTTTGCTATATTTACTTACCCAGTAAGATCACTCAGCACAGTAGATTCTTCAACTGCCATAACTACTGCAAATCAAGCACTGACCACACGAGTGTGTGGAGCCCAATAATCCCAGGTATGTTCCCAGGACCTGCTTATTTCCAGTGCTAGCACGGACCTATAAACAGCCAGGCAGCCAAAGCACTCTGCAAAGCCAATGCAAAATGCAATCAAAGAAAATATGTTCACCATTCTCACACCAGTAGAAAACACCTTAACACAGCAAAAAATATCAGGCTAAGATGATCAAATGGTTAAGAATACCAGGGGGGATCCTTACATGCTCGTGTTCTTGATCCATCCTGAAATACCAGCAATGAGGGCTTTGTGTGTACCTCATGGGAAAGGCAGTGACCCCTGTATTTGCACACTGCCCTACTTAGTTGAAGTTCAGCATTTGGCAGTTTATTTAATACTTTTCCTGTTGATTTCTATACAGGAAGATGAGTTCATATTACGTTTTTTTATTCACATTACAATTAAAATTGAGCTTCAAGCTGTTCAGGCAGTTGACTGTGCCTTGTGGAGTCAAAACACTGTGAATGCTCGAGTCCCATCCGCACTCCCTAAGCAGCTCTATATTTCCACTATTTTCAGACCCCATCCAAAAACAATGAAAGTTTCCATCTGCCAGTTACTAGGGAACTTTTCGGGAGTTTGAACTTTTCCCCCAACTCCAGTTTTAAAACCACACCTATGAGCCTGCCTTGGGAACAAGGCCCTCATTGTTCAGCTGTCCTGCAGCAGCCCAAGGAAGAAGCACATTTCTTTGGGGCTTTCTGGGCACAACCCACTCATGGCTGTCGCAGAAGGAAGGACCTTTGTACTCAGAGACTTTCTATTAACGGAGGAAAGGTGCACTTTTGAATATCTGTCAGTGGGGCTCATTTGTTAAGAGGAGATTCACGTTCTCATCAAATCTAAAGTTTCACTCGTACCAGATATTATCAAGCAACCTACTGAATTTTAAAAGCATCCTGTTGGGTTTTTTTAAAGCTTTGATATTCTATTAGTAGATCAGAATCTAGGCTCCCATTAGGTTTCCAATTTAACACACTCTTTTTCTGTTCACTGCAATGACTATTCTGGTCTGTGCAATGCTGGATTAGAGAAACTGTCTCCATGCATGTGTCTCGAACACAGACAGTTAACACCATGCAAGCTCGACAGCCCACTCACATGCAACAACTTCCAAGACCAGGATCAGAAAGCGTCCAGAGCACTTTTTTAATTCCAGAAAATCTGCTCATGGAAGGACTGCGTACAGTTTTAGTCACTTCAGGGATTTATTTGAGAGGCCTCTTACTCCTTGCACTCTCCTCTGATTCACCTGAACTGTCTGTCCTGGGGTTTGTTTAGCCCAACCAACAAGAGGGCACTTCTCACTGGAAGCCTGTCAGAAACCCTGCCTTCTGCAGCATTTCACTATCTCATATATGCAGTGGTATTATGGTTTAGCACAGTCTGAAGTATAAAATGCATTTTACCATCATGTTGTTTGCCTTTGGAGAAAAATGCCCAGATTCAAATCCAATTCAAAATTAAGTTTTAGGATTTGGGGGGATGGGAGAAGCTTTTTTTAAAAAAAAAAATCTTTTCAGAAATGTTGCTTCTTAGATACCAAAAATCTCTCTGACATAACAAAAATCAATATTAGGGTATCACTGGGCCAGCCAAATTCTCTCTCAGGCCAAAGGTCTGGTTCTGCACAGTTTTTAAGGAGATTTGCTATGATGTCACAGTTCATATTTACCAATTAAACAGTAAATGCTAACTCAGCTTTGACTTCTCTGGTAACCCCTCTTTTACTTATCCTGGGAAAGCGAGACCTGCTCTAAATCTTGAACATTTTGACTAATGCTTACAGAAATCATTAATTTCTCTGCTGATAAACTATGCCTGTGTTTTCTAAAGGACCCAAGAGGAATTCCTGACAAATGGTCCCATCTTTTTCGTCCCAGATACTAACCTACCAGTATTTGCATGTAGAAAACAGAGCTAGCTGCCACAGCATCAATTCTAAACTCATTATTCCTATTTCTTTTTTCTTAAGTTGATTTTAAAAGACTAACTCCACTTGACCATCCACAAATATGTAGCTTGGAAAAAATACAGAATGTGTATTATATTTCGAACACATGCAAGATAAGAGGAAATGGAGTTTAAAAAGCATCTCAAGTAGCTACCCTGTTGTTTTTCAAATCAAAATGCACCAGCAGAAAACTGAGAGGAAGAAGGTGTCTGCTAGCAGAGACTAAGTGGTGGGATTAGAGCCCTCAGCATGAACACATTATTATTATTTATTATTCGCCAGCCCCCATACTGTGAAACAAACCTCAGATGACAGGTGCTTTTTCTCCATTGATTAATAAGGTGCAAACCACATGCTCTGCATTCAGATTTACTCTATGCAATCCCCATATTCTGTCAAAGGAAGAGGCATTTTCTTTGCTAGCACAGGAAATTTGGGCCAAGTGCAGCAATCCTCATTCAGGCACAGCTCTTCACATTTCAGAGGAAGTTCTGCCAAAGCAGTTCTTAAGAGCAGGACTCAGCTGTTTTTAAGAGCGTGCTGAGACAACAACAACTAAACACTGACAGAGTGTATTCTGAATTACAGGAGGGAAACTGCACTAGAGGGATAGTATGGGACTTTCCTTAAAGATGGACAGGTCTGAAGGTACCTGAGCAAGTGGGGAGCATCCCCCTTCCCATCCTGCTGGGAGGCTCTGGGGGCATAGGTGATACAGGGCAGCCATGCAGTAAGAAAGGAGAGGTCAAGAACCATCTTATCTATCTACAGAGCTTGTCTAAAGGACATGCTACTTTCACAAAGTCACAGCAAAAAAAAGACATGAACTTGGATGGAGACTTGGAGAAAGCCCACCTGGAGAAAACCTCACTGCCAGCAAACCCTCTGAGAGGCAGAACTTTTGGGAGTCATTATTGCTCCTTCCCTTGTGTGAACCCAACAGCACACTAAAGGGAAGGGTCCAAAGATGCGTCTGAGAGGAGCCTGGTGGCGCTTCCTGATCACTGTTAAGAGGCTTTAGAAGCAGATGGCAACAGGCAATCCCCAATTTCACCAGGCACCTTCACCAGGAGCTACACCAAGCCCAGAGGCCAGCACCATCACCACTGCCTACAAGATTCCACTGAGATGGTTCTATGTTAGCACGTGGACTTGACAGCCATATAAAGCTCTTCCACTAAAGTCTCATGACAGTGCCATCCAACAGGAACTTCACTTTTTTTTTTTTTTTAAAGTTTTCATAAAGCTTCCCAGAAGTTACACTGGTAGGAAGAAACCACATGATCTTTGACAGTACAGTTAATAGATTTCATGCTTCTGACAGCTCTACATGATTCAGGAACACAAAGCCAGAACAAGAATCACAGAATCATCTAGGTTGGAAAAGACCTTGAAGATCACCTAATCCAAGAAAAACAGCCATGAAGGTCTTGCACACTTTAAGGGCATACCCTTCCAGATGGACAGGGGCTACTCTCCCAGGCCACTACTACTCTGAGCCAGTTTCTTTATGGGGAGGAGATGTTTAAGAGATTAATTCTGGCTGGCACTCCTGTATGGCACTGACATAGTACTGGCTGTGTGGCTCTGTCCCCCACTTTGGGGGCTGGATCTGTCAGAGCATAGTGCTGTATGGGAGCACCCCAGCCATGCATCCTGCTTGAAGGTCTTGTGCTGTGCAAATGCTTTGGAGAGGGGCTGGCTCACCAACAGAGAGCTAAGGAAACAGAGTGAGCTTCCGCCTTTCGATACAGGGCTCTGCAGACTTACCTCAGTCATGTTTTTCCTCCCACCACAGACCACTAGTAGTACCCTGAAACACCCCATGAGATTTTTCTCCTTTCCATGTGATTGGAAACAAAGCTATTCAGGCATTGTTTCCTATCAAAAAATTTGGAAACAGTTGTCAAAAATACAGTGACTCTCAAACCAGTACTGCATCTTTACAATATGTGCTAGGAAATTTAATCCCATTTCCCTTCCTTGCTGGGACCAAGGCAATTGATTTGCTTAAGCCTTTTTCAGTTCTAACTAAACAAACCCTTCTCCTGCTTTATATGCGAGTGTCAGATTCCGAGTTGAAGTCACATATGCAATTTTTGGAAGAAGCGGCCTTCACAGACTGGGAACTTGGAGCCTGGTGGAAACACATGAACAGTTCAAGACTTCAAACTGAGCGCTCGTAGTGTGATTTAAGATATTGGCCCGGCATGTCAAGGCTACTGCCCTATTCATCAGCTCTTTGCTTTGAAGATTTCTAGCATTTAGTAAACAGTTGTACAATTTAGAGTTGTGAAAACAGCACATATGTTCCCTGGATTTCACATGGCCTAGCAGCTATGCAACACTGGAAAATAACAGTTGACAAGAGATGACAGAAGTTTTAAAGAGTCATAAAAAGTGTCTTTCCATCCTAACAGCTTCACAATCAAAATTTACGTTCATGTGAAAAACAGACAGCTGATTGTAACCTGTTCTGACATTTAGCACTTAATAATTTGCATTTATAGGGAAGCTGGTTATCCAAATTAGTGTTTATTTTGATATCTCATTTTTCTTTCCCAGTAGCTATTCACCTGCTAATAACCTGATGATGTGTTCTACCAGACTAAAAGGATATATTGAGTCTGAGTAGTCACCAGTGGTGCATCTCTCTCCTGCACTGTGTTAAGTCTCTACAGCAGACTACTTCGACAGTAATTTATTTATGCATTTTACAGACTTCTTCTGCCAATCATCACCTCTGGAATCTCCTCAAAGAGTGTGTTTGCATGCCTAAAGCTGTGCTGCCGTCAGAATCCCTGGCTCCTTGACACAAAGTATTAAATCCTGGCAGGAGCATGTGGTCCCCAGGGCTGCTCTGTGGACTGGCCTCTTTTCCCAGGAGCAATGGGATTGGTCACTAAAGACCCTACATCCCTCAACAGTGATGTCTTTACAATGGCTCTATGAAGGACAAAGACTAGCATATCTGTCACTGTTCCACTCCTCCTACTCAAATTCCCTGTGGAAAAGAGGAATACGTCAGGCATTTGGATTCTCAAATCCCAGCCCTGCCTCCATGGCCTGAACCACAACAGTTCTGCTATAGAATACACCACAGCCAAAGAGATGCGACTTCCCTGGGATTCTTAAAGTCAGGGGCGTCACTTCTCACTGCAATGGCAATACGAAACCAAATCCTGAGTGCCTGCTCCCTGCCCTATGCACAGCAGTACTGCATGCTTGGGGGCTATTTTCTTTAGTAAGATGAGCATATTTTGACTACCAGTTTAATCACAAGAGAGACTACAAGGGTTTACCACTAGAAGGGGTTGACTAGACTCTGTGGTCCCTTGAGACAGCATGGTCCTTCAGTGTATCTGGCCTACAGAGATGTTTTTATTTTTAATGATGTGGAAGCCTTTCTAATGCTGACAAAAAAATGTCAGGTCCAGCAGATCAAGGCCTGTCACATGTTCCTCTAGGAAGCTGAATAAACAGATGGCCTCTACACCAACAAGAAATGCAATTTATTCCAAAGAGCAGCAGTAGCAAGATGTGATATTGCATCTCTTCTCCCAGCAGAGGACAAAGAGGGAGAAGAGAGAGGCAGCTCTGCACGCCATGGCTTTCCTCATCAGAAACGCACAGAACCTTTAAGTGGCATCCCTGAAATATCACTGTATTCTCAGGTAACCAAACTAATATGACTTTTCATAAAGAAACCAGTTCTATATAAGCTAGGCTCTATCATGACATTTATTTTATCCTGCAGAGTTTTTGATTTTACAGTATTCTTGAGACTATCAGAATTTTACATTTAGAGAACCAGCATATTGGGATTTTGTCATTTAGGCCTGTTCATTGATCCTAGGGAATTATCCACATTTGAGCTCCACTTGCCTAGGGCCAAATACACTAATTCCACTTCCAAATGTATGTGTCTTGCTTGGCAACTCAGCCTCTGCACTAGATTATCTCTACCTACAATTTAATTAAAAAATAATCACCCCTCGCTTCACTCATCTGGGACTGACTGCTGTGAAACACACATGCATGCATGATCCACTACTTACGTGATACACTTTGCTGGACAGAATGAGCACGGAAGAGGCTTGGAGGAGTTTTCCTGCCAAGCCTTTTTAACAAATGATCACGTTCATTGACGCTGAAGGAGAGAAAAGAAATACACCAATGAGTAACCAGATAATTTCAAGGTAAGTCAACTGTATTTAAAGTACTTGGCACCTTTGACTCTGTCAGTATTTAAGATGGTTGTAGCATGAAAAAGAACCTTCTCTTTCTTTAAACTGCACATTATCAAGAGAACCCTCTAATAATGAAAACTCCTCCTTCCCAAGGCCACTTTGTATAAGTTTACATTTAGTTAATCCATCCCTAATATTACAACCATTGTGATTTCTGAATGTCTGATGCCTATAAATTATTACAAACCATACCAGAAGTCTGACATCAAGTGATACGGAACATTAAAAAGGAGATCTCTCTTTAGTATTATGTACATGCATCACCTCAGAGAGAAGGAGCAAAACACTGTGGTTTAGCACATGGTAAAAGGCTTCTATCACACCTGCAAAACAGCCTGAAGCAACCAAAAGCAGGACCCATAGTTAATTCTGTCTTCTAAACAACACTCATTTTCACCTCCCATACCAGAAAGAAAACTTCCTATCCAGTTTTTGATTAAAAACTCCTTTGGTTTACATAGTTCCTGTCAAAGGCCTGAAAAATTATTACTGAGTTTACAGAAAGTAAAAATACAAACTTAAGGTGAAAAATACAATATGCTTACAATAGGTTTAACATATGTACACAAATCATCAGAGACACTGCACACTGTTTTTTATTAAAAACACAACTCATTTCATCAAGAACTTTATGCCCCAAATTAACAAATGATGGCTAAGATCCTGACCTTTCAAGGCACTTAATTACATATACAAGTCCCACTAAGTTCAGCGGGGCTTTAAAATAATGTAGGTGTCCAAATCTCATTGCACTGGAGTCTCAAATACTTGTTATATATCAGATTATTTTGAAAAAGATATTAGTCTATTTTAGATCAAAGTTCCTCTGCAACTGGGGTTTTTTTAATCATCTCACCCTTGTTCCTAACACTGAGATGGACCCAGTGCCCAGAAGGAATCTGTTTGCTAGTGCAGCTCCTGCAGTGTCTTTATCCCATTTGCACCACATTTACACCGTTTCCATTTTCACAGTCTCCTTGTTCTTTCACATCTTTATTCAGAAGCAGTAATTCCACTGGTTATACTGCAAACATGGATATACATCTGAATGCCAACGCTGATATCTTTCTTATATTAGATTACAAATTCACATACATTTGGTATATGGAATGGAAATCCCAGCAAGCACAGCTGCTGCTGTCAACAAGCTTACAACAGCTTTAAACAAACAACTCCCTTTCATTGAAGCAGTTTGCTAACTTCAAACAAGAAAGTAACCAAAGAACCTCTGAGATGCCTATAACATGTAATCCAGCCATGCAGGCTTATATTCCACTTAATAGTCCATTAGGGTAATATCCAGGCTCAGCCCTCTGTTCAGTGCATAACGAGATATCCATGAAAGAAAGGGAGGAATCCTTCCTTTTTCCTGTGGTCTCTACACTCAAACATCTAAACTAGAAACTTATACAGCCTATGGACCCCTCCTTAAGATCTTTACAAACTGTCAGCATTTTCAGACAGTTTGTCTCTTCCCCTCTTTCCCTTGGCACTACAGAACACACCTGCAACAGATATGCCAGGTTGTTTTCCCTGCCTGCAGTCAGTAGTAGTCCTTCAATATAAAATAGAAGTTGATAACAGATTTGGAAGCAAAACTACAGATACCAGCTGAGAGTGTCAAACAATCTTTAAGAGCTCTTGGATCATGAGATCTGCATGTGTTCAAAGAAGAAAGTACCACAGGTTTCCACTAAACCCAGGGTTACAGCACAGAAGTTTCTAAAAATCTTGGAAGATCCAACTGGTTAAAAAAAATGAAGATCAAAGACCAACCAAAGGTTGTAAGAAAATCATGTACATACACAAAGAAATCTCCAACTGCTCAAAGCAGGTAGCATAACAGAAAGTATGTACTACAAAGAAATCACCAGGTAAGGGGATGACAGGCATGAAGCAAAACATGAGATTTCTCTAACAGACTTACAAAGTTGACAGCCTTCAGAATCAATCATTACCGCTGCATGTGCAAACTAGTGATGCTGTACTGTGCAACCTCCTGCTGCTTGCAGAGGACTGCTGGGTAGCTTGTAAGTCCGTTGACTGGTAAGCGTAGCAAAACATTGTCTGGATCTACTGCTGTCTTGTGAATGACAGAAGCAAAATACTTGTTTATCTTCTGCAGGTAAAGAACATACAGGTGGAGTCTTTCCCATCTCAGCAGGAGAACAGGAGGGTGGTTTTGGATAGATGGCTTAAAAAAGGAATCTTAAACTGATCAATAATATTTGTTCTGAGGGACAAATAAGCAATGACTACCACAAAATTCTTACCCTGAGAATGGCATTAACCACATCAGCAAAAGTCATGAGGAACAAATTCTTCATCTGTCTACCACACAGCAACAGATGAAGTGCAGGATGGTATCTGCTACAGGCCAATAACAGCTTCTCAGGCTTCTACATGCAATGTGTGGAGGAAGGTGTGCTGTCACGGGACTTCTGAACAGCAGTGACACATTACAGCTCTAAGGAAGCCAAAGCTAGACTGCCTTTGATACTGCTAACTTTAATCAACAATTTCAAAACTGAAGTCACATCTGATTTTCTCATTTGGGAAATTATACTGGATCATATCTATGCAGAGAAAGAAAAACTCACGGAATAATTAGAGCATTCATGGTTTAAGTACAAGAGATGATTAAACAGACTGCAAGTCAAGACCACTCAAGTGCCCTAAAATGAGCTCTTAATACACAGAGTAAATGCAACACAGCTCTTCTGAAATGGATGAGTATTTGATTTATTAACAGATACTAGATCTCCCAATATAAGCCCTGCAAGGAAAGAAAAATGAAGTGGGTTTCTTAACTAGACTGAAGTGTTTTCACTCGTACCAACCAAGTCCCTGCTTTCAGAAAAGGTTTTTGTCCACTATCAACAGATAACAAAGTGAAGACTTCCCAGTCTCCCTCACACTTTGATGCAAAACTAATGATGACATCAGACTCGCAGGTACCAGGTTAGGCCTTGCTCACAGAAATATTGCTTGTAAATCAATCCCAAATATTAGCCATGATTATAAGTGTTAATTCTGCTTTCCAGTGACTCAAAGCCAGTGCCTAAGTCCTCCCACAGTCTGAGGATGGCATCTTAAGATCATATATTGGATATAGCTGTGTTCCTACTCAGGACCTCAAAAATGGTGTCAGAATGGAAGAAATCAAACCCAGACATCCTTATGGGAGTCAGTGACCTGGAAAGCGACAGTGAAATATGCTTGAGTCGGTTAGTGACCTCAGAAGGGGTAAGGGAGAGACATCATCTACCTGTAATCATATGAAGGATAGAGGATACAGACAAAATACTTTGAACTAAACAAAACAAATAGCAGATTAGAACAAAAAGTCCTAGTTATGAGTGTTACTATGAAAAAATTATTAGAAGTCATTACTCAAGTCATCTAAAATCAGACCCAGTTGCTATCAATAATGAAGAATACCTTGGGCCAGGAATACCTTTGCAATGGTTTCCTAAGAGGGTCAAGATGATTTCTGCCTCCGTGGAAGTCTGTGCTAACAACATTACACAAACTCATTAAGTGAATGACAAACCAAAAGGTAAACTAAAGGCAACATGTTATTTCATAACAGTATTTTCCATTCCATGAACAAAACGACTCTTCCATTTTTGTATCTGAATTGCTCTAAGGTGTCAACAGAGACCTTAAATTTTATTTTTATGTGTTTTCTTCTCATCCCTCACAAAAGCAAACAGCCCTTAAATTTAGGCAACAAACATCTGGCTTTACACATTCAAATGAGGTGCATCAAAACAAACAGAATAATTCAAAGCTGACCACAAGGTCCCACTAGCTCATTTGCTCAAGTAATTAAAAAAAGATGAGCTGCACCACCAATTAACCTACTGAGCACTAATTAGCATTAATAAGGATTTGCAGTACTTGGTATAGCTTGACCCAGAATGTCCTCCTGAGTCCACTAATTGGCTGGTGGCAAAAGCAGGTCTCACAAAGAAGGGAAGGTTAAAGTGGATGCAGGTGTCTCTTAAAATTGGATCTTCCCTGAGAAAACACACACATAGCCCAGTTTAAAAAAAATAGTAACTCAGGGCCCCCCTTCTCTTACAAGAACTGAACCCTTAAGAAATGAGTTTGTGTTTTGTTATGATTTACTAGCAGAGACAGAGAGCACAGGCACACCAAATGGGCAAAGACACTTAGTTGCCATTGGTTTTAACTTGCTACCCTTCTGGATTATTCAGAATTCGGTGAGATACAAATATATGAAATTATTTGGTTTTGTTTCTGTTTTTCCACTTACTAGAAGAAAGAAATCAGCTACTAGTGAAGCCTTACCAGGGCTGCTAAAGATGATGCAAATAAAACACAGACGCACATGTCCCAGCTGCTATCCCTCTGCCTTAAAAACACATGAAGAACCTGTGGCAGAGGCATGGCTCTTCAGTGCAAGATACTCAGCACCCATGGGTAAGACCAGAAGGCAAAAAAGATATGTACATGGTGGGTAAGCCCAGGGGACAAGAAAGCATGAAGCTGTTTTTCCTGTCATCTAAATAGCTATGAACACCCTCGCTCTACTGCCTGCAGGTGCAGCGTCACTATTTCTTCTACCCTACAGTGCTGCCACAGCATTTAGCAACAGGTAAATCATTGTACAGCTTGGTTTAGAAAAGAAAACCCTCCAAAGCCGAGGCTGGAATTCTGCCCATAACTCCACAGCCTCCCTCCTACCCATATGCATTTTCCAAAAGAGCAGCAGACAAACCCTTGTTCAGCCTCTTTCTGCTGTCACATACTCTGTTAAACACGTTGCCTGAGAAGCCCTGGCTGGCCTGCCTTCCTCTCCTGTTGGAAGAAACGCCTTGCAGCATATTGTCCTCACACTGCGACAGCAAGGAGGGAGGGAGGGGAGTTTTTACAAAATACCTGATGTGGCTAAACACAAGGAAGTTTCTGTCCCTGTCAACCTTAGCTGTGGATTAGATTTTGAGGGGAGAAGAGGATACTTTTATTTTCCTTTTTAAAATTTAGAATTAAAACTTAATTTATATCTTCCACACATTCCAAACAGTAACTGACATGAAAGTTTGCTGTTTCTTTGTTGAAATATTTCAGTCACTGAAAGTTACACCAACATAAAATATGAAGAGCAAGAAAAAAGGTCTGAACCAGACTTCTCCAGCTTTGATCAATCCTAATCACCAAACAAATTCACAAGCAAATTGTTGATTTTCATTTCAGTCTCTTGGTTCTCAAACTCCGTTAAGTTTCTTCTAAAGAAGAACCAGAGGTTCGAGCACTATGACTTCTCCCCAAGCATGACCTGGCACAGGGGACTCACGGATCCCTCTCTGGCTGCTAGGACACACCAAGTATTCCCAGTGATTTATTTGCAAGTTCCATGTCTCACCTTTCATGTAGCATAACACTATTTAAAGGCTTACAGCATCAGTCATGGTCCTCGTGGACAAAGAGTGAGAACCATAATCCAGGCAGAGTCTGTGGCCACATCTGTGTAATTGGCCAGAGAACACCTATTTTTCTTCCTCAGATATCCCCTGCTGGCTGAGTGCACTCCCCCAGCACAGCCGTAGACCTCAGTTTAACTTGCTTTCTTTTTGTTTAGACTCTAGTGCATTACTTGAATTCACATAAGGGAGTTGTTAGTTATGCAGCGGGCAGAATGATGACAAGTAACACAGACTTGGTGTAAGGAAAACATGAAAACAACATTCTTACAGACTGGGAATTCAAAATTAAAGCATGCAAATCATCTCAAATGCACACCACTAATGCTGAGGGTTCAGCAAAACTCTGTATGGTCAAATACCCAGAACAATCCAGGGCTGTGGGAGAAAGGCCTGACTGGCTGAGTGAGCAAATATACCTCCATCCTCTGGGCTTTGGAGACATTGCAAAGAGGAATCACCCTCCTACAGAATAGCAAAACTAGCAACTGTAGGCTTCTGCTGGTTTCTCTCTTTTGGTCCACAAAGAGGAGATGTTATTTTTGGTTATCTAGCACTGGATTGCAGGAATGTTTTACTATAAGGTCAATCAGGGTAGGAGGTCTTTTTAATTTAAAAGGCAAACAGGCATTACTGATAATGAAGCTGCAGTGTCATCAAAGGAAATCTCTGGAGCATTTCACAAGGAAGCATTTGAGGCATATAAACAGTAAAACAAAAATCAGCATTTTCTTTGCAGAGTCAGCGTCTACACACACTGCTCCTTAACCACTCAGGATCCAGCTGAAATAGAGAGACATCCAAATCCATGCTCCTTTTGCATTTTTCTGTAAATACTCAGCAAGCCATCAACAAAAACCCAGACCATGGCTAGAAGACCAAAGGGTCACCAAGCACAAACCACAGGGAAATGAAGACAGACATATGACCTGTGCCACTTGCAGGTTGAGAGGTGCAAGAAGTCACCTATCAGAAGTGACTCCTGCACCAAGACAACCAGGCTTCAGCGAGTACCAAGTTCTTGCTGAGGGTTCAGCAACAGCCAACTCTCCAGGGAACCTAGAGACCTTATGCCCTGCCATGGTATAACATCTCCAGGCCTTGTTAATGCAGTAGCTCCCTTTCAGCTGATTCCCAAGTACATGTCACAGTCACAGAGGAGAAACTCCCTTTCCCTACATAGGAGGCAACCGTTTAAGGAATTTCCCTCCAGCAGTTGCATTTGACATTATCCAGCCAAGTGTTTGTCTGCTAAACACTAAATATACCTGGATGTGTGGCCTTGCAAGACTGACTTGGAGCATACTTAAAGCAGTCATGTAGTGGTGAGCTTTCCAGGCTTGCAACATGCAGTACAGAGCTCAGCTCACAGGCAGCTACAAGTCTCTTATACCACCTGGATGTGAAAAAGTTGAGTGTCACACGACTTCGGCAGCAGTTCCATGGATGTGGTGACTGATAGCTAAAGTGGTTCCTGCCCTTACCAGTAGGTCAGAACTTGACAGTGCTCCCCACATCATCCCATTTCCTTCAGCTCATTTATCACATGGACTCACAAACAGTTGAGCTGATCCAACTGAGACAGGGCAAAGATGGGCCAGTATGGCCACAGCTGGTAACGAATGGCCTGTAAAACTCTTAAGCCAGCCCTGCAGCCACATCAACAAAATCCCATGGATCCACGACCCTTACCCTGGAAAAACACTGTTGTTAACAGCTTGTGATTTGGCCTGGTAGCATGCTACTTCACCAAAACAGCAGCTTTCCTTTCCCATCACATCTCGGAGGTTTGAATGCACGAGAGCCTGCAGCCAGCATGTGGCAGCAGGCCCCATGTCAGGTGCATGCAAGTCTACCCATGTTGCCACATCACCTTGTGCCAGTAGCAGAACCACCCTACAACAGCAGAGGCAAGGCATGTTGCGAGTTTCGGCCAACCCCCATGTGCAGCACCCAGACTGGATGTAGAGTTCTGGGACCAAAATCTCTACTCTTAAGTCCACAAAATCCTCTTCAAGTTGGTCCTTAAGGTTCTATGGCTAAAAACAGGACAAAGCTATTCCTTCTGATGACAAGCAAGGATGATTTACATTTTCTTTTGTCGTTAACAATGTCCTAAGGCACAAAAGCCAAACAGATTCCTCCTTTGACTCCTAAAATCACATGGACAATCCACTCTAGCCTTCATTTTTGAGGCTGTTATTCCTAAACTTCTTTCCAGACTACTTATTTGAACAGAAGACAGTATTACCAAGCATCTTTTAAAAATAACTTCTAAAAAAAGCAGACACTAAACATGACATGCCTCTCTGAAAAGCAACAACCCTAAGAAAATGAGATCTGTCTGCTTAGATTGCCTTCCATTTCTAAGCACTGCAAACATTAATGTGTTTATGTATTTCATTATATGGGGTGGGGGTCAGGCATCATTGTCAGCTGTCCCAAAGCCAACTGACTTAACGCAAAGTTGAACCTGGCTAGTATTGCCTTCAGCCTTTCCAAAATGTGGGAATTGACTCAATTTAAACAGCTGAGAAGAAGAAAAGGCTAACTGTGGCTTGCTGCTTTTCAGCTATCCTCCTTTTGGTATCAGTGCTGTTTACTTCTTGTCCGTAAGTGCCTCACTTTGCACTTACTCTAGCTGGTGCTTGGTCATATTCTCTACAGATAAGGTGGCAAGATAGTTGCTATTGTAACATTCCTTTCCTACTCACTCATTTTTTTCAGAACTAGTCTAGTCACCTTGGACATTGAAGTTTTCCATGCTTGGTCTGTACAGAAAGGTGGTTTTTGTTTGTTGGTTTTGTTTGTTTGTTTTTTTAATTAAATCTAAACCTTCTGATTTAAAGAAGTCCACTTACATAGCTTGACTGAAGTCGAAATTACTTCTGTGTTCAAAAACTTGAAACTCCTTCTCCTATCAGGTTTTTTCTTCCTTTCTTTAGAGGAAAAAAAGCTAAAGAACAGCTCAAGGCAACAACAAAAACTGATGAACTTTGAAAGTGTCTGGATACAATTTAGAGCAAAGCCCTGGACATTTGGTTGATCTGCAAAAAGCCAAATTGCTTTTCTTTAAGCTCTTAAGTATTTTGTAACTGCCCACTAAAAAATTACTATCGAGTACAACTTTAGTTTTCTTGTACTTGCTACACATAACTTAGTACTTTATTATTTGCCATGAATCAGAGACGTGAATGCAGGCTGTCGTGCCTCTTCCAAGACCAGGTTAGCCAGCAGAGGAGCCGAGGCTGAGGCAGACTGCTGAAGCCATTAGGCTGGAATAGTTGTTATGGAGCAGTTCTCCTGCTGTGCAGCCTGGAGGGAAGATTTCTTCTCTCCCCTGTGGAGATCCCCGGTGCCCAACCCAGTAACTCAGGATTAGGCATCAGAGAGATTGGCCCCTTAATCAGTTTTAACTCCCATCTTGTTATGTTCTCCTTGTTTCTAATCTTTCCTTTCAATTTACAACTTCATTTTGGCCTTTGTGCTTATACTGTACCTCCGTCAACTTTGACTTTGCTAGCACATTTGATCACAGCTCTAAATCCTTCTCCAGGTCACCAGGTTTTAACCCTATTTGTGCACTAGATCTCCCTCAAGGTTATGTGATAGGCACAATCAGGATGTGAAATAATTAATTGCTCTGGAGAAGGGACATGTCAGCTCCAACTAGTTTGCACTACCAGCTGGGCACTTGGGTCTCCAGTGCCAGCGGGAGCATAACTCCCTCTGCCCAGCTTCTGAAATCCTCTCTGCCCTCTGCTCCTTCCTATCTCTGCCCCACGGCCTCCCCACTGCTTAACTCGGAACAGAATCAAACCTAGTAATTTCAAGTGCCTCACACATAGGGGTTAGAAATGCCGGAAATTAACAGTACATATTAAAATGAAAAAATAATGTTATGATTTCTTACTGATATGGCACAGGAGGGAGAGAGAAAGGGACAAGTGTAAAATAAAACAAAATTAGGCATTTTCCACCTACCATACATGAATGTTTACCATATGGAATCAAAGAATTTAAAAAAACCCACTGATATCACTTTATGTGCTTTTTGCTAGTAAAAGGAGTGTAATATCTTTTTACTAGAAAAGCTGCAAGGAAAAATCGTAAATATGCCAGTCACTTTGTTGTGTATGCTGGTTGAGAAATCTTGCCTTTGCTTCCCAGAAATGGTGTGAAGAACATCTGGAAAAATTGATAAAAAGACTCTGCAACCTCAAAAACCAAAATACACCTCTCCCCTCTTCAATTTCATTTTACCCTCAGCTGCACTGGACAGGCCGGATTCAGATCACAATCATGTGTATCCTGAGTAAATACGCTGAAGTCAACACATTCATGAAACAAGAATTTGGCTCCAAACATCCAATGCTGTTTAACCAGTTGAAAACACAAGACTGAGTGTTTCAAATAAGATTCATTGTACCTGCTGATAGGAAGAGGCCTTACTGGCACGGTCTCCCTATTCAAGTAGACGTAATTTGAAATGCATCAATAAAGAGACAAAGTGCTTTGAAATATAATGAGCCCAAGCCTCGTTCCTCTTGATCTTAATGAAAAAGCTTGCCTCTTCCTCGGGAACCATGAGATCAGGTCCTCAGCTCATTCATGGGTTTGTTAAGAGAAAAGTTAAGTCTGTTTTACCATTTCTGCTTCAGCCAGTGTGAGGCTGAGGGCTCTGCCAGTCTCGGCTCCATGCATAGCCACAAGCCTGAGTCAGGTTTCCCACATTCTCCTCTTGCTCCTCCCCAGGGACCTGTGGAGTGGGCAAGTCTCCACGGGTACCTGTGTCAGTTCACCAATTGAAATGAGATAGGCATCTGTCCTCATCCACCAAATAAAACTGAGGCTAAGATAAGTAAGACATCTTGCTTTCAGGGTGAGAGCTGGTCATGCATGTTTCACTAAAGCAACAGAGTTTAGATTTGGTGAGAAGCACTTAAATGAAAGAATCTCCACCAGCATGTCTCCTTGTTGGATGTAGACAGTGGAGAGACTGTGGGGAACTGCTGTTTTAGGTACAGTGAAAAACAGTATTTGTTTTATGAAATGGAGATGAAAGAAAGAGGTGGCTAGCTATCATCAGTGGGGGTCTGAAAGCAAGAGCAAAAAGGCATACTGAAAAATGCTGCACAAAAGCAAACCACAGTGCTTCCTTGTCCTTCACAGCTATACCTCACTAGTTCTGTAGTCACTTCCCTTCACCTTTGTTAAAGACAAAACACTGCCTCCCAGATTTCTGAATAATTTGAAGAAATTCCTCCCAGTACTTCAGTGATGCAGGCACTTTTCTGCAGCACCTCAGACAGGCCCTTCAGCTTCTTGTGAAGTACATAAACTGTGAAAGTTACACAGTTCTTCAGTATCAAATAATTTTCTAATCTCAGCCACCAATAGATTGAGAACAGAACAGAAAAACAACTAAAAAGCTACTTTCAAAGGGAGCTCTCTGACAATTCCAAGACAGAGAAACCCTCTGAAACAGGAAATCTACTGTCGCAAAGAGGGTGCTGCACAGTTTTGCTTGCTCTCCATTAGTTGGCCAGTGGAGCAATGAAGTGACATGGGCTTCCAAAGTAAAGTTTGCTTTGGTCCCTAATCAGGCTTTACTCCACCTGAACTCCTGCTGACTTCAATGAGAGGTTACACAGAGTGAAAAGTGAATGTGGACTTGAAGATTCGGCCCTTTATGAGCCAAAATATAGTTGCAAACTTATTTAAAGACACAAAAATCTCTGCAGCTGAACTCAATGCCACTTTTGAACACAAACCTGTAGAAAAACTGTTTGTTTTCTTTGTGTAAATCTTACATGTTAACATGATTAAGTCTGCTGGGCAGGTGTCTCCACATGTCCATGTTTGTTTTGGCACATGAGCTGCCCCTCTCACCTCTCCAAATTCATGTAAATTTAGTGTTAAATCCTGCCTTTTGTTATGTGAGAGTGCCAGGGAGCCTCTCTCCCTTCCCGAACCAAGGCTTGCTCACATCGCAGCTGGGCTGGAGTCCAGCCCAGCACTGCTGGATGCCAGGCTGGGGAGGGCAAGTGCAGGTACTCATCTTCCACATGCAGGCAGGCGAGCATGACATGGGATCCATCACCAGCCCCTTACTGCACACACTCTCCTCTGCTTCTCAAGCTATTTCTGGAGTTGCTAGTTTTCCAGATACTTTTTTCCCCTGATGAAATCCCCTGCTCCTGGAATCATCTGATTTTGTGATCATCCCAGCTTTCACGAAAAGTAAACTTTTAGCTCTCCAGATGAGATATATAGAGAGATGAGAACATGACCTTTTACAGCTCAAAACAATACACTTGATATAATTTCTAAGCATCACTCTAATATTATTTGCAAAGTTTTTGGGATCCAGCTGTAGTGCTCAGACTGCTGACACACTTCCTTGTGCAGACGAGATACTCCTTGATCTACCGCTTGCCTTGCCGTTTGCTCCCTGCCATTGGTAAGGCAAAAATTTGCACCTGCTTTTTCAGATCGATACAAGCAAATTCCATTTTAGAAACTGTTCAAAGAGGCTAAGATTCAGAAGCATGTAATAAGCACTAGAGAAGACATTTTTTATTAACCCGGAAAAATGTGTCTAGCAAGAAGAGTTGGCCAGGTGAAGACCCTCTAAGACAGGATACGTGTATTTATGTATGAAGTGGCACATGCAGATCTCCTGACACTCCTTCCCCAAGTGCAGTGAGGACCCAGGTGCTATCCCGCTCACATTTTACAGAAATTCAGCTGAGCCACAGCAAACTGTTGGCATCCTGTTGTGCAAGCCTAGATGCACTCACTGCTTTCTGGGCTTTGTGAATTGCTTTTTGTTTAGCAGATTAATCCTAAACATTCAGATCTCGCACCTCATTTTTTGTCTAAGGTCTAGGCAATGATAAAAGCAATTAGCTCCCTAAACCCTTCTCTTATCTGTAATTGGGTGTGATATTTCTGTTGTTTTTTTTGTAAAAAACACTGAACAAAAAAGGCTTCCACTATGTGGCCCAGGAAAATAGACCCTGATGACAGCCTGCTTATCTTCCACAGCTGCCTGAACAAACCAACACCTAGTGGATGTTTTCAGGAACAATTCCAACTAAGAGCTAACACTGTTACTTGGAGGTGACGGACAGACCCCTGCAGTTTTAAAGCAGCTCTCCACTTCCCATTAGAAATGAGAAGACTCCGGTTACTTCCCCTTCCTGCAGTGTCACATTGCCAGAAACATCCCAAGGGCAATGGAGCTGCAGGCAAGAGGGGAGAGCAGCGCACACGCCTCAGCACTCATTTTCACCAGCCTCAAGGAAATATTTTAAAAAAAACAAAGATCATGAACCAGAGAGGCTGTAACTGCAGAAAGTTCCCACTTTGCTTCTTTCCCACCCTCACCCTTACCTTTGGACAAGCACACGATTTCTAGCAGGTGTGAAAGAGCCAGGAGACAAAAGAGATAAAAGACAGAACAACTCTGAAGAGCACTCAGGAGGCCACATCACAAGCACAGCACACCAGCTCCTAGCAGGCAGAGGCACTCTACCATTATCTAGTTCACAGATGGACCACCCAGAAAATCTGGGAGCAATTAGGAAGGAGAACAAACAAATTCATGGAAAGAAGGGGGGAGGGAGAATGGGAAGGAGGGCCAGAAGGGATTCCTTACATCATCTCCATGCAAGCGTTTCGAGAATGAAGTGAAGCTATATGGAGGAGGAATGCAGATGAAAGAGTTTGCAGTGAGAATGCAATAAAGTAAAAGGCTATGAAAACATGCAGCATATGAATGAATTACAATATGGCCATTACATTTACAGAAAGTCAGGACAGTGTGTAAACAGAGAAGAAACCCATCAAGTTCATGGAGACACATACACGCACATATAAACAAATCAAATGCTAAGTCTATCTCACTGTTAACAACAGTATGTCAAACCCACCTTGCAACCAGTGATTAATCAGGCAAAAAACGGACTGACTCTCCACTCTGGCTGTCAGTAACTGGCACTAAATACTGTCAGGAAAACACAAATGCTACAAACTGAAATGAGTGCAACTTTACATCCTATGCATGGATAGGAAGCACAGCAACAGCTAAAGGGGCTCATACTATTGGAGCTGCATACCTGGAACGGCCAGTTTTCTGCTGACCTGGATTTCACTTGCCTGGCATCTAATCAGTCAGCACCTCAAAACACCAACTTACACTTTTCTTGCCTGGAAGGCTGACCTGACTTTGGTACCAAGCCCTTAGGCTCCAACTGACTTCAAGGTGACCGCTCAGTCCTCTAAAATCAAGGCCCAATTTTAATTAATGCCTGATTTCAGGCATCTTTGTTGGTTTTAATTGTGGCATAGAAGGTTGCTTTTGTTGACCAGTGCTGCAAAGTTTGCGTTTTCTTTTTAAATGATTTGATGTGCAGTTCATGACTTTTGCAAGTGAGCACAATTTATGCACCGTGTTTTATAGGAACCAAAAGTCACAGCAGAGAAATGACTCAAAATAAAAACTGAACATACCAAATGTTTTGAAGTGATCTTAATCAATAACACTGTGTTTACTTTGTCTTGGCCTCTGAAAAGCAAACTCTGGTCACTAAGGACATCTTATAAACACACTGAAGTTCAGACAAGCATTTTTCAAAGTTTTTCAGTTTATTATAATCTTGGTAAACTCACTCCCTGATAATTTTCCCTAAAAATAGTGCTTATTAACTCACGAGCTTAGTTGAAAAAAAATCTACTATCCGCTCGTCTAAACAGCAGCTACAATATGGCAATTAGTTTACCTTAGAATAGACATCAAAGGCTCAAAGGATGACCCTGCCCCAGAAGAACAAAATCTTTTAAAAGCCCCATTCCACTCAGTTTGCTAGTTTATAAGGTTTGCTAAAATCCAGTTTAATGATCATGTAGTTTCTTAGCAAGTCATGTGGTGCCATATTGTGTAAGGAACAGAAGCATTAGTTTGAAAACCTTTTTGAACTTGGGAAGCTTTTCCGACCAGCTGATGCAGAACCACATTCTGAGATGGTAAATGAAACTGTTGGATGCAAAAGCCTCACTATGATTTTCTTTAGCTTCTTTCAGAAGAGACAAAAATTCCCACACAAGACATACTCTCCCCTTACAATGAAAGATTCAATAACAGCAATATGTTCAAGTCCATATGGTGTGGATATAAGGGAGAGGCACAACGTGAAACTGAGAACCCTGAAAAGCACAGGCCTGTAAACGGCAGTAGAAAAAAGCAAAAGCATTAAAAAAAAACCCCATAAGGTGAGACTGAATGAAGTTGTAGGACACACCGGATTAGCCAGTTCTCCTTTTAGCTACAGTCTTCATATCCTGAGTCGCAGACAGTTCCCTCCCCTGACATGGTTATCAGATTGAGTTTTTTTTTTTTTTGGATGACATACAGCAAAGTCCTTTCAAAACCAGTCTGGCCCGGAGGCTAGATAACAGCAACATGTTGCTAGGCAGGAGACTGAGCTGCAGTTTCCAATACAGCTTCACAGCAGTAATGCAGGAGAAATGAAACTGGAAGGGCTGATTTCAGTGGGGGCAACAGTCATACATGAAAAGGAGCAACAATAAATAATACAGAAGAAATGTCTTACCCTGCCTGGAATCAGATTTGAATGGTGAATGAGAAAGAGGGAGGGGAGGGGCCAAGAAGGGTCTGTTTTAAGTATCAGCATAGACATGCCCCACCTCTTTCCATTACTGTCACGAAGCATGGCTTTTCCCAGCTCTCCTGTCTTCATCTCCAACTCCTGAACTTGCTCCAGTAAAGTTTTACGGTAGGTATGCTTGGCCCTGTACCACAAGAAAGACAAAAAGAAAAACAAACCAAAAGAGCCACGTGAACATTTGTTTTGCTACAAAACCCCGATTTTACTCTCAGATAAGAGGTGCAAGGTCTTCCTTTGAAGGATTTGGGAAATAAGGAACAGTGTATGCATGTCAGTTCAGGTTCACGATACCTGGGAAATATTACATAAGAAATGAGAAATTAGGTCTTCAAATCCAGCAGAGCTCATCTGCTTCAACACAACAGTCAAAATCTAACCAAGCAGCAAAGCTATGGGACTATGGAGACCTGACACCACTACCACGGGACTGCTCAGGACCCGGGCATTCAGACAAAAGATCTGGGATTCATTGAATATTCATGTCAGTAAAACATGATTCCACTCTGTCTTTTGAGCTATGTGTGGGACTGCTCTGAAAACCTGAGGAGAGTCTCAGATAATAATTGCCATTCAAGCCCTTTTATTTTCATTTATCAGTCCCACATGACTTGGAAAGGCACTTCTCTCCCCACTGCGCTTTCAAAGTGACAGTAACAAGACTGGCTATGTCCTATTTTCTTGGCTTGGGGATTCAAATACCAATCCATGTACCACACATGCAACCAAATTTTGGAGAGCAATGTCCCCCGTGAAGAGACTTGGGCCTTTTTTCCCCCAGTTTTACCTACTGCTCCAGTATTGTTATACCTAAATTATACTGATATGAGATAATCTAGTCCCCTCTGTCTTGACATGTACAAAACAGTAATACAAAACGCAGGGATCTCTCTTCAACTGGCAGTTTTTGATCAGCTTCCTCTTTTGTGTCACTTAAAGAAGGACAAGTATCCTGTGAGATAAGATTGATTTGCATGTGACTGCACCGTAAGCCTGAAAACAAGACGGAGCCAAGCTGGCTGAGACACCACTTTGTTCATAGCATTAAAATAATATTCTTCAACTCTAGAGATGGCAAAAATTTCTTTACAAGTTGTATAAAAATCTTACATGCACATACTATAATCTTTAACCAATGATGTAAACCAATGTCAAACTCTCTCTAACAGAAGAATAATAACTGGTGTATATGTAAAATATAATGAAGATGTATTTACTTTTAAAAAGCATGATTGTTATTATTCCTTCCATGGGGAATAAGAAACAAAGACCACAAAATCTTTGCTGATACTATTTTAGATGACAGTGCCTTGATATTAATACTAGGCTATCCAAGTCCTCTGGTCTTTGTGGTGCTGAATTAGGCCCAAATGTCTCAAAATGAGAAGCCAAAATGAAAACTACTTTTCAAAACACATCTGCATCTAAGAGGGGAAAAAAGAGAATAACAAAAGATGAAGCATAGGAAAATCTGGAGGTAAAGAGTATCAGAATGTACTTAGAAGAGCACCCTATTAAAATAAACCACAAAAGGTGTATGATTTGCAAGGGAACACCAATGTACTGTGACAGAAGAAATCAGCAGCAAGGATATTTTTAAAACACATAATGTTTCAAGAATGTGAGATTACTAATAGCTACGCAGAAATTAATTAGATTCAAGTTCCCATAACTAGTTAGGCTAATGATTAGACTGGTCTCCTCTTTGAGGAAGGGAAACTATAGCGATTAAAGTAAGAAAGCTTTGAGCTATTAACTCGTATAATCTTTACAGTTGACTTCACTATCACACTTTGAGTAAATGCATTGAAATTTTGACCTTGAACTCATCTCTTACCTTTTAAAGAGGCTGTACCTACTATTGCAAACTGGAAGACTGAGCATGTTTGGAAGTTTTAAAATCCTTTATAACCAGTTTTCCCACAGACAAAACCGCAGAAATTGCCAAGTTATTCAATCTCTCCCAAGGTTCCTTGTTTATCTTGCCATACACCGGAAGAGATGAGAGACATTTTTCTTTTCCCTTAGAGTAAATATTGAATTCAAAATTTAACAGAATGGAGCCTGAGCAACAAAGTCCAATTAGTACAGCACAGTACAAGGAGGCATTGCACTAATATTTCACAATATGGAAAAAATACTGTTGTCCTGAAGTTGGGGGTACTGAAGTAATTTGTTAGTAGTGTGAAATGATGAAATATATGGGCTCTGATGTGGCTGGGTATCCATAAAGTAACAATAAAACTGCAGGTAATTGTTATGCATTGAGTCACTCCTTCGCTTGGAAGCAAGAGCATCCATGGAAGAGTCAGTAATTAAGTATTTACAGAAAGGGCATGAGCTAACCTATTCACATGTTTCTCCAAAAATAAATACTGAAAAATACGCTATTACAATTGCCTCAGAGTCTGGACTTGCTCCCATCTGCAAATATTCCATGGACTGCTAGCAACAGGACTAGATACTTCATGACTTTTTCACAACGGCACATTATTGACTTATGATACACGAAAAAACAGGTTGAAGTCTTCACTTTTACCTTGTACTTTACAAGTGGCCCTAGATGCACGATCTGTCCTCAATAAATTATGACATCTTGTGTTCGATGTTACTGTTCAGCTGAAATTTGATGTGTTACATAGACACAAACTCATCTTTCCCTCACAACACTGGGTTATTAAGATCATGGACCATAAGAACAGGCAAAGGGTTATCTTTATATTTTGGGTGGTCCTTCCCCATCCAAGCCAGGGAGGTGTATAGCTTCATGTCACTGCTCTAGGAGGGTCTTTATGGGGTTCAGGAGGCCAGAATCTGCCAGGGAGAAGCATGGTTACATTCATAAACTTTTCTCAAGCCTGATGACACCTCTACTCTGGTTCATTATCTTCAACACCATATTAGGAGTCTTGCACTCCAGGGACTACAAGCATGGGCAAGGATGGGAAGAGCTCCTCATTCCTTCTCTCTTATTTACACTGCGGAGCTGGCAAGTGCAACATGTTCTTCCCCCACAGTAAAAAAACTACACGAAGATTTTGGTAATGATTGGAAAGCTCAGGAAATTTTTCAATGTAACACAAAATATTTAGACACTGATTATTAAGAAATTCTTGCCCTCTTGCCTAATTTTGCTGGAATACATTCTATGTTTTTATGATTCCCACACAGCTTTGTGGCTCGGCTATTTCAAGACTTCCTAACAGCAGTGACAGACATTTAAGTGACATGTGCCAACTGTGAGGAAGCACTCACCTTATAAAGCTCTGTTCATTTCAATGGCAGCACAACTGGGACTTTTATAAGGCAAAAAGCAAGCCACTGAATTCAGGGTAATGGACCAAAGTTAACAATGTGGTATTGCAGCCAAGTAATAATAATAAGCTTCCTTCTCTTTTTAAAGAGTTTTCCACATTTCCTTGATTCACTTGTAAGGAAAAAAGAAGTTAATAAAAAAGCCTGGAACTGCAGAGAACATAGGAGATAAGAGGTGTGGTGACAACTGTAGCCTGTGCAACAAAGGGAACATGTAAAACTAGCTCTTGCTTCCAGCAATGCAAGTTTTAATAGCAGATGCAGCACAGTGGTTTAGAAACAAAGATTTGTATGAGTTTGAAATACACTTTACTATGCCTTTTAACCTTCTTCCAGACAAAAACTCTGTACCATATTTATGGTTTTCTGGCAGTATCTTATACTGAAATTAGGCATGTACCTTTTGGGCCACATGGATGCTCTTTCTGCAGACATATGCTTCATGTCCAAAAGAAACTTAAAGGGATAAATTCCATGACCATGAGAAGTCAGAGCTGCTGGAATTTTATGGCCAAAATCAGATTCTGCTGAATTACAGGCAGCGATGTGGTGTAAGTGCTGCTGTGGAAATGTGCCGGCTGATTTCCAGAGGCCTTGGGCTCAAGTTTTGAATGGCAAGCCTCTTGGAAAGGAAACAGACCTTTACTCCTTCCATATGGCAGTGCTGATAGCTGTGTCATTTCTTTTATCCTAGTTAAAATGTTAATGGTGTTAATTTTTCAGTGATGGGTTAAAAAAAAAAAGAAGTCTTCCTCGGAGAACAGATTTTTTGCTTAACGTTGATAGGAGCCTCCTGTTTAATATCTGTTGGGAAAATATCAATCATACATGTTTGTCTAGAGAGCTTCACAATCTCTGTACATTCTCTGTCTCAACCACTGAAAGGATTATGTTGCCGAGATCTCTCTAAGAAATATTAAAGAACAGGCTGAGTCAGTAACAGAGTTTTAAATGAGTAATAGCTGAGGATGAGCCTGCCTTGGTCTGGCCTGTTTTAAATTCTTGAGTTATTTTTGCCAAGAACTGACAGGAACAGAGGACAACTTCAGGACATCCAACTATCATGAAAACATTGCAAAAAATAAAGTGTAATCTTGGACACCTAAATATATATATTTGATCCCAGATGCTGTAAACAGTTCAGGTCCTATTTGTTTTTAATCACAAAAGTACTCCCACTGACTTCTATGCAGGTAATTTTAAATAATGTCTGACACAGGAGCAGGGCCTTTTATGCTAAATGAATTGTAAGGGGTTTTTTTAGAGCTTTAAAAAGCAGGTCACAGACAAAGTTAAGTACCTAAATTTAAACATTTTGGCCTCACCTTTAGAATTTTAAAATAATTTTCATTTGGAGAAGTTTAATGAGTGTAACAAAAAAACCCTCTAGTGTGCTAGACTATTAAATCATAGTTTGGCCTGAACAGAAGTTTTACATTACGATACCTAGTTTTAATTTTAGCAGAGTAGCTCGTGAAAATCAAACTGAGGAAGAAAATAGGAAAACATTTAAGTACTTATTGATTGACAGATTTGCCTACTACCAGTTTAATTTAGCTGTGTTATCAACCCCATAGGAAAAAAAAAAAGATTTTCAGATATATGCATGTGACTTGATTTATCCTTTTATGCCAGTGTTCAAAACGTGCCTGTGTTTGGGAAACTTTCTGCTTTTTTCAGTATTTTCTGCATTTCTCTGTAAAGAAGATTGGTGGACTTGGCAGCGTTAGGTTTATGGTTGGACTTGATGATCTCAAAGGTATTTTCCAACCTAAATGATTCTATGATGCTAAGAATCTTCCTTGGCTGACTGACAGCTCATTCCTGAAGCAAAGGGTTACGTGTTATGATACTTTCACTTTGAGCCTTTCTGACAAGCGACAAGCTAACCTATATTCCCTCTTCACTCCAGCTAGGATCAGCCTTTTTACCCCAGAGTTGGAATGTCCTGGATCCTCCTTGCACGAGGTTATTACATACCTATGTAATAAAACCTTCTTTGTTGTAACACAGCTTTCCAAGGGAAAGGATGAAAGCTTTGGTGCTTAACACACTTAAAAACAAGGTGAACAAAACACCAGAAATTCTAAATTAAAATGATACTTCTGCATTTCAAATTGCAATGGTAGAGAAGGTAAGTTGCTTCTCTTTAAATCAAAGTTCTTCAAGTTGCTTGCCTTCTGCAGTGCTCTGAAACCAGAGTTTTGAGAGAATGAGCTTATGCAGGCTTCTATTTCACAAGGGTTGTTCCTCCTCTCTGGGCAGGGAAGGAATCATTAAGACTTTACTTCACCCACCGAGTGCAGAGTATTGTTCTTCTCTCAGTTAAGTCTTGGAAGACCCACTGTTGAAGAAGAACCTACAGAGCAGCCAACAAAGAACTGGGAGCTTACTGAGTATGGATTAGAATGCCACATTTTTACTTTCTACCTAACCTCTACCTCTACCTAACCTGAATTATTTTCTCCTTTTTAGGAATAGGAAATCTCTGATGTCTGACTTATATTTGCCTTTAACTAAAGAGCGGACAACACAAATAATCATAAGGTGACACACCTTCATTACTCAGATAAGGCTGCCTCCTTCAGATTCAGGAGTAACTATTCATTCTCTCACATTGCTGGTTGCATTGGCAGGTGAAAAATGACTCCCACTTTACTTTGCTCAGAGGTCTTCCAAAGGAGTATCACCATTTTGCATTCACTGAGAGGCTTTGCAGTTCTTTCCAGAACAATACTGGACTGGACAACATTCTGCACACAGAATAATTCTGTAACACCAAGAGAACTGGTCTGGGACTTACGCTGTCCACGCCACGTCTTTAACAAGGCACGCAGTGGGCACGAGAAACAAGCCAAACCAGAAGTATCCACATCTTAAGACCATTCCAGCCTGTGAAGAAAACAAATAAATCATGAGTAATTTCAAGCCACTACATGTTAAGTAGTTGTTTACAAGGAAAAGGTAGAGTGATGGCATCAAACAGGTACTGCATCCATGACATGAGCGATGTTGAAATTTGGTGGTGGTGGTAAGTCTCATCAACTCTTAACAGAAGTTAGGCCTATAATTCACAGTCAGCAATGACATTTCTCATTGCGAACATTCATTATGATCTCAAATTCCTTAGAAATTTTCAAAAAAATCAAGCGTTTTGACCAAATCTTGCACCAAAATTGATTTGTGGATACAGGCAGACACATTTTCTCTTGGCACCATAAGCACATTTAACTTGCATTCTGGACTATCTTTTGTGCCCTTTGCCCACTCTCTTTCTACCCACTGTTCTAGATCTCTGAGCAGCATCAAACTGACGTGAAAAAAAAAATACATTTCTCACTAAAATGTTTCAGTCATATACCACTTAAATACAGCACTCCCTGTTCAAACTACTGCTGCTTGAAACCCAGGGTGGGAAAGATTCACTCCTGTCCCATAAATGGCTTTTTCTACAAACAAAGAACACAAAGTTTATATTTGCGTTTTTCTCATTGTTGTAATGCTTGAAGAAAGAGCTCAGGAGGATTTAAGAAGGAAGATATCTGGAAACTCTGCAAGTCCCAGCATACACACATAGTTATGGAAGAAAGTTGAAATACAGCACTATTTACAGAAAAGCTATTTTAAATCATCAGAGTCTTCTACAGATAAATTAATGGTAAGGCCTGGGTTTGCTACATGGAAGACTCGACACAACCTCACCGCCTCTTGCATACACACACATACACACTTCCCGTAAGAATAATTTAAGTTCTGTAGTACATTATAAACAGAAAATATTTTTCTTTTTCTGTAATGACTCATGTGCAGCACACAACTAAACAGGGGCTGAAAGGTGTCAACAGCATTTCCAGTGGCTAGCCACATAGTTATGGATGCTGCCACATCCCTTCCCCAAAAGCTTTACTTCTCAATATTTTGTATGCCACATACAATACATACACACGTATCTGTCAGTGTTGACATGTGATATTGCCCAAGTCAGGGAGGCCTATATCCATGGACACTGAACTAAAGCAGCTGCCTCCCCAGTGTAACGTAGACTTGGCTGGCTCAGCTATCCCTCACTGTTGTAGCACATGAGAGCAGCAGCCTGCAGCGCTGAAGCATCAGGATATTTTACAGACAAACACAAAGATGAGCTACAGAACATGGAACCAAACAAAACTTCTACTAGCCTTTCAAATACATTGTGAGAAGACAAGATTTGTAATTATACCCTTTGTAAGAAAAACATGATTGATCACAACAGAAGAAGCTTCCACCACTCACTACAGCAAAGCTTTAAAACTGAGAAAAGCCATCACACTGCATTGCCAGGACGCCCACCAGTAGCACCCAGCATCTTCTCCCAGTGCTGATCTCTGTTTCAAGTTGCCCACCTCACAACTCCGTCATATTTAGCAGCAGCTTGCCCTTGCATTGCCAAGTAGTGAGTACTTCCAAAGCGTTTTTCACTTTTGAATGTTAAATCCTCCGTGCTGTTGCTGGACTGACAGATCAGTGGTAAATCTTGTACTGAAGGCAAGAGCAAGCCAGACTGTGCTAAAACATTTATGGACACTTTGCCACCCACACAGACAGTAAGCAAACACATTCCAGTCCCAGGAACAGCTCTCAGTTATTTGTGAGCCCTCATGCCTCCTTTCGCATGAGAGTGCCAGAAGCACATTGGCAGTATTGATCAATGCTTATTTAAGGAAAAGGATGTGCAGGAATAAGAGGGAAATCATAACTTCATTGTTAGCCGAAGAGCTGAACTGTAATAACACAGTGGCAAAACATAATGAGATTTATCCTCATGCCTTGCTTTTCTTTGGCTGTGATCCTGTAAGTGCTAGCAGTCTAATCTCATCAGCATTTCCACTGACCATCCTTCCATTGCTTGTGCTAACAAAGGCTAAAAAAGGGCCACAGTATTCTATATGCATTTTCTGCTATTTTTGCTTCAAATATTTTACGTTCCACTTCTTGGTTTTCTAGCTGAAAGCAGCTCGACACGCTTTCGAAGTGCAGAACAACGTATGTGTTCAGTAGAAGTTTAAATGCTATTAATTGTTATTATAAATGTTGACATCTCAATGGCTACAAATTTGGACATCTCACATGTTAAGCTTGACACCAAAAAAACCTCAAGACAAATACTTTTTGCCTGCAATTATACATTTTGCTAAAGTATTATTCTGTCCAAAAACTGCGCTGTAACAGTCAGACTATTCATCTCATCTGAACCCTGTCAGACACTCTATTACTGGCAAACCTTTTTCCACACAACCCTCTCCAAGATTTTACTCCATACCTGAGCTCATCTAGAAGGTTTCTTCTCTGCTCATCTCTAGTTTCCTGTTGGAGTTATATGACTGCTATACTGCGTGACAGTGAACTGTTTTGTCTTGCATGCACAGCTCTGCCTCTGAACTCTGCCTCCTCTCTGGCAGGGTTACACCATCTG
The DNA here is from genome assembly GCF_047716275.1 of Strix uralensis. Classification (NCBI taxonomy): domain Eukaryota; kingdom Metazoa; phylum Chordata; class Aves; order Strigiformes; family Strigidae; genus Strix; species Strix uralensis. The sequence goes on along the minus strand of NC_133973.1, from coordinate 116,007,972 downwards.
CTCACAGGACAGGAGCTCTTCAGTAGAGGATTCACTAGAAACTACCTAACACATTCTGGGCACGTCCATAAAGAACATTTTTAGGATATTATGAACAGAAGCTATAGTAAGAACACCTATATATCGCAACAAAGCCTTTCTCAGGCTTCACAGCTGCTGCTGTGCTCCACTCCAGTTGTCCAGCTATTCATTACATCTGTGAAGACAGTACTGCAATAGATCTTCAGTGAAACACAGCATTTCCATACCCAGTCCCAATGAATAACACCCTTCAGCTATCAGTTATCTCCCCTAGAGAAGAAAAGCAGAGCTACTAAACAGGAATCACCACCATTTTTTCTTAAGGTCACAGGGAAGAGGATTAGAAATTGTTTTTTAAACAAATTCAAAATTTGACCAGCTCTGTCATCACACAGGCCCCTTGATACACAACTAAGTAATTTTTATTCTGTCTACTGATGTAAACATTAGTGACTAGCACATCCAAAGCCAACTATCAGAAACCATTCATCATATGGCTCCCCAAAACCACTTGAGACTAATGCAAGTGCTTCTGCTGAAGACATTGCAGCTTAAACTGCTGCCATCAGAAGACTGCCTTCCAAGCACTGACGAGGCTGCCACAGTAAAATCTCTCATTTTACAGTAGTGATAACATTTGTTAAAATGAAAGAATGGGAACAAGAAAGAAAAAGCTAAGCTCCAGTTATTTCAGCTGAGGAGCAAACAATTTAGGTCCCAATACCTTTAACCTCTTGTAAAATGGTTTTGTAAGGGTGCCCACTTTCTTTTTTTTTTAAAAGCACATCAAAAAAAGGAATAGTACTGGCCAGTCAGAATGAGCAGGAAGATCTGCTCTGTACTATTGTTTTAAAAAGACTAGGTTAAAGTTCTGTTTTGTTTGGTTTTTTGCTTTGTTTGCTTGTTTTAAATCAAAGACATGCTCTACATAAGTCTATCGAACAGGCAATAGTTTGTTTTTAAAAAAAAAATCTTAAATTGCAATATGGAATACATTACAAACTATCTTCTCCATTTTACTATTATTTCTTAGTATGCAAATAAGCATCATTCATAGTTTTCCTTTTCCACTGTGGTGTGTTGACCCTGGCCAGGTACCCACCAAAGCCGCTCTATCATTCCCCTCCTCAGCTGAACAGGGGAGAGAAAATATAATGAAAGGCTCATGGGTTGAGATATGGATGGGGGATATCACTCAGCAATTACTGTCACAGACAAAACAGACTTCACTTGGGGAAATTAGTTTAATTTATTACTAATCAAATCAGAGTAGGATAATGAGAAATTAAAACCATATCTTAAAACCACCTTCCCCCCAACCCCTTCTCCGGGCTTAATTTTATTAATTTACTCCCAATTCCTCTACCTCCTCCCCCCATAGTGGTGCAGTGGATCAGGGAATAGGGGTTACGGTCAATTCATCACATGTCATTTCTGTTGCTCCTTCTTACTCAGGGTGAAGACTCCTCACACTCCTCCCCTGCTCCAGCATTGGGTCCCTCCCATGGTAGACAGTCCTCCACGAACTTCTTCAACACAAGTCCTTTGAATGGGATGCAGTTCCTCACAAACTGCTCCAGCGTGGGTCCCCCACAGGGTCACAAGTCCTGCCAGCAAACCTGCTCCAGTGTGGGCTCCTCTCTCCACAGGTCCTGCCAGGAGCCTGCTCCAGCACAGGCTTCCCACAGGGTCACATTCTCCTTTGGGCATCCACCTGCTCTGGTATGGGGTCTTCCATGGGCTGCATGTGGAGATCTGCTTCACCATGGACCCCCATGGGCTGCAGGGGCACAGCCTGCCTCACCATGGTCTTCACCAGGGGCTGCAGGGGAATCTCTGCTCCAACGCCTGGAGCACCTCCTACCCCTCCTTCTTCACTGACCTCTGTGTCTGCAGAGTTGTTTCTCTCACATATTCTCACTCCTCTTTCCAGCTGCAATTGCACAAGTTTTTTTCCCCCTTCTTAAATACGTTATCACAGAGGCACTACCACTGTTGCTGATGGGCTTGGGCTTGGCCAGCAGCAGGTCCAACTTGGAGCTGGCTGGCATTGGCTCTGATGGACACAGGGGAAGCTTCTGGCAGCTCCTCACAGAAGCTACCCCTGTAGCCGTCCCTGTAGCTACCAAAACATGCACCAAGGTGGTGCCACTACTTTCAACAACAACTTCCAGGGAGAAAAACAAGGCCAGAAGTGCCCAGGGATGGTAAGTCAGATATCTAGACTGCTTTGGTATTCTTATCACATCATGGTTAGATAACAACTGGGAACCAGTAAATGATTCAGACAAAGCAAACAAGGGTCTCAATCATCTTAAGATTGTTCAAGAAAAGTGAGACAAAATTTAAATTCATACTTTGAATAATAAAAGCTATTTATTGCTTCATTTCCTCATATACCCATGCATCCTAACTGATAAAAATGGACAGCAAAAGCGTAAGATCACAATGGAAACAGTTGGCTTTGTACTTACAGAGCAACAAAAGTGATTACTGGAAGCATGCCTGGATCATGATCACAGCTCTCTTCACGAGGCATGGATAAAGACCCAATAAGCTGCTCAGTTACAGTTTCATATTCATTCAAATTCCAGCTTTATACAATAAGGATCCAAGTTCAACCTGCAGTCAGGTGGTCAGTCAGATCACTTTGGTTCCCACTAGTCAAGTGTGGATGACAACACAGCACTGCCTTTGGCAGCATTTTCAAAAGGAGGACAGGGAGATGGCCACATAATTATTTTGAGGGTTTCACATACCATAACAGCAGAAGGAATGTTCACTGCCATCAGTGAGATACTATTGATCTAGACATCTATGACACTGAAGGATCCAGCTGATGAGAGATATGTGGCTGGAGCTGCAAGTGCAACTCTAGAGCCTTGGCCCTGTTGCTCCATATGCATTGCTTCAATAATCAAAGCAGAAAGCAGTGCATTGCCAGCAGGCAGTTAACCCCCCACCTTAACGTAGTCAACTGAGATGCATTAGGTAGACATCTCTGCCAGTACCTGTCCTCCATCAATTCTGGACCAGTGGCTTGGTCTGAGCACACCACTTGAGAAGGGCCAAAGCTGCAGCAGTGGAATCCCAGCTGGTCACTCTGCTCCCATCCCATATTAGGCAAGTCACTTGGAAGCATGTTTGTTATTCAGTTGATGAGGACAGTCTTCTTCAAAGCCTGCCTCAGCCCACCACTCTGAAGTGCTACTTCTAGGGTCTTAGTCTCAGCCACTTTCCTACTGACAAGAGGGTGCTGCTAGTTTGGGCAAACAACTCCATCCTATTTGTCTTGAAGTCCCAGTGCCTCACTTGATGGCATGGTGTATGGACAAAAATATTATTCTTCATGAGAAACTCAGGCATTAACACAGGGTCACATCATAGCAATGCTCCTACTTCACTCTGTAAACTCCCAGATTCCTGGGAAAGATTATCTTTCCTTTGCTCTGCAACAATGGGGCTGATTCAGAAACTGCTTTGAAGGTCCAGGAAATATTTTCAGCAGAAAGTTAAACACACTCCACCCCAAATCTTGAAATTGTTGCATTTTTAGTGTTGTTAAAGCTCAGACATCTTTGCTGCATTTTTGTTTTGGTTTTAAATGTTTTTCATTAGTAAATTTGAAGCCTAACTTCAGTAGGAAGAGGAACAGATTCCATGCATGAAGAAACTACTACAGATTATGAACAATATCACTGTGCAAAGTCTCCTGCAAATATGTGATACATTTACAGTTTGCAGACCATTACCCAGCCCTGTTTTCCTTTAGAGAAGTGCACCATGCACCCTCTGCATGTTCTGAGTTTTGTTCATACTGAATGTTTCAGTGCCAACACTGGGTAGTTTTCTTGTTTCAAAAGACCTGGAAGTTTAAACTTGAAAGGACAAAAATATGAAATTCTTATCAACCAAGTGGCTGAATAGATCTTAAGGTGACATAGGACTTGTCATATACTAACCCTGTAAGCACCTGCCATGCAATAACTGGAAGATATGTCATATAGCTAACTATTTTTCATAAATTATTCTGAAAGTATCAACTAGCAATGGCTTTCTCCCACTTTAAGTGATAAACCAGCATTTGTTAGATTCAGTCAAAACCTCCTACTATTTCTATTTGCTTGTGTGGAATGATCACCATCTCCACCCCATGCTGTTATATTGTACAAAATACACAAATTTTGTTATAATTACTGTATTATACAAGATCCTTAAAGTGCTACAAGCATCAGACCTAACTTAAAGACCAAATATATTAAAAACCAAGTGCAAAGAGATGACAAGGTTTGCTTGTGGTCACACAAATCAATTGCAGAGCTGGGCAGATTGCCCAAGTCCCTCAATTAAATCATACTACACAGAGACTGAGCCTACTGGAGCCTGACTATGAAATATAATCAATATCCAAGAATGCAGTCTCAAGGATTTTCCTGGTGCATGTTGGAACATAATCTAGCCTCAACATGAGCCGGTGCTTAAGAACTTTTTCCCCCAATGCAACTGTATCCAGCTCCAGGCTGGACAAATTTACTAGATTCAGGGCTGACAGGTGTGATCAACAGACTTCCTAGCTACCTATTCAACAAACATCTTGGCTCTAAATGTGCCTGAAGAATAACCCCTTTGGGTTAGTGGTAAAGTGTTAAAAAATGAGGCAGAAGAATTTGATTTCCCCTCCTGCTTACACCACTGGGAGTCAGGAGTACCTCAAATGAAATCAGCGGAGCTCCACCACTGAAAGGTTGGCTGGATATTTCCATGTCTGAAATAAAGATGTGCAATGTTTTCCATAATGTAAGAGTTTTCATTCTAAAATGACTCAGATGAAAACAATGACCTCACTGGCTGGCTGGATTTAACACAATGACATATTGGTCCAGTCTCAAACCTATTTCCTCCCTCTCCCAGTCTCCACTCATACAGCCATATTCCCTTGAGAGCAATAAAAGGAGGAAAAAAAAATATCAGATACCTCACTCAGATATTTTTTCCCCTTTTCCTCAATTTTGCCAGTCATACTTGATACCATATGGAAGTCTAGAGTAAGAAATCTATCCACTGTCTAGCTTCCATGACAGAGTTATCAAGCTTATTGGTAATTTTAATGTAATACCTGGATATAAGCGTAGGGAGGCACAACAGGAACAGTACTTTAAGCAAAAAGAAAAACGCCAACACGATATCACAGAGGCATATATTCAGCATTCCTAGTAAAGTCCAAGGTATTTTGAGATATAGATCTCACGCTAGCAGCTTTTTGTTAAAGATGTTGCTAGTTATGAGGGTTAAATGGAAGCATGAAAATACAAACTAAAGCAGAGAAAATCCAAAAAAATATAATGGCAATTCAAAAAAGATAGATCACTTGCTTGAAGTTCTTTCATGATCAGAAAATTCCAGAAATAGCCAGCACAAAGCTACAAAACCAAAAATTAATATCTTCAAGGGGAAAAAAAACCCCAACCTCACATACGCTGACATGATTTTGGAGAGGTTAGAGCTATAACACTATAGGAGCACAGTGAAATCCTCAGATCTTCTACTCCCTCCTTTTATTTCCTTGATAAGAACTATTTTTTCATAATAGAGGAATACAGCAAAGTAGTAACCTATTTTTGTTCTATTTATTAACGTAATTTAGAAATTAATATTTGATATATAAATGAACATATCATTGGCCAAACGTGTCCCAAAGGGTGTTAATAAGCTGGTTTGTGTTAACTAAGAACATATTCTACGTATGCAGCCCTGCCTGAGAAAAAATTACTAGATCTCATTACTTAATTAGTATACAACACCACCAATTAAACAAGGAGCCTACCCATGTTACTCACCATTATTATGCTGATATCAGAGAATTAAGAAAATTAATCAGATGGTGTTTTAATTTGATTTTATGGTTCACTGACAGTGTAAACTCTGATGCAATTTCATGAAGCCTATGATTTCTTTTGGTCATACAAGACAATATAATTTTATTTTATTGCAGTTTAAGATGAACTCCCAGTTGAGGATGTGAGACAGTAGGCCCGTAGTTAGCTACCTGCTGATGGGTGGTGACCTGCCATGGTGCTGTAACTTCACTGAGCCCAAGTAAAATCTGTATGAAAGTGTGCTTCCCAGCATGAAAGAAAAGTCACTCCTATAGACATCTTTCAGAATCTTTGCAGGTTTTCTTTCCTTCCCCCTCAAATTAAACCAACACAGGCATGAACAAAAAGAAGAAAGTAAACCTGAAGCAGTAACTTTGATAGACCTGACAATGCAACCGTTTGTCTTGTTCACCATTTCATGCACTTTAGCATGAATTTCTACTCTGCATATAAAAAGAAATTTATACTTTACATTATGTTTCCCCTTTTGAAGTCATGTTCAGCATGTAACCACTCTTGTTTGGTGCCTGTAACATTTTCTGTGCAGGTTTTAACAGTAACCACCCTTGTATAGTAGCTGCCCTTATTTAATAATTGTGCCTTTATCATGAAAGCTGCAGGGGAAAAAAAACCCCTAAATTTTACAGAATCCACCTTTGAATTTAAACCTCCAAGGAGTAATTATGTTTAGCCAAGTTACACCCACAAAAAGAGCCAGAAGCTTCAAATTTCCTGCTTTGTGTGTTCAAATTTTCCAACTGTGCTACTACAACAGCACTAGTTTCATCCCAAACATGTATTTGTTTCCAGATACTCCCTCTTCCCCAGTGTTAGCAAACTAGCATCCTTGAGTTAAAAGGTGCTCAACCAAGAGCAGAAAAATCACTTTCAGGAACGCTGGTCTTATTCCACCTCCACCATATTTTCACAGTATGAATTCGGGCATGTGTCCTAACTTTAGAGAAAACATAGAAAATACAGTCAACCTCACTGGAGTATTCTGAAAATAATTTTCTTAACAATCGTTTTAGTAGCATATTGAAAAATAGGTTTTTAAAACATTAGTATCAAATAACACTTCTCCCATCTCACATTACTGTTCGACTCACTTTTAAAAGAAAATAATCTTTGAAGTCTGCATTTATTCCTTTTTTATTTGTTTTTGCCTCTTAGTGTATCTTTCTGCTAAAGATTTTTGGGCTTTTGTAGACCATTTCAAGAAGTGGGATTAAAAAAAGAAGACAAACCTCACTAACTAAGCTACACTATTAAATATTTCAGGTTAGTATAATTAGGAATCTATCCACTCACCCAGACCATCTAAACAGTTTTGCCTTCTGAGTGAAGCTGCTGACCAAAACTCAAGTTCTACAGCACATACAAAGATCTGGAATGACCAGTGACAAAACTGTCATCAATATTAGTTGAAATTAGATTCTGCTTCTTGTCCCCACATTCGGCAAGTAAGTTGACTTTAGCAAGCCTGTGGGTCTCCAGATCCCTGAACTAACAATTTAAATGGGGCATGCAGACACCTGTGTGTGCAGGCAGCTTGTCAGAAAGTACTGCAACTCTGCATGTGGTTTGCTGCTTACAGTGAGCTACAGCATTGGAATCCACAAATGGAAAGCACTCTTGGTTTTGATATTTTGCTTATAAACTTAATTACATCTCAGAGATTCCTTAACAGCTCAAGAACTCCAGAAAATGCCTGATAGCATGAATTAGATCTAGGAACTGCAAGACTCAGAGAAGTAGATCTTTTTCAGTTTTTCACGCTGGGGTTTGGGCTCATAAATCAACAAGCAGGTTGAATTCTTACTGAAGTCAATAGCAGTTGAAAGTACAACACTTCTATAGAGGGGGCTCTGCATTCTACAAAACTACATCCTCTAAACTCAATTTTATAGATCATCTGTTTTCAATTTGTTATAGCAATTGTTGACTTGAATCAGGTAACAGTCATTACCTACCCTGTTATATTTCTCTAGAAAGAGTAGCTCAGTTATGTTACATACTTACCTGGGATTTTATCTTCACTCAGCTACTATACTCAGTTGTTATGCTCTTAAAGCATATTCCAAATGTAGTTAGCTCAAAAGGTTTCGTTACCATCATATAGTCTCTCTTGAAGGCCCTAAAGACTTGGGGTTATTTCAGCATGACTGCAGTTCAACTCTGATCAATGGAGTCTTACCACAAACGCGTACTTTTTCCTTTTTCTCATAAAACCTCGGTTCTTTCCTTCATTTCATTGTTTGAGCGCATACGACCTCTTCATAAAACCACCACATCTTTGTGACTTGTATTATCATGTACAAGGTACATCTGCAATCATTCCCACCACACTCTCTTGCCAAAACCTGGACATGCATGCTGACTCTCCCTTCTACCTTTCACTCTTTACTGAAATCTTCATAACAGCACAATAGATGATAGTAAAGAATTACATAAATTCTCCTTTCCACATCACAAATCACAGCTACAGCCACAGATGCCTGCTCTGAATCTATAACTGAATTTTAGCCAGAAGTTAGCTTCCCCGCCCAGAGAGATGCCTGACAAGCTTCATGGGTATGTGGTGCTGTGCTTGATGTCTGTAGGGGACACCTCATGCCATAGCAGATCTCTACCACTCAGTCTTGCTCATGTTATGCCACCCCTATTTTTCCCCAGGTGGCTGATTTCTGAGCATACAACATTCAAAACACAGGAGCCAGAGACAAACCTAAGAGCTGAAGACAGTCCCACAGGAAACGTTCGCTTCATCATAAAACATCGACAAAATGACAAGATAACCACAAGCGCTAGTTCAAGGTGAAGAGGCTCTCCTAGATACCCAGTCCCAGGCCAGGCAGCACCAGCTGCCTCCTGCTTCCACACCTCTTCCCAGCAAAGCAGACCAGGTGGCCTTTCCGCCTGCAGCGTGCGAGGTAGCACTATTTTTAAGAGGCTCATATTGCCAGCTTCTTTGTTGGGAAGAACACTATAGAAATATGATACCATTTGGTGCACTAACTTTATTTTACATTGATTTATGCCTTCCCTTTAATTAAAAGGTACCAGGAAAACATTTGTTTTTGATTCGGATAGTCAAACCCGCTGAGACCCTTTTCAGCCGACTCTTCAGTGCAGGTCCAGCAGGACATGTCTGTGGCTCCACAATGAATTACTTCCGCGAACGCGCAGGCCGAAAGCCTCCCTGAATCCTTCCCCCTAATCCCCAACATCTGTTCTGCGTCCAGGCTGGGCCGCGGCGGAGACCCGCCAGCGCCTGCTGTCAGCGTGGCCGCAGATGAGTAAACACACCAGCGCCTGTGTCAGGCCGCCATGTGATTTCAGCTGAGAACTCCGGACATGGAGCACGGTTCTCATTTAAAGCATTTGTAACATCGAGGAAACACCTGTTAAGAAACTATCCAAAATAAATTTACCATGAATCTTTCACGAAAGAGAAAAAACCGTGATTGACAGCAGCAGTACAAGATCCGACAGCAGCAGAATTCAAAGCCCCATTACAAACTCTGACCAATTAAATACATAAACAGCACCATTTTTCATTTCAGGGTAACAGTTACTATTTCATTTCTCATCTTCCACTTAAAATAGGTGCTCTTCACACTGCAAGACTGAAGTTTGACCTGTTTTGACCTGGTTTATTTTCTTCTGTGTGCAGAAATCCTACAATGCCATGTTGTGTGTAGTTTCAAAAGAAACACTCCTATACGGTTACTCTTAAAAATCATGTCAGCAGCATATAATCATGAACAGTTTTACAATAGTTTCTGCCTGGCTAGTGAAAAAGGTGGATGGTGATACTCTGCTTAAAGCCTGTAAGGTACAGTATATGAAAATCAGTAACTTTAGAATTAATGTTAAAATAGTTGGAGTATTGATATTTTCCAAAGCTATGACACCAGAAGCAAACCCCAAAGTCTTTCAAATCTTTGAGTATCAGAGACAACTGACATTTTTAAAAAGCTTGCCAGCAATCTTTTCATTTAAGCCACTGTCTTTCCCCTTTAGGGACTCTGAAGTTTACCTAGGCCAACAGCAGGGATCTCCCCCTCCTCCCCACGTACAACTCTGACCAGCGATCACACTGCAGGCTGCTTACTAATGGTTGTAGTATTTTTCAAGAACACCTGAGTGACTTCAGAGCATGGGTCACACTGATGTTCAAGTAGAACTAGATCAAATATTTGTAATATTTTGCATTTCCCAGTTTCTTTCTATCCAGGGTTCTCCAGCAATAACTATGCTGCTTACTAATTTGAGCACTACACCATGTGCGTGAGTTAGGAAATTTTATTTCTCATACTGTAGGTATGGAAAACCAACATACATAGAAATTATGGCAGCTTTCCCTACATCACAAGGCAGTTTTGGGCCAAGGGCAGGCAAAGCCAGCTCCACCAGCAATTTCCTTGGGAGGCACAAAATGCCTGCAAGGGGGCACCCACCACTCAGTTGCTGTGGCTACACCAGAAGAGAACAAGAAAAACTCTCTGGATATGGCACAGCAGGCTGCACAAATAATCTCTTTGCCCGAGTCAGACTTCCCCACCAAGCTCTGTTTATTCATATTTCCAAATTCTGCTTGGTCCAGCTTGATCAAGTCCTTTATCAGAGCTTCACAAAATAAGGTGCCACAGGGTAAGTGGGAAAGGTCCTTGCACAGGAAAGTAACCGGTTAGATGATAAAAGGCCAACAGCAGGACTACAAATGAGGTGTTCTTAATGGAGAGAGATCATCAGGGGAGTTCTACAGATGGCTGTGCTATGACTTCTGCCAACCAAGATATTCATAGATGGTCTAGGAAAGAGGTGAATAGCAAGGCAACAGTTTGAGAGGATACCATCTCCCTCAGAGACCATATCAAATAATGAAAACTGATCAGAAAAAATGGCAAAAGGACTTTTTGTGCAGTAAAATACAATTCAATGTCTTTAACTGAAAAGTGATAGACATGGGGAAAAAGTGATACTAGTACTAGTACTTCAGAACTAGTCAGCTGAAGGCCTAAGGATGCAATCCAGTTACCCGGCAGTTGAAAAAAGCAAACTGAGTGTTAGGACTTCAGAATGGGATAGAAGAAACTTGAACATTTTGCTGCTATAAAAAAAGCCCCTGTGCTTCATCTACATGCTCTCTTCATTCCAAGAAGTACACTGGATAATTAGAAAAGGTTGAGAGGAAAGACAACAAAAATAATCAAAGTATGGCATGGCTTCACTATGAGTAATGACTAATGTGATGGCTTTCCTTTTTAGGAACGTGGAGAAGAGAGAGGCTATATAAAGGCCTGTAAAGACAAGAATGGCAAAACCAAGGTAAATAGAATAATTGCTCCTTTCTTCTTCCAGTAAAAGGACTGGGGACACCAGATCAGAATGCCAGCGGCAAGTTCAAAATCAGAGGTAATATGCTTTCACATATACAGTGCAGGACTTGTGCAGGTTGTTGTGGACCACAGAGAAATCACATTACTTAAAAACCTTATTTTGAACTAAAATTTACATTGCTTCCTGGAAGAAAAATGCACTGAGGTTTAATAAATACAAAAGTATTGTTTCTGGGTGTTGAAATCCCTGAGCTGCTTAGAGCTGGGAGACTACACCATGGAAGTACCATTATATCCTTTTCTATTCTTACACTCTTCCTAATCATCTACCACTGGGCATTGTCACAGCCAAGACCGTAGGTTAGATACCTATATTGGGATCAAATATGCGTTATTTAGACTGCATCAGCTGGAGGCTGCAGATAAAGGAGATACTGAGAGCACCAGGGAGAAAACATTTTTTTTCTCTATCATGAAATGAAATCAATGGGGCAAGACCAATAACAGCGAGGGACCCAACTCCCTTGACACTGCACTGATCCCTACTCATCTTCTTACTCTTACATCTCCCACATCTCCCCTGCTTGCTCTACCTTCTAGAACCCACTCCTCCACTGCTCTCATTTTAAATTCTGTAGTCTCATGATTTTGTGTTCATCCTTCAGGTGGTGACACTCAGCAAGACCCAGCCTGCTGAAAAGCTTGACTTGAGAAGACGAACAGAGTTGACGGTTCTCTGGGACAGTCACCAGCCCTATCAGGGATGCTGGTTTCCAAAGACAGACACTGATAAAAAGCATCTGATCTGTTTCTTCTAACCCACTGAGCATGCATAAGGTCTTCTGCATGGGTACCTGACATTCTAGTGAATAACTCTGTTGTCTGAAAATGGTGACCATGTGGCATAATTATACACTACTCCTTTCTCCCTCACTGTCAGATGGGAGAAACTGAGGACCTATGCACATGAGAGCTAGGATTGGACTAACTCCTCTCACAGTGCAGCAAGGTAGCCACCCGGATCAGTCATACTTAAATCCATTGCAGCAGTTCTTCAAACCTTTTAAGTCTTGCTAAACATACAAGTGAAGTAAACTAAACTGATGATAAAACAATGCACATTTCCATCAAGAAGCCGAAGGGAGAAAGACAAATCAACGCAGACACGCATTATGTAGAGCTCCTTAAAGAACATTTTAGCAGAGTAAAACCATCACCAGAGTGCCAGGCTCTAGGGTTCACCTCCTTCAAAAGTGACAAGCTTTCAGCCCACAAAACCACACACTGCAGCCAGTTTGCACCCTCCTATTAAACTTGCGCTGCAAAGTGAGGCTTCGCAATCCCTCCCAGGGAAAGATTCCATTTTCCAAGGCACAGACAGGAACATAGCAGCAGAGATACAGTCTAGGGTAAGTACTCAGAAGAGTATCATTGTATCACCTCCTCCTTACAAACACACTTTCCAGTATGTATGGGGCTAGCCTGATATGAAAAGGGGTAACTAAGAGCACATTCTGAGCGCCCCCCAAACCAAAACCTAAAATCCCTTCTTTGGAGACAGCGACACACACACAGAGGAAGAGAAGGATGCTGAGAATCTGGGCTGCACAGGAAAATGCTCACAAAACAAATCCCACAACCATACATAATTGAGTAATCCAGATTTTGGCTTACTCAGGTTTATGAGAACCAAAACAGCATTTTAAATGCTTATTTTTGCTTTCCTTTAAGTTTAATTAAGCTTGCCTTAGGCTCACAAGCCTATTGAATTTGAGACTTATTTTTAGGATAACTGACCTGGAGAGTTTTCTTACCTGCTCTGCCCTTCAATTATGACCCAAATTTGTTCACTCTCTTACACCGTTTTACCACAGGCTTGACAGCATGAGGGAAGTCATATCAGAGGAAAAGTCTTTTTTTTTTTTTTTAACTAGCTGATAAACATTAGCCACGCCAAATAGTTTCAGCTTCACTTATAGACTCAAGGGGTCCTCCTGTAAGGCTCAAGATTAGGTGAGATAGAAGTTTTTACCTAGAGGTTGTGCTCTCCTGTTTCTCTCAGCTTTGAAACTGGGGTTTTCTGAAAGGGCTCCTGGCTCCCACAATAAGCCCATTTGCTACAGGCAGCAGAAGCATTATCAAAGACCTCATTACAGTCATCAAAAGCTGGAGCTATTCTGCAACTGACAGGAAAAATGTGGGTTTGCAACACCGACAAATGATCCAATAGCTTCTCGAGCCTCCAAAGAGGCCAGGAATTTGCCAAGAAAAAATAATCCAGAATATTTATGTTAAACCTCCCCCCTCCCCCTTCCAAAAAACCCTTAAATCAGCAGGGAAGTATTGTTGAAGCAGAAAAGATTGCTAAACTCAGTATAGCAACAAGGTAGCACCACGCTAATGAAGTCATTCTGCTTTTGCACAGGCAAAAAGGATTATAAACCTGTGCTGCAGGGAAAAAGAAAAAGATACAAATATAGCTCTGAAGCCAAATACTTCAGAGGGGGAAGAATTTAAAACTTTTTTTTTGTGCTGTTACTACATTCTAGATTATTAATGAAACAATCCAAGAGAAAACAAAATAAAGGCAGTGCAGTGTGGAAAGGAGAATATAGCTAAAGGAAGATTTAGAGCGTCAATTCCCTGTTAATGGTTCAGGTTAATTCAGATGAGATACAGTCATAAAGCTCTAGGGATTCACACATCTCTGCCTCAATTCAAGGCAATAATAACCAATCAGTATTTTAGATAAGACTCTATAAATATTTAAAATTTTTAATCTTTCGAGTGCCAAGAATAACATTTCCCATCATGTCCTTGCCTTTCCCACAGCAGCAATGATGAGATTTCTCATCTGGCATTGCTGGCACCAGCACCAGGTCAGGTGGTTTTAGTAGTGGCAGTCAATTAACTTAAAAAGTTACATCTAATTGATCCATTTCCTGTTCTGATAAACAACTGTAAACAAATACTTCTCTTCAAAGGAGAAGCTTTGTTCACAAATTAAAAAAGGAAAGGGGCCATCTGAATCATGCTAGCCTTGCCTCTGTCAGGGGTTTTATTATAAACACTATTTTTAGGGCTCTAAATGAGTGATGTGACATTAAATGTAACGAGCCAATTTCTTCCCCAGTTTAACACGACAGTGGTGCTTCCTCACACAACAGTCTTTGCTTTTTTTTTTTTTTTAAACCTCTTCTATGTTGCTGACAGCAGTGTGCGTGTATGTATTTACATTGTTTTTATTTTCCTAACCCATATTTAGCCTTTCTACTTTATGCTCATTTTTGGCACAGGAAGCTCACTACCCCCCTTCATTTATACTTTAGTCAGGTTCAGGGTCCAATTCCTGCGTCTCAGCAGCCCTAGCAGAAAAACAAAAGCCAAATCACTTCTGTTTGTTTGCAATTCCCTTTACAGACAGACAGACACCCACCCCACCCTTTTGATAAGCATGCATTTTGTGGTCCTTCTCCAAATATTTCAAAATGGAGCCAAGGAAAATTTTCAGAGTAAACTTCAGGGTTTTATGCTGCTCTGAAAGAGGCCAGAACACACACAGTTACTTGCTGTATGTCAACTCCTCAACAACATTCCCTGAAAAGCCATGCTACTACCTATACTTCACCCTGCCCATTCCCCCATCTGTAATTTTGTTTCCTTATCCATATAATGTAAATCGTGATACAGTGATTATGAAGATACTCACTTGCCTCTAAATGATTTCAGATCCAATGATAAAGCATGCTACAGAAACAATTATTTTTGCTACTACTATATTCTCATCTGGCAAAGAGCCAGAAATCCTTACATTTAGGGGATTAAAATTGCCACTGTCATTTGTTAAAGTAATTTCTTAAAGGGTGGCCTGTTGTATTTTTAATTTTGATATGGTCACATATCTTAGTTCAGGAGTTCAAGCCTACTTTTATTAAAATGCACAATTCACACATCACTTGAGCAAAGAGATCAAGTGATTGACTTCTATACACTGTCAGCTGCTATGTCTGTTTTGACATAGATTCTAGATGTTTCCACATCCAATTGTCCTAATATGGTTACAGTCTAAAACAGCTATTAGCATGACAATACAGTTTCTGCAAATGATTGTAACGCCGTATACTGCTTATGCATTTTCAGGAGTTAGATGCCTTCCGTTAATTTTCCAGTCCAGACACCTTGTGTTTTACCTGACACAGTTTTTAAAGACAGAAAAGCAAGCTCAAATGCAAAATGGCAAACTAAACAATATAAGCTGACCCTGTGTGCCATTTGGCAACCAAGTTCCAGGGCATGCTCATGGGAACAAGGCGTTTCCTGTAAGCCTGAAATGACCACATCCAAGCTATTTTACCAAGCAGCAAAAAACCTGCGTCTTATTTACTAACCCACCAGCTTAAGTATCATAGTCCAAGACTAACACTGTCTGAAACTGCAAGTTCTAGACATTCAATAGTCTTTAAGGTGAGCCAAAGCAAAATACTGTTTACAAAAGAAGTGAATCTCTGCAATGTAGATTCAAAACAGCAGAATAAAGGTGTACCTATATAGATATATATATATGCACGTACACCACCCCACTCCCCCCCCCCCCAATCAATTATGAAGCATAACTGGTCATGACAACAGAGAGCACTGAAAATAAGTGAAAAATGAAACAAAACATTACAATGATTAGCAAGCATCAATCAACTCCAGGAAAATAATCTATTAACAGGACTCTGGTGCCTTTCACTTGACTGACAGTGTTAGTCAAAGTGCGAATGAGAGGACTCACTGTCTGGTCAGAAAGAGGTAGGATAGTATCATCATGTCATTACTATTACAACAGTAATGTTCCTTAGAGAACAAACAGGGAAGTGTAACATAGCGGAGCTCACATACTGAAAAGAACTGACAAATGAAAGGGAAGCAAACCTGGAGTTCTCCAAGGCTAAAATAAATATGAAATGTCCAGAAGACAGCTGCTTTAAACCTCTTTCAGAAGCATCCCTGCTCTCAAGCCCTGACAAAGCTTCTGCTGTTGAAAACATCAGTCTTGAGGTCAGTCCCACTGACAGAATCCAGGTTTTCTTAACCTTTCCTTACTTGGGGCAGACTCCAGCTCTTGCTTAGATGTCAGCAGGACCCTGCTAGGCTTCCTGGTAAGGTCTGTCTACAACACAACTAACAGTGTTGCATGGAAAGGCTCTAACAAGTTCTAAATTAGCATATTCCAGCAGAAGCTGATCAACTAAGTGTTCATGTGTTCAGCAAGTTTGATGTACCCAAAAGTAGGAGAAATTCCAATAAACTGTTGCTTAGGGAAGCCAGACTGCCTAGCTTCTTTTCTGCCATATGCACTGTTCAGCAATCTAGAAGTAAGTTCCCCCCCCTGACAGGCCTTTCTCCATAGTGCCTCTCTTAACTGAGGTCATGTGTCATTCCCCCAGGTCCACCTCAACTCTTAGAGCATTCAGAGGACAACCACCACCTCACATATGCATGGGAATTAGGACAAACATATTTCCACCTTTTTTTTAAGTTATAAATGGAAAAAACAAATACCAAACAGAAGAGCTCTCTATTCAACTAAGAGCATTATCCCCTTCTGACTCAAGACACCACAAGAACTTGTAGATCTTTTTCATCAAACCCACAGAGAATCCAGACCAAGACAGCCCAGCAATATTACTGTCAACATCAGAACATTTTAGAAAAATAAGGGGCAGATCTGAACCTGTGTATATTTTCATATCCTTAGAAATCTTACCCTGGCAGCCTCCAGCCACCAAAGAGTTCAGAGAAGTAGGTAAGAAGATAATAAGTACTATCCTCAATTCTTAGAGAGAGGTAACACAGGTATCAATGAGGGCTTTTAATGGACTATCCTTTAAATACATCAGGTCCAAAGGAGGTATACGTATAGGAAAGTTAGATCTGGAAATCAGATCAAATTAAAAGAGGTAGACCTCTACAAATAAAAACCCAAGTGAGAATCAGAACATGCATCTGAATGCTGATACAGGGGTACCATTAAGTTTGAGGGTGTGTCAGGGCCATGTTCCAAGTCCGTACAGGGACGAGACACAAATGTGCAGGTGACATTTCCTACATTCTAGTTTTCATGGAAAAAAAAGGCAGGTACGTGGGCTGGAAGAGAGCCATAGCTTATTTCAGTATGTTCCTGACCTGGACAGTCAGGATTCCCTGCAGAGCGCTCCCAAATCAAAGACTAGTGAAAAGTCATGCATTCTGATCAAGCTGCAGTACCTCTTGTTCTAATTCATGGATCACCACTTTGGATTTTACATAACAGATACAGTGAGACTGAAAAATTTCCTAATGTAGGACTGAAGTCAATTTGGATGCCATTAAGGCAGAAAATATGTTCTGTTTTGACTGTAACGATAAAGACTGAAATTTAAAAACATTCCTAGGATACACAGAACAACAGTATGAAAAAGTAATTAATCTTAGTAACCCAGAGGGAAAAAAAATAAAAGGAAACAAAAGAAATTAACACAGGTGATCAAATAACTGGCAGTGCTGCATAAAATAACTAGTCTAGAAGGATATTTATAAATCACTCCCCTTTCTCAGAGGGCAACTAAATACCATGCTTCTGAAAGAAATGAAAAGGCAGTCAGATGCCAAATCAGATGTATTATAGAGAGAGCTAAAACTAATAAACTCCTCATCTACAGCTTAACAGAAGGAAGTAAATTACAGGTATTAAAAATACAAAACCAGAAGTACAGTATAAAAAAACAGAGAAGCTGCTGGATATAACTGGACAGCAGGGCTGGGGGAGTTCCAGGCAAGCCTGGATGCTTCCTGGTACAAAGATCCTGTGGAGAGATATCAGTGAGGCTAAGAGCCCACAGAGCTTGAAAGGCCATCAGAGGAATAAGGGTCAGAGAGGCAATTAAAACTAATGCAAACACAAAAAGCCCCAAGACCACACAGGTTTTCAGTAGAGCTTTATAGCAGAAGACCTGGCATACAACGTACACAATCTCTACACACTCTCTATCTGACATACGTAGAAAGTGCAGAGGTTCCCAAAACCAAAAGTGAGGCCAGTCTAACAGCACAAAAATAAACAGACTGTTATGAGTCTTGCACAGGCCAATCTTGTCTGAGGGAAAAAAACCCTCTAAAAAAACCCCAAAATCCTTCCCAGAAGAACAATAACTGTCCTTCCTCAGTCTATATAGTTTAAGTAAAGAGGCTTCCTATAGAACAAACCACTGAGGCTCAGGCATGGGCAGCCAGGAACTACATAAGCATGGATGCAAACTGGTAGCAAGGCACATGTAGTATGGAACTAAATGTACTAACACATCTAGTCTACTTCGAGATTGGTGTCAGCTTCTAACCCTACGTTTGTTTAGCTGTGGAAGCCACAGCTGCTCTACCCAACCGTACATGCATACGGTAAGTGAAGACACTGACAAACCACAGTAGTGACAACATGTGGTTGCTATCTGCCAGAGGCTTCTCGATGCTTACAAAGTGACCTTTTCCAAAAAACTCTGTTCTTGAAGATGAGGTACAGAAGCAAGAGATTTGCATAACTATACTAGACACCCATCACTTCCTTCCCCCAATGTTAACAGTGAACTTCACAACAGTTCAACTACAAAGAGGGGCATGACACATCTTGTTATTTACCTGAAATGAATTCCTGTTCAAAAAAAACCCAAAACAAGAACCACCCCCTGTCAAAACCCCAGTTCCAATGTAAGAGAATGCATGACTAATGAAATAGAACACAAGCTTGTGCTCTATTCACATAATCTGATACTCAAGTTAAGCACCTTCTCTGACTTGTATTATGAAAAATGTGGACAAATTTTAGTAACACATTAAGCTGTAAGGTTTTCAGTTCTAACTATAATTTTAAGTACAAGGCTGAAAGAATCTGTAATTAAACAGCTCCAAGAAACTAGAGTTTCTGTGGTCTGAACTAATCAAGTATGTACTGTTCCTAACCTCAGTCAGCTATATGAAATTAGTTTTCCTCTTAGTGTTTTGAAAAGATTTGTAGGATTAAAAAAAGCCTACACTTTTCTTGGCTATGCATTACAGTAGTGGTTAAAGCAAAAGGATTGCTAAAAATTGCTCTTCAGATTTGGTATATATCAACACAGTTACCAAAAAGCATTTTAGACTTCGCTCAAAATAGAATAATCAGATTCTGCTCTAACAGCAAATAAACTCCTAAGAACAGTTATGGTTCCTGATAGCTTCCTTTGGAAAGACAGGAAAACAATACCTACCAAAAAGCAACTGACTTACAACTCTGATGACCACCTCCTGGGAATCTTGCTGACCATGAGTTTTGAAGCAGAGGTTGAACAATAGGATATAACATACATACGTATTTCATTGATTATTTCATCCCCAAGTATCTGGCTTGATGCAAAAAGGGAATTACCAGGGAAATATACATCCTTGACATGTGGGATTCATTATAAAGAAGAGACATGTCTTGGATGTACTAAATCCAGGAGACCTCACTCTTATCACACTACTTGGGCATATAATGCACAGGAGAGAGTGTAGAACCCTAAACCAACTCTTCTGAAGTGTTAAAACACTAACAATGAATACCAAAGATATCATAATGCCAAACTGGCTTATCTGTAACTGAAAATTTATGACAGACTAATGGGAATTTCTAACTGGAAGCTATCTTGCTAGTCACTGAACTCACATTGGCAGCAAAGTGTCATTTCAAGTACACACTTGGAAAGCTGTCTCTAAGAGCTGCAAACTGCTCTACTCTGACTCCTGGGGCTCCTGGTGCACCACTTCAAGTGCAGACATGTTCCTTTTTTTCAATATGAAATTACTGTCAGTTTGTCACCTCATGAAAACATTAATCTCCTCCTTCTAAGTCAATTTGTTTTGTTTTGTTTTTTCTCTCTTGCTCTACTACCATTACTATTACTGCAAGGCTGTCCTGGAATTTCCTCACCCTAGAAAGCAGCTTCACAAGTACTTGTCAACTGACAGGACTTGTTTAGATCCCTCTGCATCAACACCATCTTTTAGCATTAAGAACATGTTTCCTTATTCAGTGCCTCATCTCCAGATATAAACTAGTAATAGTAGAACTATATTCTAAGTAGTATTTCCCCTCCATGTTTCCTCCCTTGCAATGTGCAAGGCAAATTCTTAATTTCTTCTGCCTTCCCTAAGCATTTGAATAGTAACCTTTTGCAGAAGTTGAATTAACTTTTCTTTCATGAGACTGCCCAGAACCATGAACAGTATCACAAACTGAAAAATTTGATACTTTCTTCTGATTTTTCAAACTTAGAGGTAACTGGGATGACAACAGCATTGGATGTGACATTTTCATTCATAGGCGAGAGGCTTATTGGACAGTTTGATTTATCAGAAAGGAATAAATCCGTAGCAAAAGCGATCACATCCTATGGTGGAAATCTACAGCTCCAGAAGCAGCTTTACTACCTGTTATTCCCCCCATCACCTTGACTGAAAACCACCAAAAGCAGCACTTCCACAGAAAGTTTAAGGAGAAAGCAAGCAGTGACCTTCAGAAGATGGGCCCATCAGGGATATTAGCATTGGGTTAAGATCGCACAGAGAAGGAGTAGAGAGGAAACATTTAGGGGCTCAGTAAACATCAACCTGGCAGGCTGGCAGAAAACTGAGACCTTCCTCTCTGTGGATGCAATGCAGAAAAAGCCACTAGCTGTACACTTAGCTTTACTGAGAAACAAAATCCCTAACTCCAGTGAAAAGTGTTAAATAAAAGACAGGGTGAAAATCCAGCCTACTCAGCTGCATATATGTACCCAGTAGAGCCCTTCTGGCTACTAACTGAAATATTCTTGATTGACAAAAATCCTGGGACTCTCCACCTTGACAGCCATATAGCTGTCAACTGCATCACAAAGTAAATGGATAAATGGAGATGAGGTTCAAGTAATGAGCCTGGATGTGCATTCAGCATCATGAGAAGGTCTGAGAACAAGCAGGATCCTTGTACTTTGCAAACACTTTCAGGGTGTCCAAAACCACACCAAGTTCATCACCAGCCAGCAAGATCACCAGCCTGACTCGTGTTTCCCACTGCTAATCACCCTTGACAGAAGGAAAGAAAGGACAAGGGGATGTTCCAAGTCAAGGGGGGAGCAGGTTTAAAAGTGGAAATCCCTGCCACAGAGCCTGAAGGATGCATTACAACAAAATCTCTTTGAAGCCAACAACCTGCCAAACCATGGAGGAACCCTCCTCCCCCCACTGGCTCTTCTGGTATGAGACTGTGTAGCAAGAGTGAACCCTCAGATTTCCTACTGGCATGCACTGTGTAATTAGAGGGACTGCTCCTCCCATTTGCAAATCTGTGATGACTTTCTGCAACTACCCAGTTGCTTTCATAGCAGTGTAGAATTTGGAAAATATTTGATATATTTTTAGCTTTCTTTTATTGTAGCTTAGTAGCTGGATTCAAAGAGAGCCAACACCGTGTGATCAAGTTGACCTGCATATGGATCAGTAACATATGTTCTACCAACCAGTCACAAGCACTCTAAAACATGACAAAGAGGATCAAGTCAGGGATTACAGTTTTTAGGGTATAAATCCTCATGGATCAGGGCATAAAGTGCTCCCCACTGTCATCCAGATTACTATATTACTATAATCAGCAGCCTTTCACATTTCAAGTCAATCCTTGATGGTCCAATTCCCTTTTTTTTTTTTTTTAAATACTACTACTATGTGTAACCTGAGAGAAGACACAGGACTAACTGGATTAGTGACCTGATACAGCAACAATTTGTATGGCTTGGCTTGCCATAAATCCTGCTTAAACACTACCCTCTTGCTTAAAGCCGGACAGTCAGTGACCCTCAGCCTGCTTGGCCTGTTATGGAAGTGACCAGAGCAAACCACCTCTGAGTAAACCAAATCCCTGCCTGCTTAAGAGACATGCCTTCACTTGGCAAAGTTGAGAAGGGCAGTGAAGAACATGGTTGTGCTTTAGGTGGAAATTTAATCTGGGCTGGGGATATTACCAACTGTGGAAACATTTGACTTAAAGAGTTATGTGTTTCCATATATTAACATACTTCCCATACTTGTTCACATCTGCCCAAATAAGCTATGAAATAAATATTTTCCACACTGTAAATATAGCACATATTTCTAATGCTCAGTGATACATCACTTAATCCAGAACGGTGTAAGTCAGCTTTTGCAACTAAGCCTTTCATGGTACAGCTCAGCATGCAAGTAAACAAGTTTAAAAAAATTTTGCAGTTTACTTTCAGTTTGTGCTTCTCTTGTACATAGAATTTATTTATTTTAAAAAACCCCAAAACAATTAGTATCACCATCTTAACAGAGTAACAAGCAGTGCACTCCTAAAGGAATACCTGCGACGAGAGCAGCAACTTTCTTACACTCATCTGCTTTCTCAATATCAGCCGAACTCCTGATGTACAGAATTAGTGAGATGGAATATTAGTACAAAAGGTGACTCACAAAGCAACTGGCCTTTTCATTTCATCATGTTGTATTTTAAAGATCTTGTTTTATCCCATTAAATAATGCCTGTCATCCTAAGAATCCAATCATTGCTATGTGTAGCCTCCTTTACTTTTGATAAATGATTATCTCTGAGATATTTTGTTAGTGAATTTTTAACAAAGATATTCTTTTTTCAAAGTATTTAGTTAAATTTTAATCAATTTGTGGGTTTTCTTTTTTGAATTTTACCTTTT
This sequence comes from Strix uralensis, assembly GCF_047716275.1. NCBI lineage: Eukaryota > Metazoa > Chordata > Aves > Strigiformes > Strigidae > Strix > Strix uralensis. Next base: position 115,984,986 of record NC_133973.1, on the reverse strand, counting down.
TTTAACTTGAGAAATACTAGGTGTATCACATGCATGTTTCCCTAGTTTTAGAAATTAACTGGTTACCGCCAGGAACATTAAAGATTCAGTGAATGAAACAAAGGGACCCCTTCTCAAAAGGTTTAGTCAGGCAACATAATAAAATAGGTGTTAATAAAGGCTAATTAAAAAATTAGAACCAGTACGATTAAAAAACCCCCTATCCATTCCTATTTTCACAGCTCTCCTGTATTGCCAAGACTTCAGAAGTCAACATGCCTACCCAGGCAGCCAAGTAATGAAATAAGCATTTGAAGAGAAAAAAAAATTATGTAAAACCTTTAAACCTTTTTACATGGCAGAAAACTTGAACGGTACATTCTAAAGACACAAAATGGAAAAAACCCTCAAACCAAAGAATGTCAACCAAATTATATCTACATTGAGACATAGTAAGGAACAATTAATTCCAAGTAATTTTCTGGCATTTTCAGCTTCATACAATATTAAATTTAAAGCAAAAAAATGTATTTGCTAGAAAATGAACTACTCTTAGAAAGCTGAAGCAACATCTCCCACCGTTTGCAAAGTTGTGATTGAATGAGAACTACTTGCCCCATGTTTAAAAAAAATTCTAATTCATACTTTTCTGAAGACAGCTACCACAAAAATTGCTGAAGTTTGAAGTCTGTTTAGGATATTGTCTAAAATAAGTACTAGAGTATTTGTGCAGCTTGTATGGACGGAAAAGGAAAGACTGAGGTAACTGCTGTTTGGAAACTAGTCAAAGACTGTGAAATGACTGATGGTTGGAGAATTCCTCTGCTTGCTTAGGCTAGTATAATTAAGGCCAGCAGTAGTCCAGGATTTCTGTAAACTTGAACATAGTATGAGTTACCATAATTGCCATACTACAGCTACAGCTTAGCTAGCTTTGTTTACAAAGGAAGCAACAGAAGAAACTGATCTCCTTCACTAGATTATAAAATACATTCTTGAAAGTTTTTTTACAGACAAATATTCATCCTTGCAAGAATTTACAGACCAACCACGCTTTCTCAGCCAGGGTTAGTAAATATGTCATTTTATTAAGTTAATACCAATTCACTAGAAATTTCATTGCAGTAGGATTAAATTTGTCATGGTTTGAGCTCACAGGGGGCCACTGCTGTAGCCCCCTCCCCTGCTACCAAAAACCCCTGCCACTCACTCAAACCCAGAGCAAATTCTAACAAACCAGTCTCAAAAAAACCCCAATAAAAAAAATTATGTTTCCTCAGCAGCTAAGTGGTGATAACTGTAGAGCTATGGCCTAGCACCCATGCTAATTAGACACATAAAGAATAGCAAGAAGTGTGTGTTCTGCTACTACTGTTTTGAAGCAATGCTACGCTTGGCCCACCCAGCCCAGCAGATGACACTCAGTGTTGGCCACCATTAGGCCTCACTGTGGCAGAAGTCCAGTGACCCAGATACAGTGGAGTGGCCATTGGCACTGTACAAGAGTTGTAAGAGGAGAGACACTGGTAACTCTTGTAGAAGTCTGAAAGGAACTGAAATGTTACTCTAAGGAGGCATGAACTACATGCATTTTCACAGTTTACATTGCAGTACTGCTTAGATGCACTATTACTAAAGGCTGGTTTATTTTACTTATTTATAACTCCTCTCAGTGCAGCACATGAATTGGGGTAGTTCACCACAGGAAAGGGATCTGTTATTAGCATTCTAATCTCTGCACCAGTCTCAAGAACAGGTGATTTCTATTCTAGGATTTCCTTCCTCGGTCTCCCCTCTGGATAAATTTGACAGAAGCTTCCTCCCCTCTTATTCTACACCTTTCATCATCTTTGCTTTAAAGGACCACTATGTTTAGGTCAGTTCACTGACCTTGTCTCCATCCCGCTTCCTATGTACACACCTGCCTGAACAGTTTTTAATCCACACTAGCACTTTGCCCTGGATGACACAGCTATTTATTTTCCTCAATAGAATCTTTGGAGAGGCATTTTGGAACGCTTTTAGGAAACCCCAGTAATTTGTCTCAACCACGTTGCCTTTATCTGCCATCAACTTCTTCAATAATGCTGATAATTTAAAGAACTACAATTTCCTCACCAAAGCCATGTCGTTTTGACTTAAGTTACATTAACCTAATTTTTCCCTTATGCTCTTCATGTATGAAATCTCTGTGGACCGAACTCCATATTCACTTACATAAAACCGTATCAGGAAAATTTTAAAAGATAATTGACGGAGTTATCCATGGCTATTGCTGTTCTAATAGGAAAATTCATTCCTCAATTTAATTTCCAAGTGCTGAAGTAAAATTAAGTAATATCTAATTCTTATGCTCTCCCTTGAAGACAGACTTCATTTGCATACCTTTAAGGTTTTCAGGAGCACTTGTTAACGAAGAACAGGAATGGATTTTGAAAATGCTTACTATATTCCATTAATACAATAACTATTTTATCAAGGAATTTACGGGGTACAGATTTATTGTTCTATCTTGTCATTATCTCCACTACAGTATTTGAGTGACTTACTACACTTGAATTTTCAATAGATCTCCTAACTTTCTCCTAAAACATTAAGATTTTCTAAGGTCACATGCTCATTTCCATTAAAAAATGCCCTTGGAATAACAATTTCCCCTTCATCTTCTACAATGAAAATAGATGTAAAATAATTCATCATTTTCCTGCCACCTCATCATCTACTTCAGCTATCACTCAAGCCTTGGTGCTTTAGAGCAACTAGCCCTACAGTCACAGATAAAAGGAGGACAATGATCAGCTGGTATTTCTGCCTACAGAGGACACAGGAAGGAAGATAAAGCTTTATACTAGTGATCTCCTTAACTCATCGTAAGTGCCACCTCATTCAAACATCGGCGGACACAATCCAATCTCTTTCACTGCTTCAAGCCCCACTGAAAGGAAAAAAAAGGAGCTTGAGAGGGGTGCAGGAGACACACACACACACACAAATCAAAGCAGCAAAGAAATCATGGTAGAAAAGGGTGAAAAATTAAGGCTTATCTTCAAACAAAGATTTCAACAGTATCTGAAGCTGTTGCCCATCATAGACTTGCCACTTTCAGACAAATGTCCTCAACTTTTTTGAAGCTGCTCCTTGGAAAACACTATCAAAGCTATCTCACTCTCTCCCTTTGCTATCCCACCTCAGAACCCCCCTTTCCTGCCAAATCTGTGTACTCACCTCAGTAATGTATACATGACTCTCAGGCTGTGCAACATTGCATGTTTTCTTTGATTCTGCCCTTTCTCTGGTGCTGAATATACAGAGCACACTGTAGGGATAGATCCTTTTCCTTAACAAGCCTAACAGCAGCACCATGAAGGCTCTCAGGAATTTCAGCAGTATAAGTAAGTGTACAGTTCAGGGAGAAAAAAAAAGGGTGAAAGGGCCAAGACGCTCTCAAGATTTCTCAGGTGTACTGTATCAGCTCAAACTCTCTATTGAGAGAACATGCAGCCTCAATAGGAGTTTAATACATCCTAAAAAGTACATCTTAAATCTGGCTCACAGTTCAGAAAATATTTATGTCTGGTGATCACGTGATGAAGTACAACTAGCTCCCAATACCACTACCGCTGCTGTGCTGCCATCCCATCTTGATCTGAATGCCTCTTCAGAGGAGACACAGATCTTCAGAAGGATATGGTTGGTTTACTGGACAAAATTTATCCTCAGGCCTGCTCTTCTCTCCTGCTCTGGCAATCTGAAAATGTTGAGTCTGAGTGACACATATGGACAGATTAGAAGAAACAGCAAAGAGCACATTTAAATGGAGTGAGCTTAATATGACTTACGTGTAATTAATCTACAATGTTCATTTTCCATTCATACTCAGCTTATCAGCCTTTGGCTGAAATATTTCTTACGTTATGCTAAACCTCCGCTGGACATCCATGCTGTTAGTTAAGAAGAATGCAAAGCAAAAAGTGTCTATTTAAAGGAGCATCACATTGGAAACATCTTTGAACTAGAATATAGTTTTTCAGGATACTGATGTACCATACATCACAAAATAAATTCCCAAAGGACAACACAGTGAATAAACAGAAATGAAATTCAGCACAAGGAGGCAATTCCATCAGATCTTTCTGGTGACCTTATAAACACAACAAAAAAGTGCTATTCATACATCACCTAGCCAAGTCAATATTTATTTTCTTGCTTTATGCATGCTTTACAGGAGTGACCTTAATCATAAAAGCAAGGCACTAAAAAACATGGTTTGGTCCAAAACTTTTTTTGGCAGGCACTACGCAGATTTCCCCAAGTAGCTCTGCCAACATATCTCAAGCCAAACTTGCAATAGTCTGACCTAAAAGGACAAGAGCCCTGTCATAAATGAGACTACAAACATTTCCCCCAGGAGCATGCTGCGTGCACAGCCTCTTTCCATGTTTGCAAGGGGGAGGGGAAGGGATTTTCCATGTCTGTATATGTTTTCCATATATATTTGCCAACAGTTGCTAGATTATCCCCAGAGCCTACTTTGAACACTGGCATAACTGCTTTACTGTAGACTTTCTGTATTTTCTTTATGGACATGGAGACTTCAGAATAGAAGGTCGGATCTTGATTTCTGAGTTATTCTGGGCGCACCAACAAAATAAAGTTTTACTTCAGTATCGTTGAGAGCAGATCCAACCCCACCAGTCTGCAGAATCTCCTGGGATTTAGGAGTTGAAATGGAAGGCAAGTATAAGGACATAAGAGCAGGCAAAACCACACTGGATTTGTTTCTACACATAAAAACTAGGTATTTTACATCTATCAATTGCTTGTTTCTAATAATGTCATTTTGTTCTTGTGCAAACACACTGAATATATGCAGTGCTGAGACAGAGATATAAATTAGGGTAAGACACCAAAATCCCCCTCTCATCATCTCCCAGTATCCCTGATGAAAATATGATCTTAAAAACACCCCAGACTAAAAGTAGCTGCACAACACTTGATGCTCATCAATGAGAGGTTCCCTCCATGTAAGCTGCCAAAGTACCAACCCAATCCTTTTTATTTCTTCCTTTGTCATCATAGGGATAAGTCTAAAAGCTTTCACTGCATTTCCTCTCAGTTAAACTCAAATTAGTCCCCTCTGCTAGACTCCTACTGGGATGCCTTAGTCTATCCCAGAGCCCTTGCTGAGAAAAGCTCTTTTCAGTCCAGCAAATCACCTCGGTACCTGCTACTCTGACAAGGCTGACGCCATTATTTATTACATAATAAGCTCTCACTGTTGAGGGTCAATTATTCCATTGACTGGGCATTACAATAATTCTTGGTAATTAAAAGAAGTACTTATGTGAAGCTGGATGCATATTGAAAGAAACATTAGTCCTTTTGTTATCTTGGCAAGCCCTTGTTCCTAGCCCAGCCCAAGCAATTAGCATCTTTTGGCAATCCCTGTCAGCTGGGGTTTGGAAAGCCTGAAAAGAGGGTCACTCAGATGCTAATTTAGATACAATTGTGACAGCAGAGTTTAGAAGGAGCTGCTCCAAAGGCGCCATCAGGGTTTAATAAAGCAAACAGCTTGGGTCCCAGTGACCCTGCAGGGGTAATTAAAAAGACTGCTCTATGTTGCTGTGCCAAATGGGACAGTGGCATCATGAAGCCCGTCCACAAAAAACATTTTTAAAAGACATATAATCACCCATTTAATCTGCTCATTAAACAAGTCTCTCATGCGGACTTAACAAGAATTAGCACTTTCTAAAAGGCAAAAATTGACAGAAAGCAGACGGTTCAAATGATTCTAAAGGTTGTGATTCCTAAAGGTTTTCCCATTATTATTATAAACTCATTTAATACTAATGTATAATATTTGGGGATATCAGTGTTTAAGACTACCCTTTTAATGCTGCCTTTACAAGAGAAATATGAACATTCACTTTTCAAAGGTAATATGGGGTACCGACATCAGCTTTAACAATAAAAGGAGCCCCAGTCCTACAAACCTGTGTAAATAATCCCATGCTCAACCCACACCAAATTCTCAGCTACAGGCTCAACTTTTAACACACAAGTAACATTATGTACCTTATTATATCCACCCTCTTGTGTTCCCCAAGGCTATTAAGGCCTAGAATGATCACTATTGACAGAGAAGCAAATCAGAAAAAAAAGAAAAAAAGAGTAAAATAAAAAAAGTTCCTCCTCTTTCAGTCTGGAAACCAAAACTAAAGTTACAGAGGGTGTAGGGCACAAGGTAAAGAGTAAGGAAAACATGTACTTTGGCTTGACAATAACCTATCACGGGCAAGTTACCTCCATGTAGAATAGAAGATTTTTGGTTTTGGAAAGCTACCCTGCTTTGGATTGGGGTAACCCTACAACAGCAAAGGAGGAAAAAAACAATAGGGGAGAAGACAGAGGGTAATGCCAGCTGATTTTTGCAGTTTTATTTCAGTATTGGAAAAAAAAATATCTCTATACAAGGTCTGGGAGAGGATGCAGCTGGTAAGTCATCACAGAGGTTAAGCAATTATATTGTTCCCTGGATTTTTCACATTTCACTATACTGCATTCAAATACCGCCTCCCAAATACCAGTGCTCTTCAACCTTCTACTAATGAGAATAAAACATCAGGGAGGCCAACTTGGCCCCAGAAAAAAAAAAAAAAATCATTAGGTATTGTAGCATGCTCAGCCCAGCTACTCAACTTTTACTCAGACTCTTGAGGCTCAATACCAGATCTGTGCTCATCATTGACAAGCTGATGCTGTTAATTAAATACTCTAGAGATGGTGCCAGCATACTTTGTATCTCTAGATGCAACTGATGCACACATCTCTCACAAGGCAGAGTGCTGAGCTGGAATGACAACCTCAATTCCACACAAGCTAAAAAAAAGTAGAATCTACTTGGCACATCCACCTTATTTGGAAATGAAAGGCCAAAGTCAGTTTGAAGCCCTACATGCAGGTCATTTGCTAGATCACTATTTCTATTTTGTGGTCTGTGGACTGGTGAACCATGAGACAAGTGTGCAATTCCCTTCACCTCTTGCTTAGCACATCACAAACAAGATCCATGGAGAGAAAGACACTAACTTATGACTTCCTTGATGGTGACTACAGAACAAAGACAAACAAGGCAAGCACTCAGCCAGCACTGTTCATTCTCAGAAAGCTGACTCAGTTGAACTGCACAATTGCAAACATAAATTGCTCCCAGTTCTCAAGATCACCAACATGCTCCAGTCACATGGCTGACTACTATGACTGACCTGACAACACCTAAGTACACTATCTTTTTCCTTTCCCATTCCTCAGCCATAAAGCATTACAAAGCAGGAAAGGGGAAAAAAAAAAAAGTAATACATGCAGAAATATCCTCCTCAGCATCATTAAGTGTCAGAGAATTTCTGTATCATAGATCAATAGAGCTGTGGCCCAAAAACTTCTCCAGTTCTGCCTAAGACAGGTGAAGCAACATCCTAGCTTGGGAACATTATTTCTGTACAAAATACTGATGCCACAGGGGAATGTATTTTCCTCCCTCCCTCCAAGAGGTAGCATACAGAATGCAACAGGACAGGTTAGAAATTCTGAAAGACCAGTCACCACCTGCAGTTTGCAGGGCTTGCTGCAGTACAGTGGGAAAGACTGTAACTTTCAAAAGGGAACTCCAATCTTATCTGAAAAACTGCAGAAGACCACTACCTTCCAGGGAATCAATAAGGAAAACCTGTTCTACATTCTGTGAGTACACCCAAGTTAATTAGGTCAAGGAACAACTATGATATAGGTGATGATTTTTATCCACATTCCATCTAGGACTATTGATACCTGATGATCAGAGCATACTACTTACTTGCCTTAGGTTGTTCATAAAACAAGCCACCTATATCTGGAACAAAATTTTAGAAAAATTAAAAGAACTTTAGCACCACAAAGCAAAGCTTAATTGGGTAGGGGAAGAATTGGGTAGGGGAAGAAAGAGTCTTTCCTACCGTGAAAAAAAAGCTGAAATGGGTGTGGAATAGAGAGCTTAGAAACATATCAAGATTTGGTTTTCAGAATAAAATGAACATTACTTTAGACTCAAGTTCATTGTTCTTAACTCAATATGGGGAAGAAGGGGGTGAGAAAGACAGTGTGAGAAGGATGAGAGAACATAAGGAACAGTAGGAGAAGAAAGAGGGAGATGGAAATAAATCATCAAAACATTTATAACCCTAGACTGCCTCATAGGGGAGCAGAGGAAAAAAATTAGACCATTCGTCTACAGCATGTTTGCTTATTATCTCTTGGGAGAGCTTCAGATATATTGGTTGACACCATTATATGTATGTGCAGTTAAACAACATACACTATTTCTTTGTACTTTTGCAGTCTTATGCATGCACACAAGTATCTTCTTGTACTAATAAACCATGTCCAGTTTCCCTTAGTACTGTATAGAGAATAATTCCTATACAAAATGATTACAACTCTGCATTAAAGTACACTTTGGTACTGACATTTGGAAATAGCTCTGTCTAGCTCCAGTGACTACACACTCCCTCTGTATTCCCTCCCATCAAGTATATTTCCTAATACACTTGAGAAAGTAATCCAATAGGCAAGCTAACTACAACTACACTTTCAGGTCTATTTAAAACTGCAAACACAATGTGTTCTTTCTCTTGGGAAAGCTACACTACCATTTGGTCAGACAGCAACACATTTTGGACTCACTTCTAAAGTAGCTGCATGCATCGTGAAGATTTATGGTTGGAGAGAGACTGAGACAGGGGTGCAACTCCCTGGAAAACACTGAAATATATCCATAGAAAAACCATCATGGACAAAGTCACAGATGCAGTTTTCTGACCAGTTCTGCTGTGAAATTCATCCAATTACATTTTTTCTTAAAATGAATCTTCATGTCACAAATGAACATGTTGCTTTGCTGCAATATGTAGTACCATTGGTAGTGTTTACCTCTGCTTCTCCACCAGCATGTGCGACAGTCATTCCAGACATTCCTTTTGCAGCTTTTTGTTTTCTTGGGGAATGTTTAGAAGGCTTTTGTGTTAGTCATAAAAAAAAAATATATTCCTATTTTAAAAAAGACCCCACAAGTGTGGAGAAATCACCTATAAAAGAGCTTCTGAAAGAATAAATACAGCTGCTTAACAAAGAGTAAGAAGTTACAGGAAAAAGTACTAGTAGGTGCAAGTCCAATTTTCTAATAAATCTTAAGGCTGAAGCTGTCCTTTGATTCTTTGGAGTTTTATTATTTTATTTAAACTGTGTAGTAGTTTCTTTTTTTTTTCCCCAAAAAAAGTTATGAAAAGATGAAAACGATGAAAAGCCAACATTCCACTAGCACTTATTTGTAGTAATAAACATATAAACTACTAATATGAGCAAAAGCTGACTTACTAAAAGCATACTTCAGAAAAGCAGCATTAGTTACGCTTAGAGCTCTTGAATAGAATTGAGAGATTGAAGACAATTTAGGACGAAAAGCATACAGGTCAATTTATCCTCAACAATGAATATTCATTTATTTCTGGTCACTGGATAAATCTGCTTTTCTAATTCCTTTATTTAACTGTCAGAGGTTCTAAAGATGTTAAAACAAGATCTTCATATTATTAACCACATAGTTAAAACATAAAACAGGCAACAGGGATATGACTAGTTTAAAAACCTATGCTCTCTATGTTTATTTCTCTTTGGTGAAACAACAGTGTCAACTGGTATTTGAAATGTTTTTCTTTATTTAGCTCTTGTAGGCTGAACAGTAAGCCCTGACAGCTCTGTCTCTGCCCTCTTGAGGCCTGTACCAAATGAAGCCTAAACTCACCATTCAGCAACTGCACCAGCCATGGGCTGTCTGGAATTTGTTGTGTGCACTCATCCTTAAAATGGAACAGCTGTCGTGAAAGGCTGTTACAAGACACCTAAAGGGGCAAAAGGCTCCAGTGACACCCTTATCTACAACCTGATACGAACAGCTTTTGCTACTACCCTGCTCCCATCTCTACGCGTAAAGTTACACAATATAAGGGTCCAGAATACTCAGTAGAAATCTGTATGGCTTCTGTTCCTCTTCATACCATTAATTGTGCATAGGATTAAATCATCTATAAAATGTATGTATTTAGTGTAACACATCTGTACACCAATTTTAAAAACATGCATTTTAGAAATCTACATTCCCCCCAACCCCCACTTTAGTAAAAGCAATAAGACAGTCTTCAGGCCATGCAGTGCTTCCCTTACTCTCTGATTGACTATATAGCCTATAAGCCTATAGACTAGTTTCATGAGGGGCTCAACCAGGATTTGGCCGTTAAGGATCAGAAAGCAATAGCAATATAGCAAAAATAGCTCTCAGGGGAAATATATCTTATTACTGCCAGAAAGAATATTTTTGTACGAGAAGCATTTGTGTCATTCTTATTAGCTAAATAAAAGAGTGGAAATAACCAGAAGCATAAAGACCCAAGGGTCTGAGCTCCCATCAGAGTCAATGGCAGATTTCCCACTGATTTCACTGGATACACAATCAAGACCAAATGTGGAATACAAAGAGAAAACGATCAGAGGAAAGACTCATTCACAAATGCATTCTGCATCTGCAAAGTTTGTACCTGCAGTTGAATTGTGTTCATAAATCAGACTAGTGTCTACCCACCATACAATTGTGATGAGTTCCAGTTCTGGTGGGAAAATCATAACAACTATTTCTATTTAAAAAAAAAAAAAACAAAAAAGAAGACAGCTTCATTTTTACAGATGCATAGCACTGGGCAAAGCCCAGTGTCATCAGAAAGTGCATTTTGACATGGACATCCCCCCCTGCAGCCTCGGCTCTGTCCTGTGCTCGCTCAGGTGACCCAGAGACCTGCCAGGCTCTGCAACCAACCTCTTCCTTACAACCAAAGGCAGATACTATTTCTAACTAAAGTTTCTTTTATACATCAAATCCTCTCTCTAAACTCCATATTGCAAAGATTAAGCAAGTCTGTAACCAGATGGGAAACACTTGCCTCTAAACACTTTTATGCCTACATAAACATTGTTACAATTGCAACAGATCAGCAGCCCCACTTCAGCCAAAGCTCAATACTGGCTTGTAGATGCTGCTTTTAACCAACCCACAAGTTATTTGTCTGTGTGGATGAAATCCCATTCCCTCTCTCTCACACCTACCTTTGGGATTTTAGTTGGCCAAATTTCCTTCCACTGCTCTTCCTATGAGCTATGATTCTCAGCAGCATAGAGTCCCACCCTCTACTGATGTTCTGGCCTGGGTTTTATGTCCTGAGATGCGCTCTCTAGTGGGACACTATTGGTTAGCAGGCCTACTTTCCCAAGCTCATGAATAACCTACTCTTTCAGGTGGAGTATGAAATTGGAGACCCAGAAAAAGAAGAATATCTAAGGGAGTGAGGAAGAAAGAAGCAGCAGGGGAAGAACAGACTAATGAACTATTATGGAATAAAACATGGCCAGGCAGACCATAACAATAATATTTGCTGCAACAGGGTTGACGATCAAGTGATCCTGATTTGGATGCAGCAAGACACAGATATGCACAAACCACAGACAGTATTGAGTCCCACTCCAGAGCTTGGCTTTACTCTCCACCTTGAGATGATTTACCTGTAGCAAGAGAGACAATCTCAACACAGAAATCCCTCTCCCTCTTGGAGAGTCCTCTCAGGAACCATTACACTAGCCTCAGTTCTGAGGCAGACTGGTCATCTCAGAGCGAAGTGGGAATGAATCAAAAGCCCTTTTTCATCAACTACTGCAGTACATATTGGTTATCTACCATCCAAACAGACTCTGTCTGCTGTGGGCGCATCTGGAAACAGATAGCTCTATTTCCAAGACAGCCAAGCCAACTCTGTCTTCCTTGCCTGTCACAGACCACTGAAGTAGTATATTAAATACTCATTCAGTATTAACAAACTCATTTTAGATGCCCAAAAAAAAGAGTCTTTCATCTTACACTGACCATATTAAAACTATCTTGGACTGGGTTCCTTCTTACAGATTTGTCCAATTGTGTATTTGCTTCACACTTCCAGCTCTTCTTCCTTGATGCTCCTGATGCTATGTGAACTTCCAATTCTTTCAGGCAAAGCGTTGTAGCTTGAAATTGTGCTAAAAACAGTAACTGTGAAGAGCAACTCTTTGAACCTTCCTGTTTGTTCTACAACACACTTCTGTGAATCATCTCCTTCAGTCCCTACTGTTAGGCTTTGATTGCCTTGGGTATTTCTGCTGCTTCCATTGCTGTTCTAAGCATTCTTCTAGATTCACTGTATTTCAGTTACCCCATCACCTTGAGGAAACATTCACTGGTATCCAGACACTTCAGCCTCTCATTTTTAGAGGTCTCCTGGAGTTGTTTTCATGGTTTGGAATTAAGTCAAAGATTCAAAACAGGCCAGACAAAAAAAACCCCAAAACACAGCACCACAAAAAAGTCCCAAACCCAACTGCCTAGAGCTCTAGCGCTTGTTAACAAAAATGGATGACACTGCCTCCAGCTATTCCTTCAAGCTTACCACACTCATATCCCTACTGAAACAAGGCCCTGGAGACAAATCCTGTGAGCTCACTGCTCTAACTGAAGATTTTTTAGTTTTGTTGGTGTCATCCGACTGAAGTCCGTCCCATGGAACCCCACAGCCAGTCTCATCCTTTTCTGTGATTCAGCAATGTACTGTACAATCACAATACTCCTTTGTGGATTTGTACTGCATTTTCTTCTTTCTCTTAATAGTATTAATCCCTCCTCTTACTTTCTTCTGCACAGTTATACTGGGCTTATACTTCCAGTTACATAGTTGTAAGGTAAACTCAATTTTGTGTCTGGACAGTGAACTTCATGACTGTTCTGTTTAATATATACTCTGTTTTTTTGTGGTTGCTGCTGCTAGACTAATTGTTTTACATCTGTTTGCATTAAAGTGTGTTTTCCATTGAATGACTCAGACACTTAAAAGATCCCAAATCCCTCTGAATAGGGTTGCATAAATTCTGAAGTGTTTGCTATTCCCTTCCTCTAACTTCAGTATCATCAGCTAACAGTTACTGTGATCCTACATCTGATATTCTCATTCAAATTATTTATGTATTATTAAAAAGATCAGTCCCCTGTAGTATGCTACTAGTAACCTATTCCCAGCTAGAGAAATTGTAATTTGCAGACACTGTATGTAACCTGTTTTTGAGACATTTTTCAAGCCAACAGGATATTTTTGCTCCTCAGACCATGACTCTGTGTTTTAAACAGCAAGCTCCTTTATGAAATCTTATCATTTGTTAAAGTGTCATTAATTCACACAGTTTCAATTTTCACAGTATTATTTTCTACGGAAAAGTAGAACACAATCGTGATGCATCTGGAAAGCCACAATTTGGAGCACAGAATATATGCCTATTTCTCAATATTTCTGATTGTCTGTTCGCACCATTTTTTCTTCTGACAAACAACAGCAAAAATAGAAATAAGCTATTCAAGGAAATTTCAAATGCACAAACATTACAGTGTTAAATTTAGTTCTCCATCCCTTTTTGCTCCATTTGTCCTATGTTAGGGTCTTATTAATTTTTCCTTTAAAATCATCAGCATTTCTGTATCTGACACTTGGCAAATAGGAAAGGAAATGGTTTTAAAGATCAAATTAAGCAAGCCTGATTGAATAATTCGGATTTGCCATGGGACTCAATTATTTCTATTAGAAACCCTTATTTTTCACAGGAATGAGAAGTTATTTTCTTTGGCATCCAAATAATTATTTCTTTTACCTTTGGAAATGTTGAAGTAGTTGTTTCCTGAGGTTTAACTGTTAACTCTTTCCTATTTTTCCTGAGGTTCTACCTGTTAACTCTAGCCAGAAACAATGACAAATGGTCCAAGAACAAGTATACAGTGAAACAGGTAGGAGATATTTTCCTCCTTGCTATAAAAAGCACAACATAAATAGATTTGCAAACTCGAAACACTACAGCACTTAAACCTGTCAAAAATTTGGATGAGTTCTCTTACAATAGAGATATTTCTCCCACTTAGTGTAAGTGCATTTATGGATACAGTTAGCCCTGCTGGAGAAGGCCTACACAACTGTATGCAATGTCCATGTGTCAACTGGCTGGATGTCACCACTGTCCCCATGCCTCTCTCGAGCAGAAAATCAAGTTAAAGAGCAGCAATGTCAACAAACTGAGGTGAGGCAGCATCAAGTCTAACCACACAAATCCTGGGGCCACAGTAGCACAGAACCACCCCCAGACGACATGTGCACTCATCCACCACTGAGGAACTGCACAGCCCTGCACAAAGGGCTGAAATTCCTCAACTGTAGGCAACTTGTACGATCAAGTCCATCAGGCACTGGGACTATGCTGCCTTTTTCAGCTCTGACTCTAAATACAATAGAGACCAGGAAAAGAAACAGAAAAACTGTATGGTCCACATCCAGGGCCTTATGCCGATGGGGTGCCTGCAATTAGAGAGGACATCAATTGAAGGCCCTTGTGAATAACTGAAAGCTTGTTACAAACCACAATCAACTCTACACTATGTGTAAACTATTTGGAAAAGGATTCCCTGTATCAAAGTTCACTGTAAGCCAACTGTATTAGACTTCATAGTTAATTTCCCAGGGGGGACAAAAAAAAACCCCAACAGAAAACCAAAGAAACTCTGCCCCCCACAACCAAAACACTGCACACCTTTTATTTAAAGACACCTCTGGGGGAGGGTTCCGGAAACTTTCTGTGCAGAAGCCTGCTTGTGATGGCAGAGACACTTGGCTATTTGCCTGTTTTCCTCACCCCACCTCTGATCTTGTTCTATTCCCCTCCTCTTCCTCTTCCAGGGCAAGATACAAGCTAGATGATATGGAGTCTCTAGGAATTTACATAAAGCACAGAGTACAGAGCTGAAAGGGTTACTGACTTTGCACTCAATAGGTCTGTACCCTTTCACAATAAGCCAGTTAAATCCTTTCATTCTCAGTTCTTTGCATTTATACAGAGGATTCTTTTTTTTTTTTAAACAAGAATCTTTAGATGACTTTAATTATATCTTGCCTGCAGAAGCATCAGGCAGAAAGAGAGTTTTAATTTTTGAAGCAAAAACACTATCACTTTTTAAATACATTTGAAAGTATTCCCAGCTTTTACAAAGAATGATAAAACTAAGCATAAGATGCTTTTTCCAAAAAGATCTTAAAAATTAATGTAAACATAGACTATCTTATAGTTAAATATAGCTCAAAGATGACAGCTGCAGCTAGAGCAAAGACCCCTGAAGCATAAGTCATTAAATCACGACATCTAACAATTGTCAATGAAAATGTTACATGAAAAATCAAATGGCGAGATAGTATTCAAGATTAAGATAAATACCAGTAATTAACAAGACATGCCGCTCTGTACAGAGTGGTGTAAAAGCCGTTTTCCTCAAACAAATTGGTCCTGTTGCTACTGGAGTAAGATCCTACTTACTGTGACTGTAGAAGTGCTCCAGAGATCTGACTGCAATTATTATATGCTCCTCTTCGTACTGTACTGTACTGCTGTTACAACTGTTGAGAAAGAAGTGTTTCCCCAACCTGGGGCACTGGTAGCAGATTCAGTAACTAAGTTCAGCTACATCACTCTTACTCTCTTACTCTGCAATATAGAAGAATGAACACTTACGGAGCAGCTGAACTAAATGAAATACATGGAAGGGAACAGGTAGAATTACTCCATCAAGCTGTGAAAATACAGTATCACTCTTTAAAGACACCCTGTGACCTTCAGGAGCACCAATTTGGAGATAACAGCTGTGTCTAACCTATACAGGAAGAATAGGCTCAGCAGTTTGTGTAGATTTATTAGATTTGATGACCTGCTTGCTCTCCCCCTGTACCACAGGCTACTGACCTGTCTTTAAGCTTCTCCTCTGGATCATGCTGGAACTCAAGAGATTTCACACACTTTCCGAGGAGTCTGGGCTACAATACATTTAGCCTGATTCAGAGTCAATGCAATAGTGTGAGCTCATGCTCAGACAGTGACTGTCCCTCTTTGGAGGGCTGTTAGCTTGGCCTAACTTCTTACCAACATATTTATCTGTAAACAACATTAAGACTGGCAGGAGGACCAGGACACAATAGGCCAAGAACCCTTCAAGGCACATATACTCAATGCAATTGTGCTTCTGAACTCATCAAAAGTATCAGTAAAAACATCTGGGATGTGCACAAGTCAGGTATTTATTTCCTTTACAAACCCCGTTCTAAAAAAGATGATGAAAACAGTAACAAGGCATGCTGAGGTCAGCAGCATATCCTAGCAGGAGAGGAGAGATGATTCATTTTCAGGGATGCAGTACTTCTCTTCAGGCAGACTCCTCACCATAGATCTTATCATCCTGGTGTAACAAAGCAACTCAAACTACTCTATCATCGCTCCAAACGTTAAGAGCAGAATTTTGTGCTAAACAAGTAACAGAAGTGTCTTTTTAGCCTCTGTGTTAAGAATAAGGATTAGGTTATCATGACTTGTTCTGTCTGGACACTTTGGAATATATTGGTTAAATTAAAAGAAGTTTGGCAGAAGAGCCAGCCCATCTCAGTAGTAGTTTAAGTTCACTCAAATTTCACTGAACTAAGAAGGTGGATAGAGATGTTTCAAGTGCCTCCTGAAGTGCCCTGAGAAGGGAAAAGCTGTAGATAAATGTGTTGGACAAATAACCCACAGGAGAGTCACCCAGGTAGAAACCAGGGGTTTGACTACAGTGGAAATTATACTGCAGCAGATGGCTGGTTCTTATTTGGTATCTGCTAAAGCTCCTGTTCAACCAAGGTAATAGCTTCAATAACATCTGTGTGTGAACAGTCTACTGCCTTTCTACCTTTGGCCAACTACTGGCATGGGTGTTCTCTACTCCTGTTCTGACTTGGTGGCTTTATAAAACCAGGGCTACTGGGAACTTATGCTTGTCTTTGCAAAATGATGATTTGGGCTTAGAAAAAGGCTTCTTGCAACCTCTCAGCTCCATTAGCTGCTCACTCAAGATGAGGTATAATGTTCTCCATGGTAAATTAAAGAAAAATGTTTCAAAATCTTTTTTAAAAAACGGGAAGAGTCATCCCATTCCATAAATAAATTGCTTCAGGACATGACTACTTCAAAACAGCTAATGTGTATTGTGTACTACTGTAGCATAAACCAGAGTTTCCTCTGACTCCCAAAACATCCATTTGAAAATAAAATCTTTGTAGTCCAGATTACTTAAAAACATTTAAGAACTGGCAACATGGTGAGAACATGCACTTTTCTTCCTGCAAATAAAAAGCCGTATTTCACTTTAGTTTCACTTCACAGGAGATAACTGTTGATTATTGACAAAAGTGCTTCTTTCTGAACTAAAACTGTCTATGATTCGACATCATTTAAATTACGGTCAGACTTTCAAGTGACTTGTAGAAATTTACACTGAGCATCTGATCATGAAAAGAGACCAAGGAAAAAAACCCAAAACTAACCACTCAGAAGAGGTCAACGATTGAAGAACGTGCAATAGTATTTGGGTCAAGACAAAACTATAATGACTGCACGAGAGGAGCTTACCTGATGCCTACATACACTGAAACTGCAACATACTTTAGGAGTGTACACAAAAGTAGAAATCCACATTCATAGCTGTTTTTTATTGAAATGTGTTTCAATTGGAAAGTTGCAAAGATCTAGGGTGATATTAAAGAGAAAAATCAGTAGTGTGATTAGACATTTCTGGACTGCTTGCAAAGTCTCATTTCCCCCAGCAGGAATGGAGCATCACAAGTCTGCTTTGATGTTTTCCTTTTCAAAAAATTTTCAGTGCAGCATTTGGCAAAAACAAGCTTCCACAGAACAACTCAGGAAGTCGTTTTATATAGATGGGCATGCATAACCACCACAGTTTCTTCAGCCAGGCAGGGGCCACCAAATGTTCAACTGTATTACAACCATATTGAAAGAAACGAGTGGTAGATTCTGTCTATGACGTACATTCTGCATAATGTATTCTCTTCCTTCTCACAAAGTTATTAACACCACAAAATTAAGCCCCAGAAAGGTTAGGGAGGACTAGGATGGACTGACTATTCAGCTTCATAAACTATAAAAGTAAATATAAAATACTTATGACTTTGGTGGTGAGCAGCAAGAAACAAAAGGGTAGTTAACACTGAAAGATCAGTCATAAAAATCATGAGTCAGTTCAAAGACAAATAAAATACGAGTAAAGTATGTGTTCTCATTTCAGACTCTCTCCTGGAGAAGCACAAACAACGATAACTAAATTTATCACATATAGCAACATGCTGTGCACTGCTGCAGAACTGCTTAGGAGAAGACCTAACCGAAGCCAGGACTCCAAAGTGCCAGAAGGTTAACACCAAACATCTTACACTTAGAAGAACTGTCAGCCTTCTGTAAGAAAGAGGTTTTATTGCTAGCATGGCTTGAAACTACACTTAAAAGCTTAATTCTTTTATCTGTTAAATGGGCTACCTGCTCAAAGTAACACCAAATAATAGAAAAGGTTGAGAAAAGTACATATATTCAATGTCTACCACTAACAACTGTGAAGATATGGGATCTTTGCATGAAGAACAGAGCAATTTCCTTCATGCCACATCAGGTGGAGATTGACCCAATTTCCAAAGCACACGAAAGCAGAAGGGGTATACTGCAAATTTTCTCCTGTTCCTATGGCCTCCTGAACAAAGGCAAGGCTCATGTTACTTGTAATAAATTGGCAAGAGTTAGCAACACTAGAAACAGTGCATGAGGAGCTTGAAGAGGAATTTGAAATGATGCAGGGTCCGAGTAATGGGCTAAGAAGAGAATTTTAGCTGCTGAAGCTTGGAAAGATTGAAAGTATGATTTTAGAATTAGGAATATCAAAACAGAGGAGTTTGAAGTAATCAAGGAAGGAGATAATTAACATAGAAAGAGCACAGCTTTTTGCAACAGACACAAGGGCATACAAAACCACTTGTTAACTCTAAGATGCATTTGCAAATCTGAGTTAAAACCCTATTTTTCCTCAGGGAATAATGCCCTGAATCCCTTTTTAAAATTAATCCTTCCCATTCTACTCTTTTAAAAAGAATAGGTGTGGGAAGTTATCTAGAGTGAAGAGGGGCAGCTGGGTGCAAGACCACATCCTTGCTCTTGACTGATTGCAAGTCAGAATGAGAGAAATTTTGGCATACAGGATGTTGACGGAGTTCAGCCTACTCATGAAGAGACCCAGGATGGATCCAGTCAGACCATCAAGTTGCTTTTGTTCTTGTACTGGAAAGGGAAGGGGACTCTTCCTTGGAGCAAGAAACACTTCAGAAGGCTGCCACCTCAGAGGCAGGTATTACAGTTTTACAGGGGAAGAGGATGGTGTGAGTGCCAGATGGCCTTTCACTGCTCTGTTGAAGGCTCCTCAACTTGCTAGCAGCTCCCGACATAGACCTTTAGTGCCACACTGGAATTAAAGGATTCAGCATCAAGAAAACAATCTGTTATTGACTCTTCCTGGAAAAGTGTTATTGATCTAGTCAGTGTTACAGCCTGATCTATAATATACACTGGGGAAGTTTCAGTAGAACTATTAGGGCCTGCCTGGAAGTATGAACTTGGTCTTAAATTCTTTACTCTGCACTAGTGCTTCCCACATTACACTTTGCTACACTAAAAGGTGGACCATGATCCCCATGAAAGTTCCAATGGGGCCTGCAAGCCTAAATAAGGGGCTGACCTCTGTCTTAAACTTCTTTGACCAGCTACGGTAGTTCAAGTGTGATGAAAATGGCAACCTGTTTCCTGATCTCTTCTGAGCGAGGGATTACAGGCACCAAAAAAATGCAGATAGTCACTGGGATAGACATAGAGAAGATGAGGGTGGAGAAGGGAAAGATCATGTGAGGGAGAAGTGATTTTCAAGAAGAAAGTGTAAACCCTTCAGGTGTTCACACTCACTTCCTCCCATCACTACCTATATCTCCCAGCTTAGCCCAGTGTAACTGTGAGAAGACCAACAACTGTACAAACATTACATTCTCCATGCACCGCTATTGTGCTGTCTGTAAGAGGTGTAAAGTCCAGATCTCTGCTCAGTACAAGCCATGCAAAGGGAGATCCAGTGACACAGTACTAAAAAGATTAGCTTCCCCCGCAAAAACCCCAGTGTGCTTAGTCAGAGAAGTCTCTCCTCCAAAGTTATTTACTGTCTTCTGGACGGGAAGCTTATGCGTTATATAATCCACAGTGTTCCCCCTTCCCTATCCTTTCTCTCCTCTTGTTCATCCTGTGGTTTGTAACAGTTTGGAAAACTTTAGGGGCATTCCTAAGTGGTTACAGATGTGTAAGGATGCACACTACAGGCCACTTCATCAAGAGGATGACATAACTCTGCATGCCAGTTTCAGAAGTAGGTCATTTAATACTGAACTCAGAGACACAATTGTCCCAGACTTGCTGTGTGCCTGTTGAGAGTGATGGGATTATAACAGCAGCTGGCAGTGCTCTGTTCCAAGAAAGCTCATAGCATTATTCAGTCTTGAGTTCCCTCTTCCTCTGTGGAGCCATTAGATCCTTAAGCTCTTCATGGATTCTTAACCCTTTTGATATACTTCTCCCCTCGACAACATTTTACACACACATCTTTACACTAAAATATGGGTGAAGATTATTTGTAAGATGTGACAGTTACACATCTATTTTGAACACTACTTCTAAGTACTTGTCAACCATGCATCTGCATGAACAACTGTCTAGCATGTATTTTATGAAATTAAGTGCAGAGAAAATATTTTAAAATCCATTGCACTGCTTTTCCTGAATCTGACTGTGTAACTGGAAAATGTTAGCATGATGATAGCACCTGTGACCATGGACTACTAATATAACCAGTTCCCTCTATCGCAGTAGTATCTGTCATGTGCTTGACACAGAACAAAACACCACTACTGCTTAAAAAGACTCAAAGTCTATAGTAGTTAGGAGAATTCTGCTCTGTCCATTACACTGTCACTATCCTGCTGCGACACTGGTCACAACCTACTTTTCTTTCTCGCAGCAATGTCTTGTATGATTACAAGATAACTACAACTTGCCTGTAAGAAACTTGCTTGAAAGTTTTCTTTCCCATATGAACTGAGACGGCAAGACACTAACATGATAGCCAGGGACAAAAAAGTGGCTTCTATAAGGAAGATGGTACCACCATTGTCAAAACACAGACAAAAAAACCCAGAGTCTTGAGAATTAGTCAAGAAGATGCCAGTCTGTGATAAGGAGACAGCAGAACTAGACAGAAGACAGTCCTAATTGAAGAGAAGTAGAAAGTGCACAAAGGGTCACCAACATTACAGTGACTAAAGAAACAACAGGAAAAAACTATGTGGAGGAGTATTTTGTGAGGCAGGTAGGAAAAGCAGTGGGACTTGCTAGATGTGAGAGGAAACCAATAACCTACTGAATAAAAAAGGTGAATGGATGCAAAAGAGTTTGAGACACAGCAAACTGGTTTTCTGGGAGGTAGGACTGCTAGAAGCAGCAGAAAAGAAATAATCCTCAATGCTGCCGATGGCTGAAAGAAGATAGAGTGGCCACATTAGATCTTGATTTCCCCTTCCCTTAAAGATCTTGCATAAAGTGGAAGAGAAGACGTGGAAATCAACACTGATAAATGGGTATGTAACAGATGGATGGAAAAATAACTGGGAATTGAATCAGTAGTTCAAGTAGTTCAAGGCTGCGAAATGACACAGTCAGGGAAAAAAATTACCTTGAACCAGCACTGGTGAAGTTCCTCTACAGGAAGAGTATTGTACAGCTGAAGCACTGTATTTCAATACTGTCATTAATATGTTTCATACATATTTCTTAACTAGAAATGTTATTCATCACAAGGGTTTCTTTTTAACCACCTGATCTTTGGTATATAGCCACTTGTAATTTCTCTTCCCTGTTCTTGTCTATTTACTCAGTTCCCACTATCAGAAAATCCAATAAATCCTTACTGAGTTAGACTTATATATGAACATATCTCTTCTCCAAGGAACACATTTTAATAATTTAGATGGCAGCTCTGTACTGCATCATTTCTTTTACTTCAGGGGATGATGCAGTGGGCTAGAAAGCTAATTTAGATGGGCTTAAAACTACATTTCCACGATTATCCTGTGTTTTAGTATTCAGTTTGGCATATTTGGTGCGTATGAATAGTTGCTGTATTTTTTCCCCCCCATAAAAGATTTCAAGGAATGTATCATCTTGCACACAGCAGAGTAAGTAGCACTATCAAACATGACACATGCACCCATCATGAAAGAAATTACACAGCACTGCAAGCTACTGTTTGAAGGCAAATATGCAATTATAGTAGCAGTCATATTGTAAAGCGCACATACGATGGCAGAATTAAAGTTACATTAAAACCCACCCAGGCTTTATCCACCACTGCTCAAGCCCATAGGAGGATTCTATGGGGACGCCAATGGCCATCTGGGATCTTTTCACCATAAGAATTCAACAATAGGAGATTTAGATTACCACAGAGGGGGAAATCCCCAGCTTTCCAGTGAGAGGCAGAGAAAGGTCACAACCTATTAGTCTATAAAATCACAGCAATAATTACTTTAACATACTAACATTGACATCCTCTCAGCCTTCCAGCCTCAGGCTGGCAGGTATGAAAACTATTCTTAATGGAATTCGATCAAAAACATCCCTATCAAGTGTTTTAAACAGTATCTGATAACATTATGTGGTAGAAAGCATATATCGGCTCTTGTATAAGATCAGAAGCTGGGAATCCCTTCCTTCTCAATTGCTATAAAGTTCAGCTTCTTGCTTTATGATCTTAAGACAGATTTCAAATCCATCACTGGCTCAAGGCTAAAAAAAAAAAAATCATTTAATTTGAGATGCTGGTCAGTATGGATTGGAAGGAGAAAGTTCCACATCTGGAACAAAAACAGCACAGAGAAAACCTGTTTGGATGTCTGACTTAATAAATAGAAGTCCCCAGAACAGGCAGACCATAAGAGGCTGACTGGTCTTTGGAATGCTAAATCCTAACTGCAGAGTGCAGGTGTGGCAAAGAAGGGCTCTGCAAGTCACTGTGATGACCACAGCACAGCAATGCAGCCACATTTTAAGCTATCAAATTGATTTTTCAGCTTAAAACAGCAGTAGCTACTTTTTATGCTTCATAGCTGAGTTCTGGCACAGCTGTTTAAAACTTTCCAAACTGTTTAACAGATTACACAAATAGCCAGCAGTAGCTAAGCAGGGAGAAAGGGCTCTAACTCAGTAATGTATTCTACTGTGATAAATTCCCCTTCAGTGAGGCTGTGACTGCTGTCCTAGTTGAGTCCCTTCGGAAGCAAAAGGAAAATAGAAGGAATCAAATATAAAGCAAAGAATTCGCTGAAATGACTCTTAAGGGCCTTCCCTGCAGTGTTGGCACTCAAAGCTGTACCTGGGCTCCACTGACTCTTTAGGCACAGCAACACTAATTAATTGAGGGCACTTTAGAAAATGCCCTTCAATCCCCTGCTGTGACTGCTGGACTGCTCACAAAATTTCTCCCTCAGGTCCTTTCTGTTCTTTTGAAGTCCTACTGGAATATGCACTGCAGAGTCTGGGGCAAGTGAGCAGCTTTCACTGGATGGGACCTTCCTTGAGGTGGTTAATTGAAGAGGTGTAGGGGGCCCAGGGAGTGGGTGGGAAGCAGGACTGTGGCTGCCAGCCCTGGGCAGCTCAGGGGCCCTGCAAGGACCCAGCTGAAGAGAAAAGGAGTCAAACTCCAAGCTGCAAAAGCTGCTCCTCAGCTGTCTCTGAGCAGCCAGAGGGGAAATGGTGTAAGTCCAAGACATATGAAAAATAAACAGAAAAATCTTAACTACAAAGAGACACAGGTGCATTAATAGAAATTAACTTTTGATGCACTGTATGCCTCCAAACATACACAAAAGCATGTGGAGCAGGCAGCAATCACTGTGAACTGGAGTGAATGTGGCTGCACCCAAGCGCACCTACATGTGGGTATATTCCAGGGTGCTGGCTGTACATAGCTGGGCAGCAACGGGTGGAGAAGCTGGAGGGAAGCAACCACGCCAGTGAGGGGGTGCTGTGTGCAGGTTTTAAACCCCAGATGCCTCTGTATCAACAGGGAAGCCCACAAGAGGCAGAACACAAATCACAACTGGTTTTATTCCAGCAAAAGCTAGCAGCAAACAGAGACTTCCATGGGACTTGCACACATGTGTTCAGACTCACTGTACTGAGACTGAGGAAAGAGCGTTCCTTATGTTGCTCTTGACAGGAGCCAATGATTAAAATTCAAGTCTCCCAAGAACGGCAAAGCCAGCCAGAGGCTACTGACCCAGAGGCAGCTATTGAAAGACAGCAGGTGCAAGCAGATCTTGCTGCTCTTCTATTGCTAAATCTCACATTAGATGATGTTTGAAGCTAGTAATGTCGAGGGTGAGCTGGGCTGAAAGGGGCAAAAATAACACCGGATGTAAACAATAGCTTAAAAAAAGGGAAGCATAAAATAATGTACTAGAAGTCTCAGCAGTTTGCCCTGAGTTTTGACCACCACTGCTCAGGTACTTTCCACACTAAAAGAAATAGATTTATTACAAGCTTGTAATTAAACTGTC
Source organism: Strix uralensis (assembly GCF_047716275.1). NCBI lineage: Eukaryota > Metazoa > Chordata > Aves > Strigiformes > Strigidae > Strix > Strix uralensis. The sequence continues at coordinate 115,960,303 of NC_133973.1, read as the reverse complement.
TGAAGGACCAGTAAACTTCTGCATGCTGTTGTTTTTATGCCACTTTCAACAAAATTAATGCTATTGTTATGCGTGACTGGGTCTATCCTCGCTTGACTGCTGGGCTGCCTTTTCCCAGTTCCCTGTTTTTATAACCTACATTTCCAAACATCCATCAGTGCTTCAAATTCAACAGCACAAAATCTCTGGCCTGTTCATGTATTCTCTTGCAGAGCAGTAAGAAAAACTTACTATGTGTTGGTCAATGTATTTAATGCAGCTCTACTTCTGAGACACAGCTGTTTAACAAAATAGCAGCCAGTTCAGAATTTGAACAATCAATCTGCTTGTTTGTGAAACTCCGAGTGCCTCCTGGTTTATCATCAGCCCATACATAGCTGCCTGTACTACATCCAACAGAAAAAGACAGTGGTAAAGTCAGAGTACATACATATTTCAAAGTGCTATTTAGGAAACCTACTTTGAAATTTGGAAGTGCTACCAATAAACTTTGCTACATTTAAAAATTTACAATTAATTACATATGCATCTCTGTATGTACTAATTTATCTTATATGAAAAGCAAAGAAGCTACTCCAAAACCCAATGAATGTACAAATACCAAGCATTAGTATTACTGCTGAAGTCAAGTTCTTCCATTTACAGCTTTTGCTCTATGGTTTTGACCTTACCAGACCTCGTTTTCACACAGGCTCCCTTGACAGCACACTTATAAGGAATTTTCAGATATGCAAATATTTGAAGACAATGGAATTGAGATAAAAACAAGAACTATGCTGAAGCTGGTTTTTATTTGAGGAACAAAACCTTGCTTTTTCATATATCAGTAAAGTAACTGTCAGATTTCAAGTGTTTGATATAATATAATCAATTAATAGTTACCTCAAATACTGTTATTAAAGTGTTCATTTGGCTGCCTTTAAAATTCCCACTGCTTTAGCTCTATGTGACATTGCTATTTACAATTCTAGATTGAAGCCAGCAAAACCAAGGATTCTTTGGTCTCAGGGACTGTTCACTTTCTTTTTCTTTATATACCGTTGACATATCAAGCTCATATTCAAATCAGTTTTAGACAAATAGCAACTGCTACTACTAAAAAAAATCCACTGATCTGAGAATCCATCCATCACTTGTTCATTGTTGCAGAACTACCCCTCTCCCATCCTCAGCTCTGCAGCACCCATTGAAATATCTGTCCTCTGAATATTTGTGAAGGCAGGGGGGAGGCAAATTCTAGCACCATGTGAAGTGATGGGATGCTCCTACAAGCATTCATGGGGATCCAGTATCAGGAAGAGGATCAAAGACTGAACTGCTCAAGACACAAGCCAGTTTACTTCATGTGGCCACTATATTTGACGTTCTGTACACAGCACGAACAGCTACACTACCTGTAGACAACTGCTTGTGAAAACCCAGACTCAGGTTACTCTGAAGACACTGAATGGTACAGCTACAATTCTCGTGCTCCATTTTGAGGCTGGACATTTGGAACACAAATAATGCCATTAACCCAGAAGAACTAGGTAAGCCCCATGATTTTTCAATGACTTAGTTTTCATCTGCACTAATTTTACCTTCAAATCTGCATGTCTGAAACCCCACACTCTTCAAGTCTGCTTAAAGTGATTATGCCTTTTCAGTAAATCTTAAATTGTGCTTTCTCCTGGCTGCAGAGCTGTCTGCCTGCAATTTCTCAAAAGAGCACCAGGATTTCATGTCCATTGGCCCCTGCATTCCTGCCAAAGCCCTGCAGAAATGAGAGCTGCTGCAGCTGCCAGGGTTTATTTACACACATTCCTGCCTCAAATTGAATTAATGAGCATAATTTAACTCAGGCTATGTCCTCCACAGCTCTTGTTTCTCTTTGCCCCTCTTGACATTTCTTTCTCTCACACAACCCCTCTTTAGTCTGTCTTAAGGCAGTATCTAAAGTGATTCTGGTGTAAAAAGTAATTGCAGACGCATTCGAGCTAATAAACTTGTACATATCTGCTTACAGCCTACTTTACAGAAAGCCCAGGATCCCCCTTAATGAGTATCCAGAAGATTAACTAGAATTTATTTGCTCTGTTCAATCCAAGTTTGTCAGTTTAGCTACAAGCTTCCACAGTTTATTCACTTACAAAAGACCCGACCTTGGAAGAAGTTCTGATGCAACAAATGAGAGCAGCTGATGCTACAACGTATCTACAGTTATTAATGTTCACACACTATATTTAGGAAATCTTTCCTACACAGGTCTCCAGCCCATTTCTGCTCTCAGAAATCTGAAATTCTGCATTCACAGCATAAGGGGTCCCAATATTAACAAGCCCTGTGGGTGCTGTATGGACACATCACATACAAGAAGCTCTTGTTATGCCACTAACCAGACTAATGCAGCATTTCCTAGGTGTTATGGTAGAAATAGAGCACAAAAATATTTCTCCAAATATTCACACCCTTGTGACTAACAAACCCCATTCTCCCCTCTATTTTCACCCTGTACGGTGTGTATCTCTCAACTACCATGTATATTAGATGCGGCTTCAAAGACTTGGAACAAAAGCCATATACTTTTACTAGGAAAGTGTGGGAGAAAAGGAACTAAAACCTTTAATGATAAATACATCAGCACTTCACCAGCATCATGGACAAGAACACTGCTGGCAACAGACAGGGTACACCTGTCTCAAAGGTGTAAAAGGATCTTTGCACAGGAGGTAGCAGGACTCATTGAAAGACCATTAAACTAGATTTGAATGGGGAAAGGAATAAAACCAGGCTTGCTAGAGATAATGCTGGGGGCGACACGCCAATATTTGAGGGATGGTGTGCAAGGGAGGTCCTTCAGTCTGCATCTCAGTGGAGGTAAGGGATGGAGATCCATGCAGCAGCAAAGACACAAGGATTATTGATGTGTTAGAAACCATGGAAACACCTGAGAATGGTCACATAGGAATTAGGGCTTCTCCCCCAAAAAAGGAGGCAGGATCAATAGTCCTACTGAAGTGCATCTACACCAATGCACACAGCATGGACAACAAACAGGAGGAGCTGGAAGCCACTGTGCAGCAGGAAAACTATAATACAGTTGCGATCGCGGAAACATGGTGGGATGATTAGCACAACTAAAGTGCTGTAACGGATGGCTGTAAACTGTTCAGGAAGGATAGGCAAGGAAGGAGAGGTGGTGGGGTAGCCCTGTATTTTATGGAGTGTTTTGATTGTCTGGAGCTTAATGATGGTGACAACAGGGTTGAGTGAGATCAAGGGGAAGGCCAACAAGAAAGATATCGTGGTTGGATTCTGTTATAGACCACCCAACCAGGATGAAGACGCAGACAAAATATTCTATAAGCAGCTGCAAAAGTCTTATAATTGCTAGCCCTTGTTCTCATGGGGGACCTCAACTTACCAGATGTCTGCTGGAAATACAATACAGCAGAGAGGAAACACTCTAAGAGGTTCCTGGAGTGTGTGGAAGATAACTTCCTGACACAGCTGGTGAGTGAGCCAACTAGAGAAGGTGCCCCGCTGGACCTGTTGTTCACAACCAGAGAAGGACTTGTGGGTGATGTGATGGTGGGAGGCTGTCTTGGGCATAGTGATTACAAAATTATAGAGTTTCTTGGAGAAGAAAGGAGAGGGTGAGCAGAACTGCTACCCTGGACTTCCAGAGAGCAGACTTCAGCCTGTTTAGGGGACTGGTTTACAGAGTCCCTTGGGAGGCAGTCCTGAAAGTCAAAGGAGTCCAGGAAGGCTGGACATTCTTCAAGAAGGAAATCTTAAAGGTGCAAGAGCAAACTGCCCCCATGTACTGAAAGATGAGCTGGCAGGAAAGAAAACTGGCCGGCTGAACAGAGAGCTTTGGCTGGAACTCAGGAAAAAAAGGAGAGTTTATGATCCTTGGGAGAAGGGGCAGGCCACTCAGGAGGACTACAAGGATGTAGCGAGGCTATGCAGAGAGAAAATTAGAAGGACCAAAGCCCAGCTAGAACTGAATCTGGCTACTGCTGTAAAAAGACAAGAAAAAAACGTTTCTGTAAGTACATTAGCAACAAAAGGAAGGCTAAGGAGAATCTCCATCCTTTACTGGATGCCGGGGGAAACACAGTGACAAAGGATGAAGAAAAGGCTGAGGTACTTAATGCTTTCTTTGCCTCAGTCTTTAAAGGTAATACCAGTTGTTCTCTGGCTACCCAACCCCCTGAACGGGAAGACAGGGACAGGGAGCAGAAAGAAGTCCCCATAATCCAAGAGGAAGTGGTTAGCAACCTGCTACACCACTTAAGACACACACAGGTCTATGGGGCCAGATGGGATCCACCCAAGGGTACTGAGGGAGCTGGTGGAAGTGCTTGCTAAGCCACTTTCAATCATTTATCAGCAGTCCTAGCTAACCAGGGAGGTCCCAGTTGACTGGAAGTTAGCAAGTGTGACACCCATCTACAAGAAGGGCTAGGAGGATTCGGGGGACTCCAGTCCTATCAAGTCTGACCTCGATACCGGGGTCACCTGCTGGGAAAGTTATGGAGCAGATTGTCTTGAGTGCCATCATGCAGCACATGTACAGGACAACCAGGCAATCAGGCTGAGTCAGCATGGCTTTATGAAAGGCAGGTCCTGCTTGACTAACCCGATCTCCTTCTATGACAAGGTGACATACTTAGTAAATGAGGTAAAGGCTGTGGATGTTGTCTACTTGGATCTCAGTAAAGCCTTGACACCATTTCTCACAGCATTCTCCTGGAAAAAGTGGGTGTTCATGGCTTGGACGGACATACTCTTTGCTGGGTAAAAAACTGGCTGGATGGCTGGGCCCAAAGAGTTGTGGTGAATGGAGTTAAAACCAGTTGGTGGCCAGTCACAAGTAGTGTTGCTCAGGGCTCAGTACTGGGCCCAGTTCTGCTTAATATCTTTATCAATGACCTGGACAAGAGGATCAAGTGCACCCTCATTAAGTTTGCAGATGACACCAAGCTGGGTGTGAGTGTTGATCTGCTCAAGGGTGGGAAGGCTCTACAGAGAGATCTGGACAGGCTGGATCAATGGGCCAAGGCCACTTGTATGAGATTCAACAAGGGTAAGTGCCAAGTCCTGCACTTGGGTCAGAAGAATCCCATGCAACGCTACAGTCTTGGGGAAGAGTGACTGGAAAGCTGCTCAGCAGAAAAGGACCTGGGGGAGTTGGTCAACATCCAGCTGAATATGAGCCAGCAGTGTGCCCAGGTGGCCAAGAAGGCTAATAGCATCCTGGCTTGTATCAGAAATGGTGTGGCCATCAGGGCTAGGGAAGCGATTGTCACTATGTACTCAGCGCTGGTGAGGCCGCACCTCGAATCCTGTGTTCAGTTTTGGGCCTCTCACTACAAGAAAAATATTGGGGTGCTAGAGTGTGTCCAAAGAAGGGCTACAAAGCTGGTGAAGGGTCTGGAGTACAAGTCTTATGAGGAACAGCTGAGGGAACTGGGGCTGTTTAGCCTGGAGAAAAGGACGCTGAGGGGAGACATTATTGCTCTCTATAAGTCCCTGAAAGGAGGCTGTAGTGAGGTGGGTGTCAGTCTCTTCTCCCACGTAAGAAGTGATAGGACAAGAAGAAATGGCCTCACGTTGCACCAGGGCAGGTTTAGGTTGGATATTAGGAAAAACTTCACTGAAAGGGTTGTCAGGCATTGAACAGGCTGCCCAGGGAAATGGTTGAGTCACCTTCCCTAGAGGTATTTAAAACATGTAGCTGTGGTGGTTGGGGCCATGGTTTAGTGGTGGACTTGGCAGTGCAAGGTTAACGGTTGGACTGGATCTTAAAGTTCTTTTCCAACCTAAATGATTCTGTGATTTCAGCAACCCTTTAAACCCCTAGATCCAGAGAGGAAAACAAGATTGCTTGGCACACAGCAGTTTGACTTTCTGGGAAGAGTATTCTCTTGTGAAGTTCCCACAACACTGTATCTATCCAGTTAGGCTGATTCATGGAGAGGATTTTCCTTCCCCTAAACAAGACTAACAAGATCCTTCAGAATACGTCAGCAAGAAATTGATGTATTCCAGGACTTGCGGTTGAAACCACAACAAATTCTATGGATCTGAGTTTGCAACCCCTACAGATAGAAACTATTCAAGTAGTTCCAGTAAAATCACTAGGAGTGACTGAGACAGACACAGCTACTCACCACTATCAGAACAGGCAGGCACTCTGGGATGGGAAGAGCTCAAAGGATCATCCCAGGATGAACCTCTCCTGAAAAACTTATTCCTGCTGGAGAATACAGAACTGATTTTGAGGCACATGTCAATTCTTTTCTGCATATACAAATCACAAGCCAATACATACAAGAGAGATCTGGACAGGCTGGAGCGATAGGCTAAGGCCAACTGTATGAGTTTCAATAAGGCCAAATGCTGGGTGCTGCACTTGGGCCACAACAACCCCCAGCAGTGCTACAGGCTTGGGGAGGAGTGGCTGGAGAGCTGCCAGTCAGAGAGGGACCTGGGGGTGTTGATTGACAGCCGGCTGAATATGAGCCAGCAGTGTGCCCAGGTGGCCAAGAAGGCCAATGACATCCTGGCTTGTATCAGAAATAGTGTGGCCAGCAGGGACTGGGAAGTGATCTTACCCCTGTACTCGGCACTGGTGAGGCCGCACCTCGATTACCGTGTTCAGTTTTGGGCCCCTCACTACAAAAAGGACATGGAATTACTCGAGCGTGTCCAGAGAAGGGCAACGAAGCTGGTGAAGGGTCTGGAGCACATGTCGTACGAGGAGCGGCTGAGGGAACTGGGGTTGTTTAGTCTGGAGAAGAGGAGGCTGAGGGGAGACCTCATCGCCCTCTACAACTACCTGAAAGGAGGTTGCAGAGATCTGGGGATGAGCCTCTTTAATCAAGTAATAAGGGATAGGACAAGAGGTAATGGCCTCAAGTTGCGCCAGGGAAGGTTTAGACTAGATATTAGGAAGTATTTCTTTACAGAACGGGTAGTCAGGCGTTGGAATGGGCTGCCCAGGGAGGTGGTGGAGTCCCCATCCCTGGAGATGTTTAAGAGTCGGGTCGACATAGCGCTGAGGGACATGGCGTAGTTGGGAACTGTCAATGTTGGGTTGACAGTTGGACTGGATGATCTTCAGGGTCCCTTCCAGCCTAGATGATTCTGTGAATACCACTTGACACTCCACTGCAGAGTAGCTTCAAGCATGAAAGCAGCAAACAAGTGGGGGAGGGGGTGTGTGCCTCTTTGAATGTCCCAAATTGCTAAACAGGGTAAGAAGCAGTAAGGACCACCTTCCAAGAAATGAGAAATGCTGTTTGACACCATGAATTTGGGCTGATTTATTGAAAACAAAAAAGCCATATCAGGTCAATTCTAATACTTATTCTACACTTTAGCCACTGTACTGAATCCTTCCTTCTCCTTCCCCAGCATCTTCCAAAAAGCACTCCATGCTATAAAGGATGTTTATACTTGTCTTTTTTGTGTGTGACAACACTACTCTCCAAGCTTTCTCTGCATTGACCTGCTGACTTTACAGTAAACACCAAAACTGCCTTCAGTCATGTACTGGAAAAGGGAGATGTGTCCAGAGCTGCAAGATGAAGCCCTGCAAGATGCTTGACAAGAAACTGCAGGTCTTAGTGGTGGAAGAAACTTGCTTCCCAACATCAAGCTACTGAGAGGTGCCATTGTTGGGTTTTATGCTACAGAGACCAATGGCAGCACATCTAATCACAAACGGCTCCTTCACACTTTAGGCATTATGTTATGGAAAACATCTGTATTATTCTCTGTCATTGTTTCCTATCAATCCTATTCAGTCATGTACTACTCTAAAGAAAATACAGCCTTCTGGAAGTCTAAGTGTGTATCTGCTTAGCACCACTGTTGTTAATACTTTTCCACAGTCTCTTTCCTATGCCTTCTGACAAAGTTACTGGTATAGAATTAATAGCTCAAGTGATATGCATACCCAAGTGAGAATTACACTCTACAAGCCAAATAGGTGCAGTTTGACTTAAACTTACAGCATTCAGACTAGTATTGCTTTTTGTTGGCCCCATGTACCAATAGAGAAGCAGCACAAGATACCATCATTGCCGCCAGCTGTCAAGTTAACAGGAAAGCCATAGGGGACAGACTGCACCGAATGACCCACGGCAGTGGGCATGGTACTTGGGAGGGCTGCACTCCTTCCAGTCTCACTCCTCCTGAAGCCTGTGTACCCACATTTGCCTTAAAACAATATAAGAGAGATCGTTTCCACTCCTGAGGGCTTTTTGGATCAAATTTTGACACAATACAATTGGGAAAAAATGATCTCATGAAATGTATACTGTAGGGAGGAAAGGGAATAAAGGTATGTTTCCAATTGATCTGGAAATATTTCCCCATATGAAACAGTTCTGCTTGTCTCTTACAAAAATGCAGTCCAACCAGCACAGGAAAGAAACAGGGGCATGGAGCACAAATTCAGCTAAACAAACAAAACATGTCCCCCCCCAAACAAAATCCCTTTATAATACATAAATTCAAATAAAAACATAACGTAACTCTCCTGTCTCCAAGGAACGAAAGCAAAAACAACATCCCAACCAGGCCCCAAATATCTGCTATCTGGACTTCCCTGCATCCATCAGAAAACAAAGCAACTTAAATGTGACCAAAGCAAGCTATAAAACCACTAATTCCAACACCACTCACCTCCTGCCCTCCAGAATAGATCCCATCTGCTGCTCCTCTTTATTTTCTAAAGGAGCCACAGCTTCATTGCTATGAGCTTAAATGCTCTTTTAAAAAACATCTTACATACACAATTACCCTACCGCCTTCCTATAACCTCTAGGACACAAAGAAAGGAACAACATCATATTGATCTCTCTACTTTCATATTCTCTCTCTCCTGCCCATCCTCATTATGCCAGATCATTTAGGCAATAAATTCCACACAGGAGCAGGATATTGCTCGATGCCTTCACACTGCCTAGAAATATGGCTGGTTCCTATGTATGACAACCACAGACAGGAGTGCCGAATAGTGAACATGTGCAGAGACAGACCCAATTCTCTTCACAATGAAGCCTCTCACATTGCCCTCCAGTCCACCCTCCCTTTCCCCAGCACCATCATCCCAGTAGCACATGCTAGCCTACAAAGTTGATCTGCAAAAGATGCCACAGAGGCTGAGTGCTTTGCAAGAGGCATAAAAACTGTCTGGCTACTCTCCAGTTACACTATCCAAGAGAAAAAAAGTTTTTTCTTTTACTGAAATGCACACAAACCCTTGTCATACATGACAAACCCACACTTCAGGACTGTTTGGTTTTCCTCCTTAAGTTTCTAATGCAGAACGCAGCCCTACATCAGAAATGCTCTGATCCAGTATGGCAAGTCATACATTCTTCGCTTGTCTTTGCTCATCAACAGGGCTCAAAACACAGACTTTTTTTTGTAGACATAAGTATCAGTACACATTGCCTCTGGTACAATACAGTAGCTGCTTTTCTATATTTAAAAAACAGCTGTTTCTGATTAAGAAAATACCGAATAGGATATCTTCCAAACATCTTTCCACAAGCATACAACAAGGCTTCACTACTTTTAAGTATACAAAAAAAGTGATTTGGGGAAAATTTTCAAGGACATTGAGGAACCCTGGACTCCAAATTGAGAAGAGATGCATTTTTTGAAGCACAGTCCATTACCATGGAACAACACTTCTATCCTGAGTGAAGGAGTTTGTTCCCAGACACTGCTATACCCCATTCCAAAACCAATAAATCTGGATAATCTGCCAATTACACAGAAGTGTAAATGTTCTGTGCATGCACTGTATTTCTATTTAAGCTACTGAGCAGCATTTAAACTTGTTAAGGCTACTTGATCTCCAAACAGGCGTTGGCCAGACAGCATGGCCAGGGTCCAGGTTACACAGCAGCACTGAAGGAAAACCAGCTGACGTCCTATGCACCATCTGTATAACTTGCAGGTAATCATTTATCTCCACTCACTTTCTTATTGCTCCCGCATCTAACACGCTAGCCACAGTTCTTCTGCAGGGCAGGAATAAAGACCAAAGGGAGGGTGGGCACATGAAGACCTTCAGAGAAGTTTGAAGGCCATCTGACTGCCTTGCTCTGCACTGCCAGTTCCCAAACCAGAATGAGTTTTTATGCTTGTAGCTTAACCCTATTTTCACATGGCTCTATGTAGGAAATGCCAGCACAGTGCTGGGCACAGCTGCATATACAGTCCTACTTTAAAGCCTTCATCAAACAATTCCAAAGGAGAAATAAGTCTGGGACATCTTTTAGAAATGTTTTGGATAGGTTCGCTGCAGAGTTGCCAAATAGGTCAAGTGGCATGTTTTGGGGGATTAGCCTCCAGAAAATAAGCATGTTTAATCTATTAGTTTCACATACAGGAGTTATTAAAATATTTACTTTCATTGAACTCAATTTTTTCATCTTTCTTGTGTATGAGACAGAACAACACAACACCAGGGATCTAGAACTGAGATTAATTTCTGAAAGCCATGTGTGGCTCATAAAAACAACAAACCCACTCCTTCAACAGATTCTTAAAAATATATGCATGCTTCATTAGTCTAATTTGTCTGCTCAGAGGCTAGTCCAAAACTGCAGAAAAAGTTCCAAAACCACATCAAGTGCCATGGAGACCGCTGTGCATAATAATAAAAACAAACATGATCAGCAGGCATTAAGGACCTCAATCTGCAGGCAAACTCTGATTTCTGCCTAACAGCTGGATGAAGCATTTCCATCAACCAAAACACTGACACCACAATGTAATGTGCAACTGATTGCAGACAAACAAACTACCATCAGAACAGCCAACTTTCTAACTAGCACCAAACTGTGGAAATATGAGAAGCCAGAAAGAACAACAACTGAGACCTCTGGAAAAAAGATTCAAATGCAAAAATATTCTGGAAAACATGAAAATGTATGTTAAGCTGTCAGTATTTCAGTGTGGATTTGAAAGAGCAGTAATGTGAAACCTGTTTATTACATTGCAATAATAATTATTATCCAGGAGTTTTTGGTTTTGTTTTGTGTTGTTTCCAAGTATTTCAAACCGTGAAGTCTTCTCACATGCTCTGGCAAGAACTGAATTAACAAGACTTGAGAGCTTCCGACCAAAAACCAGCTACAAAACTGGCCATGCAACCAGAGTCTATCAGAGCCTGTAGATCACCTTCCGCCCACCAAACCCAATGACTTAGTGCAATAACTAAGGTGAACTTGTTTTGCTAATGGTATACACATAGGGAAGAACGGGAAGCTTTGCTAAAAGAGGAATAAATGTCTTCCTGACAAACCATTAATATGAATAAGTACTCCTACTGTCACATTACATGGGATCAACCAGAGATCTCAAATGCTGGGATCTTTTAAAAAGCACCCTTAATCCAGGCGAAGCTGACACATGGCTGCCTTGAAATCTTTACGTAAGCAGACAAATAACCTAGCAAGAATTTGACAGTTTAGCTGGAAAAGAAGTATCTTCTGTCAAGAAAGTGGGCAGCACTAGGGAAACAAAAAGCATACCTGCCATTACAGCTATGAAAGTGGCTCTTACATGTAGCTGTTTCCACTATGCAGAAGCAGACCTGGTGGTATAACAATTACTTGGACTGTGATTTTGACAGATCTTCTCTCAACTGCAGTTGTACAAAAGTAACTGGAAGGGCAGCAGCTCCAACTTCAAAACGTCCAACTGTGAGGAGGCTGGAGACCTCAGATGAGAAAGGGCTTCCTAATGCTGTCCTGAGATCAAAATAACGGGTTCCAAACTCAAAATTATTCTTGAACCTCAGTTCTGAGATATGACCACCTACAGCACAAAGCAAAAGAGTAAAAACCTAGAAATTACTAACATGTACTTTGGATTAACCACAACATATGACCTCTCAAAACCAGATTAAAAATCCCACTCTTCTACTTCTTCTCCTCCAGGCCGAAAGAATAAGACTGATACTAATCTTCCTAAAGACATTTCCTTAACAGTAACAACTAATGAGGCAGACACAAAACAGAACATTTATATTAAATGAAAGAGATTGCAAAAAAAAAAAATAAATTCACAGAGCAGTAGTATTACTTTCTTCATCTACAACCAGTAACATGCTTCAGAGAGGTAACAGGAACAACCCTTCCCTGCCATCCCATCTCTCCCTTAAAACACTAAAAATACAGTATTTTAGCTCAGGGTGGGTAAGGAAAATATCTGTCGTTCTTCATCTTTGATCATGTCTGGATCAAGACTCAAAGCATGAACACTTTCATACACATATATAACATCCTCTTGTATACATACACATGCTTTCAGGTACAGGTATCTAGGTATGTGCATGGGTGGCAATATTTGCACACAGACTTTGATCCTATATAGAGTAATAATAGTGCTGTAAATGTCAAGTATGCTACAATTCCTATGAAGAAATCCATACAAGAAAGAATATGAACAGCATTTCACTCACACAACATGTATGACATATGCAAGCAATAAACACAAGTGTTATTGCTTGTGTTATTACCCCTTTGGGGCACCAAATCCCCATCCCCCAGGCAAACAGAATACCCAAGATTGAATAACGGCAGGAGTACGGTTAATGTGCTGGTCAACAGAATACCACTGGGTTATGAGTCATAAGCCCCAAAATTTCAGGAAAAGAATAATTTAAAAGGCAATCACATCCTTAGAGCAGCACATTTGTGTACTACCTCTTAATCAATGAGTATCGAAGTGGTAGCACTTTTTAAAAACATTGGCATCTACTTGTTTCCGACAATCTGTAGTGGTAAGTCATAACTACTGTAAGGTAGAAAGGATTTACATACTGTACAAAATACTTTCATCTGAAAGTTTTCATTCAAAAACTGTCAGCTCCCATTCAAGTATCCTGGCTCCAGAATCAAGGCAGAAGAATATGCACTGACTTTTCTCAGTGTCACTGTTCTCTGCAAATACAAAAAAATTTTCTTAAAGTACAAATACCCAGGAAAGCTATGAAACGGCTTCCTTGGTCTTACATTATTGCTTCTGATACTATTAAAAGAAAATATTATTTCTGTGTCTGAAAAGGTTCTCCCAAAACAGTCAGAGAGTTTATTTCCGAAGTACCAGATGTCATACTATTGGAAAACTTCTATTAAGGACTATTGAGATTTTTATCACAGCTTTGTCTTATGTTACATATATTCTATTATGAACACTGTAGTAGAAACAGAAGAACTTCTCTGATGTCAAAGAATCAACATGTAACTAAGTTGCTTCCCTTTGCCCTCAAGGAAGGAAAAAAAATGGTATTATTTTCCCTGAGAGAATGCTCAAGATGTAATGGGCAAGAGAAAGAAATATGTGGTGAAAACAGTTTAATAAATCCCAGCAGAAACAAAGCATCTTTTCACATACTTAAAAGTCTGCAAGGCTCCATGCTGACATTTGATGAATGGACGGAATAAAATGTTTTGCACCTCCTATGCCTTCTACTGATGGCACAAAGTCCCGGCTGGCACAGATGCTTAAAAACATCTCCCTTCAAGTGCTATTGGATTTGCATACTATGAGGATCTAAAATATTCTGGAGTTCAGTTTATTTGAAGATAAACACACTAGCAAGATTTAAAACCAAAACAAAGCTTTTAAGATACCGTGATTACTTGTAAATGCAGAAAAGACGATAGCAGGAGTAAAGGAATAGGTTACATCTGGGGAGCAGCAAGGCAATTCATTTTGCTGACTAGAGCCTAGCATGATCCCAGCTCATTTCACCATGAGCTGGTTTTATGACAGCAACTGATTACTCAAGAGACTTTGTGTAAGTTAATGCAAGTGGTAAGCAAGTTCCCTTCACCTTGGGAGCTTTTCTTGATTTTACAAAAGGATAAAGGAAACAAAAAAATCCACTCTTCCACTACTGTTCGTTCTCTCAAAAACACAAGAAAACTGTGATAGAATAGTACTTATCCCTCCCTCCTCAAAGCCATACAACAAAACTTCTGAATGCTTGTATTCAAAAAGTGTCTTTCTAGAATGATCCTTAACATCTCTGACTGATGACTACTGACCCAGGGACACAGCTCCACAAGTACCGGACTAGACACTCAACCAGTCAAAGTATGTTCTCCATTTAAAAAAAGACTATATTACATTATTTTGACCTCAGCAAGATATTATTACTACTTCTCAAGTTATAATATCAGAAAACCAGAGCATAAAACCAAAGTTTAAATAGAAACACTTTCTGAAAACATATTCATGCAAAACCAAAACCTTATTAACATGAAGCTTTTGTTCCGAGACCTGTGGTTTATGGTAGAGCAAATGTTGATGACCAACATGATATGAATTTTGTTGCAGTTGCAATTCAAAAAAAATTGAGCTACTTTTGAAAAAAATGCAACACCAAGCTAAAGCTGATAGTCTGACCCTTCTTGTGTGACTTCACCTTATTGTTTGTGTTTTAGAAGGCTGACACGTTAATGGCAGCACTACAAGTCTGCTGTGGAGGACAAGTAGTTCACGGCTCTGCATATTACTCAATTCAAATTTCTGCTAGATAAATAAAAATGTGAATTAGAAATACTGATGCTGTATATGCTGTGAAACACACAAAGATCATCATGAAATACTATCAGAGGACTGAGATTTTGTCTGTCAGTCACTTATTTGCTGATCCCAGCCTGTCAGGTGTCACACTCTGCTGTAAAAAGCTCTCCATGATAATCTACCATAGCCTCCATTATCCCCAGTGTTTTAGTACAAGATAATAAAGTATGTATTACGCCAGAGTAGTAACAGAATCATGCCCAACTGCTCTTGCTGAGTACAAACATGAGAGTAACCTCTAAAATCTCTAATTAGCTTGCCAACACATGGCTTGCTTTATTATCATTTTCTAGTACACAAGGGTGACATGAGGTAAATATACTTAGATTCTTTGTTAAAATTCTTAGCTTGGTTTTCTTCCTTCTGTATCATAAACAGCATTTTTGCATTAAAGAAAACTCTAAACTTACTACAGAATACTTTTTTCTGGTCATTTTGACAGCAGTTCCACTTCCACAGAATAACTTTTTACCATACATTTATTAAGTCCTTCATTGTTCATGGTAAATCCTTATTTTAAATACGTACAAGGCTCTTGAGTGATTCTGACAGGCTTGTGACTCAATCTTCTCACCACAGGTTGAAATAATGACACCGAAGGGAAAATTCCGCCACCTAGAACTCAGCTGAAGGAACAAATCCAAAATTCCTCTAGTACTGTAAAGGCACCAGTAACATACCAGCTTCCCTTCTGCTTCTGACCATCTCATCCTATTCTTAAGTAAATTCCAGTTTAATTTAAATGAATGCAGGAATAAAAGAAACAATAGAAAAGCAGGATATATGGAAGAGAAAGAACCCACGATAAAAAACCCAAAACCCCAAACCAAGTAAGCTAAATTTCTACCTGGCATTTTATCAAACACACTAGGAAAGCACTAATGAAAGAGCCAGTCTCTGCTATCCAAGTGAACTGAGAACTGTCATATAGTATCCACAGCGCATATAATCATGTATGATGTCACTTTTGGGGAGAAAAAGAGCTCTTTTAATGAGGAGATTAAGCAAAATGAATGCAGGACTTAAAAAAAAAGGTTAAAATGAAGTACAAGCACTCTTACTAGAGCATAATCCCTTTCCAAGCATTATGCGAGTGTTCAGGAAGCAGCAAGCAGCAGTGCTGGCGACAGCAGGGCGCTGTGCTGAGCAGCTTACCATGCAGCCAAGTGTTCATACTGACCTGCCCCAACATGTCTGGTGCGACGGGAAACGTGGGCCAGATGGCTGAGTAGACACCGAAGAACACCAGCCAGAGCAGCATGCTTCCCCAGACGGCCAGGTGACTGAACTGTCAAAGAGCAGGGAAAGAAGGAGAGTCAACACAGGGCACTTCCTCCATCCACCTAACCTACAGATATTTCTCTGTTCAGGTGTCTGTTGGTCTCACTCAGGCCTGTCTGCCGCTCTTGGTTTTCAGCCAGTAGCAAAGGGTGTTTAAACAGCATAAACCAGTTCTCCTCTTTAATCTTGCCTCACAACAGGGCAGAGAGTCTTCTCAGCCAAACTGTCTTAATTGGAGCTCCAACAACTCATCAGATTTTCCTTAGAACTCCGATTTCTCTCATCTAGTTCCTGCTTCCTGTCATACACATGCCAGGTTCAACACACAGAGCAAGGTAGAAATTTTCAAAGACTCAGGTTAAAGTTCACATGGACAAATCCCTTACGGTAGAGTGTATGCATAGAAGCCATGTGCACCACTCACCTTTCATGGCTGAAGATTCAGTGCCATGTAATACACTATTACAATCAATATCTACTGATCAGCTTTGCTTTTTTATTTTAAAGGTGTTGTAAGTGATTTACAGGTATGCAATGCAGTTTACATCTTTACTGGTTCTTTAGTCTGTAGTCTCGTTAAGAGTAAATAAAAGTAGTATTAAAGTGACCAAGAACATGTTCAGCACAGATTTCATTTCAGTTGCATTTAAGAAAGTAATTTTTCCTACACACCCAAACTATTTGCTATTCAGGATGATTTAAGCTGTTCTACTTTTACACTGCAGTGGATGGAATCAGTAATTTCAGTTGTAACAAGCAACTGAGCTCATTATTGGCTCCAGCTTTTTTGGATGCTAGCAACTCCTGTGGCTGATGACTTTGGCTCCAATTCAGAGAAGTACCTGCATAAATCTTAATTACTAATTACATACGGGTTTAGGAACATGGGAATGAATTCACACACTGGTTGCTGTGGTGGACACAGTGTGTTTGTTTAGTTCTCAGCTTTATACTTTCTATATGATGATTGCATTTGCTGACCTTTTGAATAGTATGTCTGAGAACTGAAGAAGTGTCTGAGTATTGTGTTCTGCCCACTGAGAGACAAACACGAACTTCTGGAAGGAGTTGAAGATTTCTCCTCCTCTGGAAGCACTGAGCTTTCTCCAGCACAGGCAGTGAAAACAAACCAGCAAGGAGTCTGTAGCACCAGTGCAGACCAGCAGATAGCTGGGAGCAACTGGAAGCTGCCTTACAGTAGAAGCATTCATAGGGCAAAATGGCAGAGGTGATGGAAAGAACACCCTTCTAGGCACTCTTGGAAAGCTGGAAATTTGTTCAACCCTAAAAGTTGCTGGGCTGAGCAGGAGAGAGGATAGGCCCTTTTCTGGAGAGACACAGTGGGCAGGAAGATTTGTTCTCAAGTTTTGCTGTTTACTCTATGTCACCCAGCAGATCTGACCAGCAACTGCTTTATTTAGAAAACAAACCACATGTTTTTCATTCAGTTTTAATGTGAGTAACACTAGAAGGATTCTTTTTTTTTTTTTTTATGCTTGAAGGGAGCAATTTTATCCCTTCAGTCTACTTGCTTTTCTGAAAACTAGGAACAATTCATCTCAAGTTTGACTAAGATTGAGCCCTGCAACTGTAGTGCTCAGCTCCCCAAAGAACAATTTCAGGTTGACATAGCGCTTAGGGACATGGTGTAGTTGAGAATGTAGTTAGGTTAATGGTTGGATTAGATGATCTTCAAGGTCTTTTCCAACCTAGATGATTCTGTGAAGTACTGCAAGGCTGCTGTAAAAATTCATCTTTAAGAAGAGCCAGCCCCATGCAATGACAGAACAGCACCAGCACTGCTTTCCCAAAAGGACAAGACACCTCTTGAGCCACAGCCCTCCATCCAAACAAGTGCACCTAAGGTTAAGGACAGCTTGGACTGATGCTTCCAAGCTGTAAACTCCTGCAGACTTTATGATTAAAACCAGTGAAAATAAAAGCAAGCAGGGAAACCAATGTAAGCCATAGTCTTATTTTGTAGTAGGTGTATTTATGCTAGTGAAATGATGTAATTATTTTTGTCTCCCTCCTGTTTTTCTTTCCAGTCTACTGGTACAACAGTTTGAGTTTTGCAGCTCTTTACCCTGCACTTTCCAGCTCAGAAAAGACTTTGCTCATTTTATGTGGTCTTTATCTTCTTCTCATGGCTGACTGTCCTGGTTTCAGTGGTGTGAGTTTTTTGGTAGCAGGGGAGGGGGCTACAGCGGTGGTCCCCATAATAAGCTTCTCGAAGCTCCCCCAGCTCCGACTCGGATCCACCTCTGCACCAAGACTGGGCGAATTAGCTGCATCTCTGCGATAATGTATTTAAGAAGGGGAACCTGGGACGAGGTGTGCCGGGGAAGAGATTCCCCTGTACCCTGTGTGAGATGGCAGGGCCACCCTCCTGCCACCCATGGGGGTCACCAGTGGAGCAGATGCCGATTTGTGGCCTGTGGGGGGCCCCACGCTGGGACAGGTAACTGCGCCTGAGGAAGGCCGGGACCCCGTGGGAAGAAGGCCCCGCTGTTGTAGTTCAGCACTGGGAGGACCCACACACCTGTGGGAGTGACTCATGTCAGAGTTGGTTTGTGGAGGACTGTCTCCTGTGAGAGGGGAACCGCGCTGGAACAGGGGAGCAATGCCAGAAGTTTCCCTGCCCCGAGGTGGAAGAAGCAGCAGCACTGACCGCACCCCATTCCCCACCCCCTGAGCTGCTGGAGGGGAGAAGGTAGAGATATCAGGAGCAAAGCTGAGCCTGGGAAGAGGGAAAGGTGGGGGGAAGGTGTTTTCAAAACACGGTAATGCTTCCCACAGCCCTACTCTTGTCTGTTAAGTGTTGTTGTTGTTAGTGTCTGTATTAAATTTATGTTCTTTTTTTCTTCCCCTAACCAGTCTGGTTTTTGCCTGTGCCTTAAAGGACAAGGTCCTCCCTCCCTGTCCTTATCTCAAGTTTCTGGGTCTTTTGCTTTCCTCCTCCTCAGTGCTGGGGGGTAAGGGGGAAGTGAGTGACTGCATGGTGCTCAGTTGCCCTCTGAGCTCAAACTATGACATTGTCCCAATCACCTCTTCATCTGAGGCTTGTGCCTGCCTGAATTCCTTCTCTAACTTTAAAAGAGCTTCTGCTTTCAGGAAGAGCCCTCCTTGCCCTACTTAAAAAATGTTCCTTGTACAGTCACCCCACCAACCTTTGCACTGTTGCTTCTCCACTGATCTCTGCCATTTACCCCTGGAGAATTCATGCGCAAAGCAGTCAGAAAAATGAAGGCTCTCATATAAGAACCAGACACACTGCATGGCTATCCTGTGCATCCTATTTATCTGAATAGTTTGTATAGTGTGGTAAAGCAGTGAAGAAAGTGGTAAGTGTTTGGGAAAAAACCTACTGCAGTGTTTTAGATAGGTAACATGTAACATGAAGCTGCTCCACACAGCTCCAGCGTGCAGATTTTGTTAAACATCATGTTACAGCCTTTTTTTCCCACACTACCTACTGGATATACCAGGCTCCCAACCACTCTGAATCTGCGTTATTTATTTAAAGCTTTCAGCTGCACCCATCACATTCTCCCAAGTGGCAGCATGTCCCCCTCTCTCAAGAACAAATTGCATGTAACCAATCCACTTGATGATGGAGAAGAGGCTTAACTCAATGTTGTACATTTAATACTCTTCAAGTAACCTAAAGATTCTCTGTGTGTTGATTCACTCACAGCTGAAACAATAATTGTAACCACCATCAGATTCCAAGATGATGAGAGTCATTGATCCAAGCAATGGGACAGGAATTAGAAGTGTATATAGAATAAAGTTGACTAAACACAACAATTTTTCTGTGCCTAATAATTTCTCTATAAAACACCAGTGTTAAAGAACACTGAGATCTACTAAACATTATGGTATCTTTTAAAATAAGGTTTAGAAAAGAGGGGATCGTGATTATCCCCAAGTGACTAAAAAGACACCAATTACCCAGGGAAGAGGAGAGAGGAAGAACCATCAAATAATTCACAACATAACAGGATCTAAACAGGCTCACATGCCTCCAATGCAGACTTGGATATATCCTCTTCTAGTGCATGAGGGATTTGTTTAAGTATTTTTGCATTTTAAAATTGCATAGAATTTATGCATAAGCAACAGCACAAAAAGAACAGATTTTATTTTCAGATGAAAGAATGAGGCAGAGAATATTAGCATCTCCCCAATAATTAAATAACCCAGACAGATAGCATTTCATCTTTAAAATTCAGAACAGACATCAGCTCATTAATCTTAACAATTCCTCTCTGAGGAATGAAAGAAAACATTTTTCAACTAACAGAAGCAAAGAGGTTACAAGATTTAAGCCAAGTTCCTCCAAGAAACTGGTAAAATAATAACATGAGAGTCCTCAAAACAGCTTGGTCTTGAGGGCAGAGTGTCTTAGGATATCATGAAAACTAGATTCCCACAAGGCATCTCATAGGTGTGGAGAAACAGGGACTCCACCAAAATCAAAAGATTAGTGTTTCAGACAGGCTGGGGGAAAGAAGGGGAGAAAGGTGTTGAAGGTTCATCAACATAGGAACCCTCCTATCCCCCATACTGTTTGGAGGTCATTGCCCTGCCAGATTCTGACACCTACCAGTAACAGAGCACTCACTCATTGCAAATAAATGACTCAAATCTAAGAACCAACATAACCATTTAACAAAAAAAATGTCATCCAATGTTAAGTCACTACTGCTTTTTACTAGCTTCAAAGAAGTCTTCAAAACCCAGTTGTTTAGGTGTGGGCAGACACCTTTCCTTCCCTATTCATTTTTAAAGGAGCTACAGAGCACAAAGATGATGTTCTTGATCTATTTCCTTAAGCAATTACAGTAGTATGTTGATTTCATGCAAAATTTTATCCATTTAAGTTTTTAGAGATGTTGGCAATATACTTTTAGTGTTCTCTTCCCACTTCTGACAGGCTGCCCCTTTTCATCACACATTGTGTGATCTACAAGTTCATTCTCACATCCTGTAGTTATGGAGCTTAGCAGTTTATCCTTACATGAAAAATCCAATTAAAACACTGAAGCCTCAAATGATTTTTAGTACTACTTTTCTGTATTAGTACTCATTAGGGAGGAAAGTGTGCTAATAGAATAAAAGATACTGAAAAGTACTTACTCTAGTCCACGCAGTTGTTTCCAAACCAGCTTTCAGACAAACAGTGACTACAACATACTGCAAGGAAAGAAGAAAAAAAAGAACTTCAGTAATAACACACTCAAATTCACAGGTGTTCAGGGCCCAATATCCCCTTTACACCTAAAATGTTACTACCATTTAGGTACCAGCCCAGGACCTTGGCAGTGTGGGATGGGGGAAGGACAGAGCAGAAGATATTGTTGGTGCATTTCTGGAAAAAAAAAGGTATGAAAAAAGAAGGGGGAAAATCATGCATACAGCATAAATTTATTTTGCTTGTACACTTTCTTCTGGTTTACACCATTTTTAGAGGGTACAGAAAAGCTGTAAAGAAATTCTACCATTCAAAAATTGCTACAGTACATGAACTTACAGTGTAAACTATGTTTCCAACAAATAAATAGTCAATTCCCTGGCCATTTGTGAATACTGCATCTGAAAGAAAAAAGAAAAATTATCACATTTGTTGTCAGTTTATCAGAAGAATGGGTGAAATATCAAAGACATTTTCAGGAGAAAATAACTGGTCCCAACCTTGCCTTTTAGAACATCTAAGAGCACTTTTAGAAGCTGTGAGATAATGGTAAAGCAGAAGTTGTGCTACGTCAGGCCTTGGACACAGTGCTCAGAGTGTATATCCACAGTCCTGGTTGCCAGAAGCCATCCTAGCAAAATGGGAAGTGTTTGCCAGACCCTAATGTGTATTTGCCTGTAAGAGCTGAAGTATGTTAGTGTCACTTTTTCTATCGCTATCTGTTCTGTACTATTTATTGACACCTCTAACAAATCCCATTATTTGCTGTGCCTGTGAATAAAAAGCCTGTAAAACACCAGCTGATTTGTGGTGAAATAGAGCTGACTTAAGAAAAACCGCAAGAGTTTCATTTATAAAGGACACGTGTAACATCTAAAATCTTACTGAAGGTTAATTCAGTAACTGAGCAGCATTCAGTCTACACACGCCCTTTCTCTAGTCAAGTGTGCACAAGGGTAAATACATGATAATCTATCATTTGAAAGTGCCAATCTTGGCAACACTTCAAATGTCTGTTTAGTCTTTCTTAGCCCTTGCTGAATAAAACTGGAACACCATGAAAGCACATTCGACAGCGACGCTAATGCCAAATGAACTTGTACTTGCAGGACCTTTCGAGAATTACTCAAGCACGAGAAATATTGCTATTTTCACAGGTTTTAAGACAACTGATAGAGAAATACACAAACAGCAGGGATGAAAAAGGCTTAAGATAAAACCTTGGACCTGTTCCTAAATACATACTGCCTCGCAGAGTGCTTCTACTTACAAGAGTACTGTTTTGCTAGATTTATTTGCAAAACTGGATCTGACATTCTTAAATTAGGGTCATCCACTTAGTTAACCGTGTTGCAATAACATAGGTCTCCAGGATAAGTTTTTAAGTCTATAGAGAAGAGTCCCTGACACCCTGACATCTGTGGTGAAGACTCTGCATAGCTTACAGGTAAAAAGACTATATTTAGTCAGTGCAGTTACCCCAAGTTACTTGGTATGGTTTTCTTCTACAACAGCTGCATGTGGTTGTCTCCAGAGAACTGACAGGTTGTGAATATTTTCCAGAAGTTGCTAGTTCTATATTTCTGCATTCTTTTCTCTTCTGAAGCCCAACTACTAAGAAACAGCAGCAGACTAGTCACTAACATTGCAACAGGAGCTAAAGCCCGAGACAGCTTGGTTAGGAATTGGTTTGGTTCCTAGCCACTGGCATCTCCATCAGCTCAACTCCTCCTCCAGTATACTGTAGTTTCAGGCATTTACCACATCATTCACAAATACACATCAAATTTTAACAGTCACTTTGCTCTAGTGTGAATAAAAAAAGGTGAAGAACACTAGAGAATTGAGCCTTCTATGTCCAATGAACCCTGCTGATGCCAGAAGTCTCAGTTCATTAAGAAAAAGGCATGTCAAATACATATCGGTTTTGCTAGATCTAGAATAAACTGACGCAATGACTCTGCCAGTATACTGCTCTAGTGCAACATCACAGTGCACGTTTAAGTAATAGACTGATTTTTGGTGTAAGTCTCAGTTTTTTTAAAGTTACATTTTAATGCAGTAAGTTAATGCCTTTTTTTCAGTGATTTCCATGACCTTCCACTCTGGGAGGCTAAGCGGTCCTGAAAGGAATGGTATTTCTGTTGATGAGAACAGCAGGACACTCAGTGAACATTAGTTTCTAAAGCTACACAAGTGCCCATTCATGGACTGTATGTACTTCACATTCTAAGGAACTCAAGAGGTTAAAAAACATCCCAGTGTGAATGGCACATTTCTGTCTCTGCCACTGAAATCCCTTTTTCACTTGGAAATACAAAGAAACTGGAAAATTCAATATCCACTCCTCTTTGGAAAGCACACTAAGCAACCCATTGAAAGAAACTCCAAAAGTTACCATTTGAGCAGGTGAGTATTCCAGTCTATTTTAATTGCTGAAATTAAAAATACATTATCTATTTAGAAATTAGTTAGAAAAACATTTATGGAAGACTAAAACAAAACCTGTATTTTTCTTTAACTGCAACCACCATCAGCCTAAAATTTCCGTAGTTGGATTTAAAGAAGAGCTATTCAAGATTAACATGCGCCAGAAATAGTGAAAGAGAACAACAAAACCCATCAAATCAAAACAAAAAACAATCAACCATAAAAACCCCTCTCCTCCAGAACTGAACCGAGCTCCCATCCCACATATGGAAGAAAGGGAAGTCACTTTCTTGTATGGTCCACCAGACAGCACATGAAGCTGCCATTGAGGATACATTACTGATATGTTACTCAGCCAGGTAGGGAAACATGAACCTGCCTCCCATAAGTATCTTTACCATCATGCTTCTGATGGAAGCATTCATCTTTCCTCCCTTGCCACTTTCTTTCACCTCCTCCACAATTAATCCATCCTGGAACTGAGAAAGTTTTCTTGAAATTAGTGTTTTCCAGAAAAAAGCTCCAGTTTTGAAAAATTCATGATTTCAGCTAAGCATTATTCCCACCCTGCTAACCCCAAAATTTTTCATCTGATCTAGTCCTACTTCTTACAACAGTAAAAGAACAGACGTGCAATGTTTCTTCCTGTCCACACAACTGTATCGTAAAGCTAGGTAAGAACCATATGGGATTTACTGTTCCCTGAAATACCATGTGGCTGCATTACCTTTCATGGAAAGCGAAACTTAGTAAGTCTAATTTGTACAAAAAAAAAAGTCTAATTTCCGCAGTATCTCTGACTCTTGATCTGGTCTACTTCCATTCCAGCCAATTAATTTTTTCCACAGACTCCAACAGTAGTGAAATCTCTCTATTTTATCCTACGTTTTACAGTATTGTGTTATGGAATGGGAAAGGTCCAACAAGATATAAAGCAAGTGGTTGTAATGCAGCTGCTGTGTAAACAGTTGAGATCTCAACCCACCACCAAAAAAAATAAGGTATTTTATAGAACATTATTCAGTATCTGAGTAAGACTTTTTGGCAAAGCAGCAGTTTAATTTTTCATGTATTAAAGTCACTATATGAACAATAATTATATTAAATTAGAGTAAGTTCTGAAAGCCACTAGATAACTATCCAAGTTTAGCAGCTACAGCCTACTGAACTGTCTGTCAGCACTATTTTCTTGGGACTTGTCACGACCTCCCGTTCTGCAAACACACTGGCTCTGTAAGGCTGAACATCAGTTACTGATGTAAGAAATAATGAAGCCCTTACCATGCTCCAGCACTTTCAGTGGAAACCAGAAGAGAATGATGGAATGGATGAGGGCATTGATACAGTGACCCCAGAAAACCTGAGGGAAAACAAACCAAGTCATCAGTGAAGTCCAAAACTCTTGACCTCTCTCTAACTGCTAACAAACACTTCATTGTGTAATTTAGAGTCAGACAATGTTTGTCCTGAAGTGAAATACCTAAACTTCTGCAGGATCTATTTCCTCCTACAATTTCTGCTCTTTCACAGGAAAACACTGGTCCAGTTGGATCATTTTGTTCTAACAACTTAAAATATAATAGGCAAGCATGCTTGCAATTTAAGATCTTTATCACCATACAGCAGATGAAGTCACCGCTTTTTAATAACCTCAAAGAATGATTTTTAAAAGATCAATTCAGTACTATGAAATGTTCTTTTAAACAGGCAAATACTTTGTGCCCCACAATTTTTACCTTAGAGATAATACTGTTTTGCACAAACTAGAGCTTTATGTACTCTACAACTTCCTTTCAAAAAAAAAAAAAAAAAAATCAATCGTACAGCTTCCTTGAATCAGAAGTACATTTAGATGTGCCTGTTATACAACAAAGACAGAATTCCAAATGCTGGCATTTTCCAGCATTTAAATAGTAAAATGAAGTAAAATGTGTTCTTCAAAACTCAAAGTCCAAATAAACCAATTCAAATTTTATTTTCCAAAAGAACTATGAGAATAGAGCTATACTAATTGTGAAAAAGCCCCCTAGTAGACAGCATTATGACAATTGCATATTAAATAAAATCCAGGTGATGTTATCCAGTTCTTATGAAAGTGGTAAACTCACCATATATCTGTAATTGTGAATTGAAAAATCATACTTGGATACAAATCCTACTTTGAATCAAAGTTTGTGGTTCTTTTAGGACCAGTTTCAGTTGAAGCCATAGCAGAAAATCCTTATTGAAAAAGAAGGGCTGCTTTTTTAACATAAATGTAGTCCCTTGAAAAGAACTGTGAGGCAGAACAATCTTGATCTCAGTGGCTAGCACAAAGCAGAAGTGACAGTGGGAAATAAGTTATTTTAAAACAAGAAGGACCTGAAAAATAAGAATGCTTATGGTTATTCTTAAAGAAACAGATTTTCCCTTACCCTTGTGTTGAACCCATCTGCATTTTGAGTAATTTTGTATAACTGTGGAAATCTAAGCATGCTATCTTGAGTACACGATCGTTCAAAAATTCCCAGAGTAAAGGGTGGCAGCGCTGTGAAAATCTGCAAGGAAAGCAAATACTAATTAAAAGCAGCTATTAGTTTTAAGTGCATCTCAGATAATATTTCAGTATCTAGACAATAGCAAAATTCCCACAGACTTCAGTGAAGAGTTATTACCAACTAGCATATTATTTGACATAATATTCAAATGTCCAAACAAGTCCAAACATGAATTTCAGTAATTCATAACTCTCACTGACTTCTGAACAAAAGAAACATGAAAGAAAATTTGTACTATTAACCAATTAACTTAAACCAAGAAGTTAAGCAACATTAGTTTCTGATGTACCAGCTAGTCTAGTGAGGATAAAACACATCATACTGCAAAGGAAAGACAACATGTACTTTCTGAAAAAAGCCTTGTGGGAATGGGTTCAAATATAGCTGCAGTTGTGGCCATAATTAAATATGTATGTAATATGCTTAACCAAAGCTAAGTTTACAGACAAAGCAAATGTGGAAATCACATTAAAAAAAAAAATCTACTGAAAAACAAAGGCCATTCTGTATTATAGTACTTTGGGGATTCTCCAGGCAGGCATGAACTGATAGGAACAAATTAACGGCAGCATGCGTCTGTGCTATGGGCAGATGCTTAGATGACCAAGCCTCGGAAGCTTTCCAGGAGAAGCAGCAGGACATTTTGCCAGAAGCAGAGTAAATTGGCCTCTGCTGAGTCCCACATTGCTGCTCTTAAAGTGTTTCCAGGATCTGAGGCAGCTCATTTAAAGCCAGCTTGGTTACCCATGTTTCTTGCAGTCTGCAGTGAAGGCACAGAGTGAAAATAATCCCAGTGTGCATGTCTGAACACTAAGCTTCATTCACTTCCTTTTACATTAACAGTTTATCAGAAAAACAATTTCTAAATTTTTAACAGTTCGGGACGTGTTCTCGAAGTTAAGAAAGAGCATGAAATTATGAACTGTTTCTAGCATTTATGCATGTTTGCAAAAGTTCGGCTGTGGTGCCCACCAGAAGTGAGCTGGCAGTCAGGGAGCAGACAAAAAGCATCACAGAGAACTAGAGACTAGTGAGAATCAATAATTACATCCCTAGATCCAACTGGGGATGTGCTGCTTTTGCTCATAAAGTGATAAACCTGATGGTTAAAATGGTAGCAGGCTTGGGGTAAGGAACTGAGACTAAGACGACCGGTCCAACATATTCCAAAAAAGGGCATATTCTCCTACAGCTTTCAGGTATTTCCCCAGGTTTCCCATGTTCATTGGGGGCATTTACATTCTCACTTGAAGTAAGTCTTCTAATGTTTTTGTTTATGAAGGTAAACCTCCAGTGTGAAGTGCAAAAGCAGGAATTACAATGTTACTATGATTTCCTACACTTAATATTTTAATGAGACTACTAATGAAATAAAGGGTTAATCTGCACAGAAGAGAATGTGCACTTTAGAATCCAACCCCTTCAAATTGTGGAAGCACTTGATTCTTTGTGAGTCCATGCGATCAGTTCTAATTTTTGAAAATACCGACCTTACAAAACAAGGGTTAATTTCTACTTCACTCATTCTAAAAGATGAGTTTCATCCATAAGTTTTATGTAGGGTAGGAAGATCCATCAAATCAGGTTTAAAGATAATAGATGCAAATATCTAAACACCAATGACAGACTGAGTAACAGCCAGGAAATTAGGGCGAAGAGAATCAAGGGAGTGGAAAATCCCTGAATAACTGTCTCCCACAAAGAATATGAAATCTTACGGAATATAAGCATTTGTGCCATCGTTTTTAAGATTAGTGTGACAGAAGTTAAGTGTTTCCATTAATACTACACAGTGATAGAGATAACTTGCTGACTTTCTCTGTATTACCATATATTTGGAATGAGCCTTCTTAAAGAAAAAAATTAAATTTCCTCCCTCCAGAGAGAAATGCAAAGGATTTTTCAACACTGACAAAGTGTCCTAATGGCTTACAAATCCAGACACCAGGCCTGTAACACCAGACACCATCTGTAACATTACAAAGGTAACACTGTTGAAAACACCAGCACAGGTCTATGGAACTTGGTCCCAGAGATCCTTCAGACTTTAATCAGTGTTAAATATTTTTGATTGAACTGGTAAAGTCATGTGGCACAGAGCACGGTGAAAATCAGAAATCACTTCTTGGTTCAAGTGAAAAATGCTGGTGACACAGCAATGCTACTAAGTGCTGTACTTAAATGTAGCATGAGTCAAGCCAAATCATCTGCATAACACTTCTCTGGGCATCTAACTGTTACAGAGTCTGAGAAAAATAAAATCAACACTCTTAAGATTCTGTATCTATTTTCAACACGAACAGCCAGCAAAATATTCAGTACAAAAGACTGAAGATGATTTCAAAGAGGAAATTAAATTCCACCTAAAAGCTGCAGAGTTTTATGGAGGTTATATTATTCCAAACATGTATTTTTAATGAATTTTCCCAAATCTATTTTTTCAATAAAAACACCATCCAAAATGAATTTTATCTACCTCAGAGTGGATTCAAAAGGGCTTTTACAAATGAACTCACTTTTTCTGACATACATCAAAGATGGTTACCTGTGAGAAATGGGACACAGCAAAATAATATACAAGTCCCAAGCGCTATCAAGTCAAAACATGTAGTACTTACCACATTATACAGACCAATGCACCATCGCTCAAATAAGATCTGACCAGAAAATCCATTAACGAAAGCAAACCAAAGCTGAAACAAAGACAAGTTACAAGAAGCTTTAGATTACTATTGCAGTACATGTTTTCATTTACAGTGGAGAAGAAGGATGTGGAACACAGACCACCGTGTGGAGACAGCAGCTTGCCACGCTCTAAAAATAATTCTCAGCAGTGCCAGGCAGCTATTCTCTTCTGAAGTTTTACATTTTTAAATACTGCCAGAGTGCTGATTATTTAAAATAAAATACTCAGGTGATGGACCAATTTGCTGTATTTGCATCATTACTATAAAAAAATAAATGGCCTCAACCGATTTCAAAATGCCTATTCCTGGCAAATTAACACGCCTGAAGCCAGAAGCCAACCTTTTTTCCATCATGGTCAGCAAACACCAGAATTTTCAAGGTAAGTGTGCTTTGATGGATGCTCTGAACTTCCGTCCCCTATTTTTACAGTCCTAGAATTACAGTGATACCAAATTATCAGTTACATGATCATAATTATATTACAACTTTATTGTCCACATGTTGTAAACACTACTATTGAATAAAATATGAATTTAATAATTAAACATTGAAAGAGGATGCTCAAAGAGGCTGTAGAGTCTCCACGCTTTTACAAGTTTACAAATTTGTAAGCAAGCCCTTGAACAACCTGGTTTGAATTTAGTGTTCATCCTACTTTAAGCAAGAGGTTGAACTAGATGGCCTCCAAGTTGCCTTCCAACAAGGGGATTCTGTAACACTGCAATCCCAGGAAACTGCTGTAAGCTGCAGTGCATAGGTAAACTCTTCAGCATTTCCTTAGACCTACCTTCCTTGAGCCTATTTCTTATCTTGTTTAAGCGGCTTTTGTAAGCAAGAACTGCTTTACTAGGTTGGAACAAAGTTGCTTACTCAGTGGGCACTGAAAGAAGCTTAGGAAAAAATATAAGAAAGAAGGGAAAGAACTATCTTTTCCCAAGTAAATTGGAAACTGGAAGAATAATCAGCAGTTTAAGGGCATTCTGAAACAGTTTGCACGTGAATCATAACAAAGGATTTATGTGAATTTGGGGCTGTAGTCCCTTTTAAAATCCACGCTGCACCATGGAACTTTGTTCAAAACTCATTCAACATTGTGTGTGGGAACACTCCCCCTCCCCACCCCCTTTCAACAGGTTTTGTCTTGCTTTTAATTTACTGGTACACACTGCACTGGATGCACTAGGTATTGCAGAGCAGTCCAGTGATGTTCACGCCTGTTCCCTTCTGAGGAACAGGCCTCTCACGCCTGAGAGCCCATGGCACTCACAGCCAGGCATCTTTTCTGACACCATTCTGTCACTCATATATAGCAGCACTCTCCTATTGGCATCATTATTCCCTGGCTCACTTGCCCAGTATTAGTGTTCTAGCAAAGCACCTCAGATAACAATTAGTTAACTGTATGTCATCTGATCTCTTCTCTGCTCCCACCCAAAATGGATATAGACTACTTTGGAAAGAAGACAAGAGAATACAACAAGACTGCATCAAGACCTACAACTGTTCTCATAGATGCAATATCTGAACAGACTAGGACTCCTCAGCATGGGACAGAGTGCAATTTAAGGGAAGATGAAAATATTTACAAGATGAGCAAGAATAACAAATAGCTGTTCAAACTGCTGCAAGACATTAGATTAGCAGGCTACACAGAAAAAGTGAAATATTTTCACACAATACATGGTTGATCTATGGAACTGCCTGCCAGATGATGCTGTAGATGCAAAAAGCAATTAGAAAAAAAACGATGGAAGGAAAGTTGGAGGCCAGATGAGTTTGCCAGAGAACTACCACTGTTCACAGAAGATCAGAGACCAAGTTAGTTGAACTCTTATTCTGACCCTCTACAGCTGTTCCTACATTTATAATTTTAAACAAGAATGGTGATATAGATGATCATTCCAATGCACTCTCACTGTTCAAGTGAGAAGCAATGACACTGATCTCAACTCACTTGCTTATAGATACGCCTGGCACAGTAAGCCAGCTATGTAAACTTATTTCCTACAGTTTTTTAAACCTTCAGCTGCTCTTTCTAGTAGGGAGTTTCTGTTTCACCCTACATTATTCTGAAGTTTGCGCTCTTCTATACCTGCTGCCCTTCTTGCAGCTTGTAGTTTAGAAGTGCCTTTGTAAACTTTCATAATAGCTAACAGTTTCATTTCCATTTAGCTGAAATGCATCAACCTAGTATAAACTACAAAATACTTCTCCACGTTCCTCTTTCTTTCACATTGTCAATCATGCATTAATTTAATTTAAATAAGCATTTAAGTGTTCACTTGTCCAGCTCTGTCCAAATAAAGGGCAGAAGGAAGACACATTCTACATCCCAACTTTTGTCCTCACTTCTACTTTATTGATACCTTGAATAACTGTGCTTTAAATCTCGCTCTAGAGACTCAATTAATGGCCCAAAGTAGCATACTGGCCAATCTCACACTTTTGAGTGTTACAACCATCTGTATACCTCAGCTCTTCAAATGAAGGGTATAATAGATACTGGGTGCAAAGCCTGAGGTCCCAAAAAACCCCACAATTAATTTGGGGCTGTCAGGAACTTGAGGGTTTCTTCTCCTAGAAAAAAACAGGGCTTTAAACAAGCATACTCCCAGATATTTAGCAATGGCCATCTAGGCATTTATCATCTCCAGGCTTCTTGCAATTAATTGCAGCTATGAATGAGGGCAGCAATCCTAGAAAACATAAATAGCTCACAAATCAGAAGCTTGCCTGCCTAGCTGGCAACCTCAGCCTGTGCTCTGCTCAGTTTTCTAGATCCCACTGGGCAAAGCAAACTTCAAAGGTTTGGTAGCAAATGTTGAGGCCTTTTATGACATTGGCTCATGCTACTTAGGAAACCATTGCTTTCTGAAACCATAGCTGCCCACAACTAGTCCTCCAGCAACAGACATTTCTGATTTTCCACTGAGAGGGTAAAACAAAGCAGCCAGGCTTTGTGTAGCTGGCCCATGGCTAAAAGAGCAGCCCCAAACCAGGCAAACCTAACATCTTAGATTCACATTTCCTAACAAAAATATTAGTAGTAATGAAGTGAAGATACAATCATATAAAACTTGGAAAAAGCAAAGCTCTTAAGGTGCCTTACAAAGCAGCAGACTGTCAAACTGAAAAATACCCCTTCAACAACACAAATCCTTCTCCTCAAAGTTCCTAGCACAACTGGGTGATGCAGAATTCAGTTGAAGACCCTGCTAAAACCACCTTGAGATCAGTCAATTACTAAAGGAGAATATTGAGATGGATGCATCTGACTGCAGTAAATAGGTATCTATATGTCACTATCTTTAGTCTTCTGCCGTGTCTTTCAACATTGAAAGACTTTTCTACAGAAAAGTTATCTCCTTATTTCAAGGCTGCTACGATTTAGACGGGCAAGAACTAACATTCTGAAAGTTCAATGTTCTGATATTTCAAAAGCCAAATTGGAACTATTTTTCTTTTGGCAGGATCCATACAGGTGAAAATTAGAACTGAGAACATTTCCAACACTTACGCAAGTCTGTGTGTACCACACGCTCCAAACAGAGGGCAAAAGTTACGACACACTGAAAAATAATGGCTACGCTCGCCTTTTCCAGAGATTCACATTATCAAATGCCAATTGACAGAGAGAATGTCGTATACTGCTTCAATTTCTTCATGTCAAGAGTAAATCAGATACTCTGCATAAAATACAGATTTATTTAGAATTTAACACAAGCCATAAATTGTCATGCATGGTTTACAGACCAGCTGTTTGTAGAGAGTATGGTATTGTTTAAGGTCAAAGAAAAAAACCAACAAAACAAAAAAACCCTGCACCTCAACATTCCTGTTAACAAAATATACTAAATATATTTGAAATTGCAACAATCCATGCTTGACTCAAGACTTGGTAAGCTGGTAGGAAGACTTGCCAAGTCTGCCTGGCTTGCCAAGCTCCAGGGGTTTGCAGGGCTCAACTCCAGTACTGCTATGAACAAATAGACCCAAAGTTATTAAAGCACTTTTCTGGCTGGAAAAAAGAAACCTTTTCACTTTAACTGTTACCTGGCTGCCAAAAAGCTGGAAAAGCTTATTTGTAACTCTGCTACAAAATATATATGTTTCTCCCAAGGAACAAGAGGCCCAATTTAAATGTAAAGAAATTCAGACCTAAGGCTGAAATCTGGGTTGATATATTGCTGCGCTTTATTATAGCAGATATTGCAAAGATCTGAAACCAGTAGGTATCGTGCACAAAGTGGAACATCTTGCAAACTGAAAACTAGCCCATGTTTCCTGACTTGAAGTGTGGCCGCATTCTTTAAATACGAAACCCCACTGCTGAAGCACTTGATGCCAGCTGTGATGTGGGCGCTTTGCCACTAGAAGGGCGGGGAGGGGGGAAAATCAGACTGCTGCCTCCTTCCAGAGGTCAGCAAAAGCCAACAGATGGTAATACTTGGTTAATATTAACTTGAGCTGCAGGCAAACTGAGGATCTCGAGGTAAAACAGTCCTGCACTGCTGTTTTGAGCCACACAGCCTATCCACCTGCTCTAGAATATATTTTGAGAAAAGATCAAGTATTATGTTCAAAAAAATATTCCCACTTGAGCAAGTTAGAAGGCAATTTTAATTGCATTATTGCTTCATGCATAATTACCACAGCATTAATGCCTGAAATAGTAGGAACTAATTTATTTAAGTGCTCTAAGGCACTGGGATAGCAAATCATCTATTCTAAACGTGTATATTTATGAAGTCTTGATAACAGACAACTTAACAAGTACTAGAAATATTTTCCCAATTCTGCTAAAGGGCACAGAAAGCTAATGTAGTCAGGGTATCAACAATTGCCACAGGCACCAATTATAGCCAGGCTGGATGCCTTTACTATTCAGAAATGAGTTAAATTCTCAAAATATCCTCTCTCAGCACACACACACATTTTGCATGTTTTTACCAGATAGGCTCATTTACAGTTTGCCTAATAAAGCAGGTTTGTGTGTCTCCTGTGCAGTTCATTAATAATGTATTCTGATTAGAAATCTCTCATTACAGATGTCTCTCTCAATGCCAGGCTCTTATTCCTGCCCAAATGCACACAGCCTTAAAATAATCCCTTCATTAGAGAATTTACAGCACCAATTTTATAATATAGGTGAAGAG
Source organism: Strix uralensis (assembly GCF_047716275.1). Taxonomy (NCBI): domain Eukaryota; kingdom Metazoa; phylum Chordata; class Aves; order Strigiformes; family Strigidae; genus Strix; species Strix uralensis. The sequence continues at coordinate 115,926,404 of NC_133973.1, read as the reverse complement.
CCTTATTAGTAAGATTTGACAGAGTATGCACGGCTGCCTGAGACTCACTTGATTTGCCAAGGCATATTTCCCTTGCTCCTTTTATTCCCCTTACTGTTTATTAACTCTTTGCTGAAAGCAGATCAATATTGTTCAGTTGAAAAGCATTTGCTCTAGGCCTGTGCATCCCAACCAACTGCCCATTTAAGCCTAAAAATGATCTCCCATCCTCTCCACCAGTGTTAACAATTATTTTTAAAAGTTTCATGCTGCTTTGTCTCAAAAAAAACTATATGAATTTACTGTAAAGCTTGGTCAGATAAACAGATATCAAAGCAACCAATACAATAGAGATTTCCCAGCTTTAAATGACAGTTCATTAAATAAGCTTGAACAGCTGTTATTTCTTCTATTGCTGACTACAGATAGTTTATATTTCAGCATACTAAAGAGCACAGTTTTATCAGCTTCATCTTTCTCTGCTTATACAAGAGGCATATGCAGAAAATTTGATTTCTTCCTTGTACATGTGGTTTCCATGCTCTTCTCTATCTGATCAACTGTTGACATCCTTCCTCCAAAGCACAGGTAACATTCAACAGGAGAGGCAAGCACAGAGCAGAACAGAAGGGAGAGGTGGTGTGATGGGTAAGAAAACCATCAACCTGCAGTTTACACAGACTAGCAATTCTTACAGTTTAAGTCCTCAGAATGATTCTGAACACTTTAAAATTAAGTAAGAATTAGCAAACCTGTTTTTTTCTCAGTGGTTACCATTAGATAACAATCATGTTTCTTGCCCCTGGAGTTTTGAGCCTTGTGAAAAGATACCAGATGTGCAGATGACTACACAGTATACATCAAAGGACCTAGCCATTAAGACATGAGAAGATTCCCTCTTCCAGCAACATTTGACCCTGATATACTGATTAATGTGTTTAAAAAAACCCAACAAAACAGAGCAGGCCATGCAAACTCCTTTTCTTCACAGTGGAGCAGTGTTCATCTTTTTTCATGTTGACTTACATAAACATCTAATCAAGTATGCCAAATTATGCATTTAATATTTACATCACTGGCAAAATGAAGATGCAGCCATTGGAACAAATTTAAGAGCTGTAATGTGACTTTTTTTTAATCTTATGAAACCAAGTAGAGAAAGGGCAGGATATTTCTCCAGTTCTTTTAGTGTGAAGTGTTCTAGGCACTCTATTTCTCCAGCACACTAACTGCTGCAGAAGCAAGCCTACGATAATGTGATTAGAAATGGCCTGTGTTGCCAAAGGGCAGATGTACTTGCCAAAAGATGCAGTTAAACTTTGCAGTTCCTCAGAACATTTCCCTTCTACAAATAAGAGCTAGCTCTATTCTGAATTTATTTTTCATCCTTCCTTACATTTTCTGGAGTCTCAAGAAATCTGAGACTGTTATACTAAGATTGTCTCATCACGTACATAGGTGACACCACTCACATACTGACTTTTAAAACTTCAAATGAAAAAACAACACTGCTCAGGACATGTCAGTCAAGCCCCATCAGGATGCAGAGTTTCAGCATGCCTGCATGGTCAAGAGGGTCCAAACCAGAGCCAGAGCAAGATGATCAAAACTTATGATGCTGGGAAGTCGCCCATCATTATCCTACAAAGCCAGCAGAGTGTCCCTCTCTGGCTGGAAGTCAGGCTGAGACAGCTGAAAGATGCCAGCTGAGAGGAAACAAGGCAGGAGTTTGTTGGCTACATCCTCCCCCCACCCCTGCTCCGGGAGCGAGGTGGGCTCAGCTGCTTGGTTAGCAAGCTGGAAATATCACGCCAGGCCGCTGTCTGCTGCCAAGCAATGGAAACTCACACTATGAACTCCCAGTACTATCAGCCTTCTTTTACAAAACAAACATTACTCATAACACTTCTTTCTTTAGCAAAAAGAGAGCAGCTGTAAAGAAAGGTTTCCATTGACATGGAGGACATGCTTATGTACACAGCAGCAGTGATGGCAGTATTGGAACCAATTCAGTAACATTAACATTTTGGGGGTTTGGTTTTTTTGCCTCCAGATCTGCCTAATCAGCTTCTTTAACTGTCCTTGAGTACTAGCACATCACTGTGGAACTGAGAAGTACAGTATGACTATTAATAGCTTGGCATGTATTAATGAGAATTTATGGTATCTCCTCAGCATGTAATCACTCCAGACTGGTCTTGATACAACTTTCATGACTGTGTAATTGACCCACATCTCATATAGATAAGGACACGCTATTACATGGTTTTAACTGACCCACTGGCTTTTCTGAAGCTAAGCGGTATCTTTAACCAGTGATAAAGTAATACAAGTGCTTTGGTTTAGTTATTCTTAATTTGTTCTCTAGTGCTGAAATAATTGGATTAAAAAAAGACATAAGCTTAAGTATTTATATTAATCGGTGAGGAAACATCAACAGTTTCAGGTAATTTATCCACTATAAATTTTGCTAAGCACTTAAAATCCAGTAATAAAAATTATGTCAGAAAGCAAGAAAGCAGCATTTGAAATAGAAGATTAGGGAACTGTGGAAAACAGAATGCTACTACTGTTACCCAAGTAAGGGCAATGAAAGGGAAGGAAAGCACAGAAAACAGCTACAGAAAAGATCAACCGACTAGCAAGTTTGGTATTGGATGTACAAGCAATTGGAAAGCCGATAAAACAGAGCGCTCCATAAGTGAAGCCTGATAATGCCATGAGTCAGAAGTGAGGCTAAACCCACCAAGGCTCTTCACATCTGGGATGTGCACTAGGGCTCACTACAGCCTGAGTAAAGCACATCACCACAGACCTGTAACAACACGTCTCATACCAAAACAAGAATATAGAGAGAGCAGAAGCTTTAACACTAATCTGGACCCAGAAATTACCACACAAAATACAAAAAAACCCCCACCCACAACAAAAAAACCCACAACAAACTTAACATTGTGTGCATTTGGGAAGGGGAGTGTGGGGATGTCATAAACCAGTATCTAAATAGCCACATTGGGACCCTGTACCCTTGTGGAGCTGTATCTCTGTGAGACACTGGTCTCACTCAAGCTGGAGCTGGCCTTACTGTAACACACATTCTGTCACATACATGTAAGCACATGCCCTGAAGTGACCAACAAGCAATCTGTTTCTCCAAAGTCATAATATCCTGTTTTCACATGCAGTTAGCTAAAAGAAAACATAACCCTAAACCCAGTCCTCAATCACGTAGTACCCCAGGATAGCATCACAAGAACGAACACAGGAACATAGTGAAGATTTCTTTGAATCTAGAATCACTAACCCTTTAGGGGTAAAGGTTATCAGGACAGAGGAAAATAGAATTGAATTAGAAAAAGAAACATGTAGAATGCTGTAATTCATTAAGAAAATGGCACTACATTTGCTCGTAGTTTGCTTCCTCCTACAGCATTGTGGAGCTGGCAGTTCCCAGTTAGCCTATATGTAGCTTAATGAAGCAGAGAGTTCCCAATTACAAATGCGTTCGCTTATACCTGCACATGGTACAAAGGGCACTCAGGATAAAAAGTGATAAGGAGATCAATATTCATATAACGTAGCTAATGCAGTTGTGCATTCTTATGTCTTGGATATGAACCGAGGCAGTGTCTTATAGTAATTAAAACTATTTCAAGATTTCCAAGGACCAAATGCATTCCCAGTACTGACCGAATAAAGCTGATGGTGACCAAGACCCTGACTGTCACTACTCAGCTCCTATTTTACAGGGCATTTCACTTCAATCCTTTCCCTTCTTACTTTTATTTGCAGAAGTCCCTTATGTTACACTTACAAATGCAGGTTTGTAGATTTTGCCTTTCTTGTCACCACATAAATGAATTCTTCTGCAGAGCTGCTGAATTAAGTGTAATAGCAGCAGTTCTGTAGCAAGGTCATTTTAGGTCTGGAACTGCAGTCCCCTTAGGATTCCCTATTACGGCTACATGAACTGCCAGGTTCCCCTTGCAAGTCTGTTTTCCCCCCTTCCTCCCTATGAAATAAAATTCAGTCTCTGTAAGCCCTTGCATTAAGCTACTTTTATCCAGGAAGGTTACATAAAGTTTTCTGACAGCTTGGAACCCAATGAAAATAGCAAAATGTGCAACAGAAAAGCCAGACCACTACAGAAACTGCAGCTCATCTTCTGTCATACTGACAAGAGTAAACCTTTACAACAGTAATCCCAGGAGCATCCCATGTTTCTCATTACCCATCTATTAGCATTGCAGCACAGAGACAACATATTCTAGCCATCTAAAAAGCTCCCTAGTACTTATCTTACATTGGTTCCATTTTTATTTATTAATACAACCATTTTCTTGGTCAGTGGGACAATCGTAAGATAGACAGGACTTACCATTTTCTTTTTTACACAACTGCTTTTAAATATGCTACTCCTTCCCTAATGGCTCCAAGACTAGTTCACAAAGGTTGCTCTCCTGCTCTCCTTGCCACTCCTCTCACGGTGAAAATACATACAATTTTGGTAATTTAAGTCTAAATGTATTTCTTTACATGCTGGCAAAAGGTAAAAGAGTTGGATCCTAAACATCTTTTGCTAAAATGTGCAGCACAATATAAGACATGCAATCATTTCACTGGTAAATTACTTTTTGATGTACTTCTCTCTAAAGAAATAATGTTTGAACTTCTTTCAGAAAGTGATTAGCTTTCTGTCACTGCAACACATACAAAGAAATTCTTGGTGGGCCTTGAAAGCATTTGCTGTACCTTCTGACAGAGCTGTATACAAAGACAAATCAAAGTAGCTAGGAAAAATACCTTAGACAAGAAAAACCTAGAAGTTCATACACAGGAGCAATGTATTCACGTGATTCCTGAATTCTGAATTCCAGCATTTTGCAAATGAGTTTTTAACCAGAGCAAGCTAACTTGCACCATCACCTTCCTGCTGGGAAAACCCTTCATGATAAATGACTACCAAATTGCCTCTGAACACAGGCCAGGGATATATCTCCAGTTTCTGAAGCTTTTTACCAAGTTCCACAAAAACACAGTAAGACTGAGTGGTTACACAGACTGAAAATCTGAGATGGCACCTGAGGCAACACTCACAGGAATAAGGTCTACCAATGAGGTTTGAGCTTCAGCAATACTGTAAATAGCAACTCTGACAATGAAGATGTATCTGTCATCTTTTATGCAACACAGAACAAAAAATTATGAAGAAAAACTAACCACAAGCTTACCTGAACATTAGGCAAATACCTATAAACTGTGAAAACACTATTTGTACAAGACCTCAAAGCTATTTCAGAAACAAAGGGAATTTATATCCCAAGTAGAATTTCCACAAACTAACTACAGTAAAGATCACAAGTGTTGCTACCTTTTCATACAGCAGACAGTGAGAGGCAGGGAAATATGCACAGAAGGCATCTGTACCATGATTCACTTGATATACACAGAACACCATGACTCTAGCTGCTTGTACAAGTCCCTTCTTCTAGTCCCCCAACAGTATTTGTGCTCCAGAACTAGACTCAAGTGCAGAAAAGCACCTGTAGAGTGCAAGAAATGATCAACAGATGTTTTCCATTTGCAAACCAAATTAATTAAATGCAAAGGACATGCATATTTACTCAATGAATTCTTGAGCTCTTCATAACACAGCAGAGGCTCCAAAAGACATTCTTCTCTACGGAAACTATGTATTATATGAAAATTTGTCCAACTAAATCAGTTATGGTTATCCCTCTATTGCATTCTTCCCTCAATCTAGATAGGAACAGCATACATGTTTAAAAAAGTAGTTCTCCTTGGTGCAGAATGTAGCAATTCAACATCTGAGTTGAGACACATTAAGACCTCTAATAAAAAAGAACGAATCAGCACAGCACATTGTGTAAATTGAAGGCAACCAGGAAATAAGAATAATGATCAGCTGTATGGGGTGACATCTATTCAAATCATATGCATTAACATTTCTTTTCTCCTTGGAAGCATGTAGCAGCCCTCATAAGATCTTGGTTACTAGAGAGAGTGCTTAGGTCTCAGAAGGAGCATCTCAATTCCAGAAAAAACCTGAAGATTCTAACTTTGCATAGGAGTATTAGGACAGTAATACCCATTCAGGCCAACAGCTCATCCCACCTAGTTACCGATCTTTAACAGTGCATGCAATCCAAGCCCCAGGGAAGAGTATGAACCATGCAATTTCCACGTACTCACCCAGTATCTGCAAATATCCAGCTCTGCAGATTTTCCAAGTCTCCTGTACCTTGCCTAAGTAGCAACCCGCAACAGCTCTATTTCTTGGTGCTTTTCCTGTTTCCTCTTAAGTCCCTGTAAACATCCTGCAACACAACATCCTTTGACAAGGAGTTTTAGGTAGGATTCAAAACACTGACCTCAAGCACAAGCCTTTACATGAGGCAGAAACCTAGTGCACCAGTTGACTGGTTTATTTTTTAGGACCTATCTGACTAGCAAGGGGAAGGAACTTTATGAACAGAACACCAGAGTCAAGTAAGGTTGAGGGAATGCCCCTCCTCATATTTCAACAACTCAACCAGCTGGTTAATAAGCAATATTGAGCGCTCTGGTAACCACAGATTTTTGCCAACTCTGCCTAGAGAACAGGGCTGGTGAGCAATATATATGAAAAAAAGTGGTACTCCAGATCACCTACAGATGTTTTCAGGCCAGGACAGGAAATATATACTTGTTCTAAACAACGCTGCTAAGAGGTAAGAGAAGTAGCCTTTAAATCTAGAAAGATTTCTCCATTGGCAAGATCATTTAAGCTATGAAATGTCTTTCACTGCATATGGCCCACAGCTAGTCTGAGAGCTGGCACCCTCAACCCATGCAGTCCTTTAAGCTATCTTGGCAGGCTTAGCACTTGCAAATATCCTCTTATCTTGCCCTAGATCCACAACGTGAGACCTCACTAATGCTATAAACACAGACCTCATTCTTTCTGGCACTTCAAAGATCAAAAAAACCCCCACAGTTGGTCTACTAAGACCAAGTACAAAGGGCCACAAGACAGTCAACCTACTATTCCTCCAGGTGCTAACACTGAGCAATATGGACACAAGCCAGTCCACATACATAAGTCTGGTAGTCAGCATTCTGGAAGAACTGAAAAACACAGCATAGTTATTGCTCCCTCCAAAAGGCACTGGAGACCCATCTAGAATTAAACAAAGCAAACAACCCTTGTATTGCATGGGGCTCTCCCAACCTTCACTCACTCAGGAGCACTTTCTCAGTCATTTAAACTCCAAATAGGATATCACAACAGACAGTGACTTAATGTTTCCTTTAAGACTATGTCTTCCATACTGCAGCACAACAATCAAGTCAATTAATTTAAAACGCAGGTTTTAAGTCTGCAGAACAAACTATCCAGGCTATCATTTCAGTTTAAATCAGGCTTAGAGTGCTCACAAAACATTTGGAATCAATTTAAGTGGATTTACAATCACATCGCAGTTAAACCACTGTAACTTCCCTGTGTAGGCAAACCCGTATGGCAGGCAAGGAAACATTTGTTTATAGTTTGGATGACTATATGAGGAGAAAGCGGATGTCAGAAATAGCCTTTGCTTCACTGCTTGGGGATTTCAGCACTGGAAGTTGAAAGGTGGGGGAAAAAGCTTATTATTTCACTTGTGCTAGACAAACATTAGAAGAAACCTTAAACCACTTTACAGTGGGATCTGTCTCAGCTGCTCAATTCTAACAACAGAGAATATACCACCACATCCAACCGCTTCTGGGGAAATACATCCAGGATTTACATGTCAGACCTTCTACCCTTAGTAACCTAGATATTCTTCAGGTAAATGATAATTAATGTTTTTAACCCCAAACTTATCTTTTAATCATGCTTAATCTGCAGAAACACTATCCAAATCCATTTTCACTACCATAATGTTAGCCCTTCGGGTAATTTTAACACAGCAAGTGGTTACTTGCATCAGCCATCTTGCCATTCAGAAGTTGCCATTCAAAGTTTTTTTCCCCATCAGTGCTGAAAATAACACAGAAGAAAAGCCCCAGCCTCAGAACTGACATATGAATGACAGCTAATTCCTGGGCTGCACTAGGCTGGAAGTCCCTTGTAATGCGCTCATAAGCAATGTTTGGTCCTTGGTGCCTTCAGTCATTCCTGGGGAGCTATTCTCTATCCCGTTTGTCTTAGTTCTAGCACGAACACACGTTCCTTTAGCTCAGATACTACAGTGTCTTAAGTGAAGACTACTGAGTATCGTCCTCTTGAAGGGAAGAGGTTTGACAAGTTGGGAAGTATTTCCTAAAGTAAAAGCTACAGGCTGGATTTTAGCCACCTCAATTACCGCACAACCAACATGATCTCTTTGGGGTCAAAGTCTTTTTCATGCTGCTGAAACAGAGCACAAGTTATTTCAACCTTCAGCTGAAATCACCACCCTGCCCCCAAAACTACAGTGCAACCATTTTACATGCTTCCAGACTTCAAGCTCAGATACCAAGAAACAGACCACACATGAGAAAATAGGTTGTTATATTCCATAAAAGCTTTTAGCTTCTATCCAGTGTTGGAGAAGCAACCAGAGATTTAAGGAAGGGAGGAGTTGTCAAGGGCTACTGTTGAGTGATTTTTCATATAACACGGCACTTCTCTGAAGAAATCAATTTACATGAATACTTTTGAGCATTAAGAAGACAGAGTTTTCTATGATCAAAAATGAAGAACAAAGCACCTTCACAGCAAATAAAGAGCATCCATTTTATATGACAAGTTCACAGTATGACATACATATATGTATACTCTTGAACTGTAAAACCAACTCACATTCATTCTTACCGATAAATCTGCAGGTTAGATCTTATTTAGAACAAAATACTGTATTCAAAACTGCTGTGTTAGTTTTCCCCAGAAGTTAACAGAAGAGGAAAAAGAATATTGGTAGTTACAGGTTTTAATTGCACTTAATATCAAGGCCTCTCAGATAACATAACATGCAGCCTATGGAAAAGTTGTTTTGCTTTGCACAGACATTTTAAAACCTTCAAGGTTATGCTAATACATCACAATGTTGCTTCTCAACACAGCACTAGATTCAGAGTCATAACCAACAACTCCAATGTGTTACAAAGATGAACCATGTATCTTCAAGCAAATGCAGCGCTGAAAAATCATTTTTTCCTTGGCTAGTTAAAAAAAAAAAAACACCACAACACAAAAACATATTGCAAGCCGTTTGTCATGGCTGAGAGTGTTCCTACTTGCCCATAGCCATTACAGAGGTATTTCTCTTTAGCCTGCTCTGCATGCATTGCCATCAGCTTGCCAAAATTATAGCTATCACAGGCAAGTTAGATTCCGGTGTTCCAAAAAGCCACAGAAGACAGCTGTGTAAAAGCAGAGTGAATAGCTCATCTTTTTATTATTACATTTTTAGTAATTCCTTCCACACTTATACCAGATTAAGGCAAAAAGAGAACCCCTGTCAAACTGGTAACACTTATGAAACGGTAACAAACTTCTGACTAGAGCATAGTAATGACCAACTTAGATTTCTGGAATTCTTAAAAAAAACCCTGTTAAATACACAGCTTAGTTGTTGGCATGTGAAGGCAAAACCAAACCTCACTCATGAAGACTTTCACCTGCAGAGGTAGTTAATTAGATGATCTTCCTCACTATTGAGAATTTTTTTTTAAGAGTAAGCTTCTAAAGAGTTAGTAACATCACTACCTTCCTGTCAGCATCAAAATATAAAAGACAAGGAACCAGCAAAGCATCTTTGCCTCTGTAAAGGTGTTTTTTTCTCAACGTGGCACCTGTACTGTATAGAGCTTTACTCGAGATAAAGGAAACAGCAAAGGGAAGGCACTTTTTGTCTACTAGGAAAAATTAGAAGCAGAACATGGACTTCAGATGGGTACCTTGTGAGAACTTTGGAGTAAAAGTCAAGATGACAATTGAAAAAGTCTGAGGGTGAAAAAATGTTAACAATTCCAAAGGAAGAGGACCCTGTGGTTAACAATGGTTGCTGAAGAGTGCACAGAAGTTTTTGGCTTTTTTCCCCTCTTTTTTAAAATAAAACTGACTTATAAGCCTTCTGCAAGGAGTTCTATAATTTAATAATTCAGCCCATGGATGATGCTTTATTAATGGCATGCATCAGACATTATCACTGGAAAACTGGATAGAAGCCCAGATGTCTGGTTTAAGACCATTTCTATTTCCTACATTTTCAAACCATTGCATGGGGCTTTAGCTGCACGACTCAGATGAACTTAATGGGAGTCATGCAGCTATGACTAAATACACTGCTTTGAAAATAGAGAAGCACTGGTTTGGGTTCTGTTTTTCTGAAGCTCTCCCTGGAGTGATTTAAAGCTGTTTTTTCCTCTCAGTCTTTTCTCTAAAGGTCTTCTACACTTCACCTCACCATGTCTGACAGATAAATAGCTGAAAACTTTGGACACCTCATTTTTCAAAGACTCCAGTACTCAGATCTTGTGTGCTACCATGAAACCAAACAGTAAACAGTCAGGCAATTAAATTCAGCCAATTGTGTATATGTGCTCAATTTAAATGCAATAGATTACTTGAAATCCGAACACTGCTGTGGGCACTGAGCCGAGTTACAACTTGGTATCAACATATGTCATTTATTATGATTGATTACTACATACTGTAAACCATTTTAATATCCACACATGATCAAACTTAATATAGGTTATTCAGGTTCAAATCAAATCTTCAGCATATACATTGTATTACACACCACACAATACTGGAAAGCCATGCTGTAAATCATAGATTAAGGAAAAAGCGAACCATATATGATGTGTAGTTTACATTCTTTTTTTTTTTTTGAAAAAATCATTTTGCTATATTTCTGTTGATAAGCTATAAGAATAATTTTACTGTATTCTCATCTTGTCAATTAGCTCAAAATACAGATTTACTTATTTTCTTTAAGCAGGAGTGCTAATCTTTCCCCTTCTGAGCTTATGAACTGCCTGTTTAAACAAGAGCCCCCCCAATAAGCTGGGGGTTTGCAAATCTGCCTTTAGGTCAAAACAGACCAAGCCTGTGAAAGAACCAGAACTTCACTCCCTTTCAATTCTGAAGTGACATTGCAGCAGAAGACTAAAGAGATTGTTACTTTTCCATTTTCAGTACCTCATATTTTGAAGAAAAAAAATTATACAAGACACCATGTAAATCCTTAACACTTTATAACAAGCTCTGAGACAGAGAGAAAGCAACATAAGGAGGATCACTTCAGGGAAGCCTATCTAGATCAGAAAATACATAAATAATGTGAAGAAAAAAGAACCACATGTAGTAGGCCAGTAAGTATAACTTTACAGAAAAATCAACTGCACCACAAGGACGACTTCCCTTCACACAGGAAATATGGACCTGTGTACACCAATATTTCTGATGCATAAGCTACACTTCCAAATTGTGCTCATAATCATGACACAAACCATGATCCCCTGTAAAACACCTTCCTGAAGTTTAGAGATCCTCCTGATCCTAACCAGGAGTAACATGATAGAGACTTCCACAAGTGAGACAATGAGCTTGTCTGCCCACAGGGTTTAGCCAGAGTGACAGTTCCTTCTCAGGTTTCCTGCATTTCTTAAGACTCCTGGGCTCCAGAGAAAAGTAATTTCAACTAAAAATACACACATAGCCCATCCTGTGTCACCCCGGTGACAATCTGTCATCCTCCAGGCATTACCCAGATACCAGTTTTGAACAGTATTGGTAAACCCTTTAGTGCACTGAAACACATTATGGAATAAGATCTTCTCATTTTCAGGTGCATTAGGTTTTTACATTCTTTGCTAAAGAGTTTGTTTTTAGGTAAGCATTTAGAATTAGAAAGGCAGAAAGACAGGTGGGCAGCTCCTAGACATATCACCAGTGCACAACAATTTGGAAGAAGTCGGGAACTGTCCCAATCCTCCCCTGAACAATAAATACGGTATTTTCCTCCCAGATTCAGCTTGCTCTCCTTCCTAACATGGCTACTGCACTTCAGGACAGAGTATGAGCAATACTGCAAGCAGTATTCTGTAGCTGTTTGTTGTAGCCCCAGTAATTTTTTTTTTTAATCTAGAATGCTGATGGGTCTGACTGTCATATAAAGGACTATTCTAAATTTGGAATTCAAGTTTATGGCCACATCAGAGCTGGAAAAGAAGTTTCCACACATTAGTGGTGGCCACTGGTATCTCACGTTCCAAGCTACTGACCTGTGAAAATAAGAGAGAGATATCAGAAGTTAAGAAACTTAGTAACATCTGATAAATTCCTGTCAAAACAATCTTAACACTCAGAGCTGTATATCGTTGCCAGCTGTATCCTAGTAAGAAAAGAGACTGACACCTAGCTTGCATTCCAGAGACAACCATCCATCCGAAATTAATCCCTGTAAGACCTTCCAAGAATATACTATTACCCATGTGTGGATGCTGCATCACATACACAACAGCTCATGTCCAGGATGCCAGAGCAAGTATGTTTTAACACAGAGGGACAGGACTACTGAGCTAAGTACATTCTGGCAAATCAGACACCATTCAGGATTCCTTTACAAAGCCAGACCACACACTGGGAGACCACCATACAGTTTAATTGCCACGACCAGAGTATCACCAGTGTTGTACATGGTGAATTTGCCTGGGTCAATGTGGAAGGGCTAAGTCCAAACTCTCAAAATCTCTGCTCCCTAGTCCAAACTGGGTTCTTGGCCACCAGTCACCCACACTACATAGGGTAGCTCAACAGCCTTTCTTCTGGAAAGTAGTATTTGTTTCCTTTACAGCAAAACACAGGTATCACTTCTGTGGACAACTGGCTACAGGTATTGCTCTTTACAGATAATGCAGGAAAAAACATGCCAAGTTCAGTGCCCTTCAACACTGACCCAGCAATAGTGGCATCCTACGTCTCATCTCACCCCACTGCATGCAGTACATATCTACCATGAGGCTAAAATCACTATGCTGACAGCAGTGACACAGCCATCAAGTTATTCCAGGTATTTTTCTGTTAAAAATACCCTGAAAACAATTTGTCAGATTTGCTAGATGCCTAGAAGAGACACGAGCACAGCACTACACATTGTGGATATAGCTGGTCTCTCCTGAAGATCACATTTGAGTAATGTGACAAGTCATGCTGCATCCTTTCGCTGGGAGCCAGGCATGGCTTTTCATGGCAAAAACCTTTAAGAATACAGATATAATCAAAGTCTAGGAGTAAATCATAGCTAGGTCTTCAGTACATTCCACAGGAAGGGCCAAAATGTGATTAATGGCACCTAACATAAATAGCATCAGCAATACAGCTAGAACCACTGCCCATGCAAGTAAAGTTTCAGGACTTCTTTTTAAATTGGTTATTGCTTCCTAGCCGTTTTGCCTTCAGGGCATCAGCCAGTGGATAAATAACTTAATTCATGTTTTGTTGGAGTAAAAGTCATTTCAAAGAAACAGTAATAGCAGAACTGAAAGCTGTTCTGTGCACTAAGTATATGATAGTCACACAGGATGAACATACTCTAGAAGAGTCACAGGAGTTAACTTTACTGTTTGCTGTTTATGGAGCTGCTCCTGAAACTGTGAAAAGTGAGACACAACTAAGATCACTCCAACCATACTGCCAGCTTTTCTGCTCTGGCTTGTGAGGGGTAAGAAATGATTTTCATTATAAAGCTGAAATTTTCCTACTATGCCTGGAACCAGACTGACATCTAAAGCCATAACTGACGGCTGTTGCCTGGATGTGCCCAACTGAAAAAAAAGGCAGAAAGGAAAGGAAAATGTAGGGGGTTGAGCCCCCCAAGCTGGCATCTAACTGCAACAATGAGCACCAACCTTCACGGGAGCCAGAAATGCCACACTGAACCTCTAGACTGGGAGAGCTAAAAACTGTCACCTCACCAAGTATTTTTCAGCTAGAGTTTTGATCTCAGGTATATCTGTTCATTACCTATAAGAGAATGCTCTCAAAGTCAGATTAAGACCTGCTTATAGTGAAACTGGATTGTATTTAGTTAACAGTTATCTTAGTCCATCCCATTTTATCTAGACAAAAGCCTTGCTCCAGTGTAGACCCTGGGCTGTTAACATTTGCCAACGATGTTTCTGAATACCTTCTACAATTGGTACTAAAGCTCAATCCACTTGACTTACTCTGGGCAGGAAGAACGCACCTACGCTGATGGTGAAGCTGAAGCTATTTTACTTAAACATGAATCAAGGCAAGGCCAACCTTTTAAAAGGACAGGGAGATTCCACACTTCATACAGCAGTGGGCCATGGAAACAGGATGATCTGAGTCCAATTCAGATTTGTTATTTCATAGCAGCACATCCACTGTTACTCCCACCCTTACTGACCTACAGGAGATTTCTGCCTTCTCAGTCATACTCAAAGATGAATGAGCCAAGGAGACCTGAATGACAGAGGTGGAAACTGGGGCAGAAAAGAATGACAAACAACTTTGCTGTAAATTGTCTTCTAAGCATAAGTTGCATACACTGTAGATTTTCTTAGGGGCAGCTCCAACTAAAAGTTTGAGAGTGATTACAGAAAACAACCTGCACTGAAGGCAGGTTTTCTTGTGTATACCAAGAAGATGGCATTTCAACAAAACTTTGCCTTCTAACATTAAATCAATGCGTACTTCCTAGAAAAACAAAATGCAGTGTCTTCAAGCTGTTGTTGACTTGTTAAAAATGACAGCAGTTTACCTTAAACTTTGTTACTACATAAATCAGGTATCAATACATTGGAGAAGTGACCACAAATGACTTGTTGCTGCAAGAGAAGTTGTCATCCTAAGCAAAAAGGAAACTGAGATAGTTTAATTTTTTACCCTTCCTTTTCAGCAGCACCAAGTGAGAACATTTTACACTTATACCACAAAAGCAATTGATTTGGCTCCATCAGATTCATTTTCCTAAGGCTACAGATATTTCAGAAGATTTTATTCATACCACAAAGTTCAGTAAAAAAATTAAATTCCTGTTTCAGATTTTGGGAAACCGCCAACATAAATTCAAATACTGAAAATATTAATTGCAATACCCTTATTCTATTCTGTTCCTTTTAAATTTTCATTAGCACCTGATTTCTTTTGAAGATGAGGGTTATTGGGAATTACCAAGTCTGACACACTGTGACTATATAGCCTCCTGCTGTACATACAATGGGGATTTCAAAATAATTTGGGAAACAGGTTTAGGCAAAAGTAATGGAAACACAGAAGCAGCTTGTCTTTGAGAAATATATCATGGATACAAAAGGACATGCACATCCAAGTGAGTCAGTCCAAAATGCTTGTCAGGAAATAGCTGAAACTCACTGATCATTAATAGAATATGTTAAACTATTAACTCCCAAGTGGAACTGAGCTGGACTTCCAGCTATTTGAAATACTGAAGAGAAACCTGGTAGTCTGTTTTCATTCTGGTATTACTACAGTTTTTACACCACCACCCACCACCACCACCCCCTCCCCCCCCCCCCGCCTTGTCCAACATAGTCAAACACTGTGACTGACAACTTTTATAAAGGTACCCTTTCTGCTTTACAGCAGACAGCAAACTCTTCAAGAACGGTAAAGCAAGACACCTTCAGTTGGTGCATATGCAAACATACACATTCAATTTAGAAGGAAGCCTTTCATGAACTGGAAGGGAAAAAGTCCTACAGAAAAACATGTGCATTTCCAGGAAACGACCTTAAAACCCCTAAATCTTCTCTGATTTAGTTGCATTTAGTCTCAGATGATGCAGCAGACAGCACCTGAACAACACTGATTATTACCCCAAATGATTCTTCGGGGATGGAACTTCCTCAAACAGTTTGGCTAAAACAGGCAATAGATTTTTGGGAACATATTCAAACAAAAACTTGGAATGGAAAAAATGCTTTTACTTTCTATACCCAATGGTTTTCTGCTGATATAACTGATCAGTTAGAATATTTTTTATCTATTGCTACAAACAAACCCAATCAATCAAACATGAAATCCTGTAAGAAGATACATTACCAAAGCACACTTGCAACTACAACAGCTTTTCTAAAACAAATACGTGATTTCAGTTTCTACAGCATATAAAAGTTGACCATTTTTTTCTGCTACTATTTTTCAAAGCTGAAAGACTTAGTGGTGAGGCAGAGCCATAGAATAAAGTGGGATTCTGTATTTTACTGTCTACGTGGTGATGTGAGGAAAAAGATTTAAGGAAGACCATCCCCAGTACAGTGTTGCAGCTCCCAGCACGGGAGCCAGACACATAACAGTGCTGGGTTAGAATGAGACTACGTCTTCCAAAAGATGACACTGCTGCTGAACCCATGCACCCAGGGGAAGAAGTGGCCAACCCTTCAAAATTTACACCAGCTCCAGAAGTGCTGACAAGAGTCGACAGTATTTCTATAAATTTTATTTTTACAATGACACCTCAAAAGATTGTTCTCAGTACTAAACTCCACAAATCAAGGCCAGGAGAACTTCATATTTGCAATGGAAACAGGAGCTATTTAAATGCAATAAAAAAGCCATTTTTTTAAGGTATCATTCTTCATATACCATTAAGCAGGCAGTCATCTGCCAAAATTGCTTTTTGGAACAGCATGCATACTCACTGCCAGTAGGGGAGGGAAACTAACTGAAGCCTGGCAGGTAAAGGTCTGTTTCTCCCCATTTACTAGAATTATATAGTAATTACTTCTGTTGGAATAGAAGAAAGCAGACATTTCCTGCCCACCAGAGTGACTTTCAAATGGAGAAATCTGAAGTTCTATCAACCGTTATTACTTTTATTGTGACAGTAGATGTGGGAGTATTGCTAGATTTTATATTATATAAGTGTATGCAGCAGGAACTTCCCCAGCAAATGAGAAATTTAAGCAAGTGCCTGAGCACAACCCCAAGTGCAGTTTACTGTGCCCAGCTTTTGTATCATTTACTGCTGCTTTGGGGCTGCAATAAAACCCCGTAGATTAACTTCTTAAGAGAGGAATAACAAATTTAGCGATGAATCTCAAGTGAATACCAGTGTGGTTCAAGGCAGCACTGGAAACTTCTCATGAGCATGATTCCCCACCAATACACCAGTAAAATAAGTAGGAAGAGAGACTCAGTCAATACAATCAAGAAAAACCCAACCAAAAAAACCCAGTCACCAACAGTCAGATTACCACGCAGTCAGCTACATAGAGTGTGACAGGCAATGACCAGAGGAACTGTGTTGAGTTTCTCAAGAGCAGAGTTCTCAGGAGACCATAATTTACTGATCCAACAACCTGCTCTATAAGAAACAACGTCAGATTGGAAAAAAAATAAAATCAAGCTTTTGGGCAGATATATACTTCGTGCTTGTGAGTAGTTCTCTGAGTACAGCTATCCTGACAGTAAGCAGAAGCTAGCCACAGAAGTATAATTCATTCGAAACCATGTAAGTACCAGCAATATAGTTACATATCAAAATCAGCATGCTAAAAGTTGCATTATTTTGTATTACCCTTTTTAAACAAGGTAATGACTTCATTGCTGAATACACAAAATACCCTCTCCTTGGGAAGAGAGCGATTATTTAAAAGGGGAGAGTTTTGTGCCTATCCAAACGCCACCTCCCTCACAACCAAAGTGAGCTTTACAAACCCCACAGACCCTTCACATACCACCAGCATACACTCCCCTTTCTTCACCAAGCCCAAGAATGGAGGGCTTGCCAGGCTTGTAACCTTTTATGTAGCCAAAAGCCAAATACATAGATTTCCAATCCTAATCCGTATTTTAAAATGTTCTAGCTTTTCTATCATGCCTTCCCTAGAATGCTTTCTCAGCAATATCCAGCAACTTGAACAGAATGGCAATTCTCACGTCTCGCATCCCTTGAAGCACTATCGTGGTTTTAGGTAATACATTTCTGCTTCTTCCCCCAGATTTACTGCACCCACCTTCTTATTTCAACTCATCATAAATTATGAACTGCTTGAAAAATAGTAGTGGCTGCTTCCAGAGAAGCACAATCTGCCATGACTGCTATTATTTTATCACTCCTCCATTGCAGGAATATCTTGTATTTTAGCACAAGCCAGCTCAACCTTACTTCCCAGATGGACTAATGCACGTTCTTAAAGATCACCGCACCCCCGCTCCATATACCTCATAAACACAAATCACACAGCATAAAAATCCAGTAATTGTGGATACTTTCTTTTAAAATTATAGTCTCCAATGTATTTGCAGTTTTTGAGAGATCATAGCTTCTTTGTGCACATGAACAACAAGTGACCAACATAGGGAAACGTTTTTTTGTTCAGATGTGCCTTTGGGATCAGCTACCACTTCTCAACTTCCTTTCCTCTTCCCCAGCTCTACATTTGAGATGTCTTTGAGTAACAGATACCCAGACAGCCCAAAAGGGAAAAACTGGTTGATTGTAAGTCCCCAAGCAGTTATGCCATGAGATTACTAGGGATATCATGAGCACCAATTCATGTCCTTCACCTGCTCTACCTCCAAAATTTGTCTTTTCTGCAGATGCACAAGCAAAAGCTCCCACCTTAGCTTACTAAAATTTAAACACGTACACTTAAGTCTGACAAAAGTCTACACTGCTATCAGAAAAGCCAGTTCTACCTCTCATCCAACAACTCTTGCTACATCAGGAACATGATCTGGCTGAACTCTAACCTTAAAGAGCTCATCCTGCAGCTGTGCAAACACTAGTGCCTTGGCAAGGAGAGGGGAAAAGAACACACTCCTAGGGAGCAATGAAGATCAGACCGACCTTTTTAATGGCAGATTAAAGCACAGCCCAGTTGTGGATTCAAGCACTGGTGAAAGCACAGCCCAGGGATGGGTACAGCAACATGCATAACACAGCTGGAGGGACTTGGACTCTCTAAGGGAAGTGGCACCTTGAACCTGAGCACTGCACAAAGCTACCAGTGCAGAAAGCTGCTGGACCCACCACCACAGCATGGCATGGTGCCATGAAAGCAGACTGCAGCAGGCGAACAAGGGTTAATGATTCCACTATAGAAGTCACATCTTGAAATTTCCTAGGTTTCACACATTTACAGATTCAATCCAACACAATAAGAACAGGAGAAAGTAAAGCAACTCAATAGTCTATCCCTATCTTGTCCACAAAGCAGGATTAATAGGCATAAACATATTTCTGAGTAGTACAAAACCACAGGTGATATTTAACACTAATGAATGCCAGCTGACACAAAGCACAGGCTAACTGTCATATTGCTTAGCTGCTCCAGACACCTGTCACCCCTTGGCCACAAAAGGGAGCAAAGGTCAAGACACTGTTAGTAAACCCAAAAGGGAGACTCACTTTTCTAACAAAATTGAACTTGACAGGTACCATCATCACAAATAATGCTGAGAGGTTCAGGCATTGCTGGTTAGTGATGGCTTACACTTTTGCTGCTACCAAGCCATTTACATGTTTTAGTCAGTTAATACGAATAAAAACTATCTGCACTGCCATTTATTAATAAAGACAGCATTATTCGGTTTTGGATGCAAATATACAGTATTAAATTTCTTTTCTTACACACACAGTAGTTATATAGTTCACACACACACACAAAAATATCTATACTTGCAATGAATCCCTGCAGAACTTAGATATAGCTAAGGCTAATATATTCCACCTTCCCGCTTTCCAAATCCTTAATTACTTTTCCATGAACGCAAAGAAATCCAGAAAGAAGAAAGCAAGCAAAATAACTTGGTCATGCTTAAAAGCTGGCAGACCAAGTTTTGACCTCCTTCACTCCTCTGACAGTTATTCATGTCTCTGTCTTGATGGGGCAGAACTGGGCTGCTAACACACATAAACATGCATCAAGACCACTTAGCTCTTGCTTTTTCATAGAATGGGCCCTTGTGCCTTTTGAGGTATACAGTTCTGGGGTTTTAGCTTAAGCCCATGATTACTGGCTATACTGGTGTCTATATTCAACATGCAAGTATACCCACGAACATGTGTGAAGATTATGGTGGTCTTAGCCTTTAAGTATTGGCCCTGATTCTCATCTGATACAGGAACTGCCAATCTGGGTTCAGAAATACCTAAGAACATTGGTCCAGGATGCCCCTACGTTAAAGCAGTTACATTCAAATTGCAATGGTTCACGAAAAGAATCAGGTTCAAAGTAGTGAGGAAGAAGCTAACTAATGGAAAACATTATGGAATGGCAATAGAATATCTGGAGGGGAAAAAAGCTGCAACTGACTATTTTTTTACATCTTTTCAGAAAAGTAGACTGTGTATATCAGCATGTATCACTAGATAGCATGATTTGTTATTTCTAGTGCATTTTAATGCTCTAAATGATTTTGTTGAAAAGAACAAGGAGATATAAAAAGCAGTGACATGCTCTCTAGAGCATATAAATAATCAAAACTTATAAATAGTCATAGTTATCTACATTGTACTCAGCATCTCAATATAGAGTGAAAAAATAATCCATTTTGGAAAGGTTACTCAAAGCTGTTAAAATTGCTGTGTGCTATCACACAGTCCAATCCATCCTAATGATGGCTCAACTAAGCAATGCAGGATTCCCACACAGGAAGGGAGCCTCGCAGGAGCACTGAGTGAAAATAACTCCTTTTCTCCCATCCCCAGCCACAGAGCTCTAGCTCCTTACAGGGCAGCTATCCCTTGGGTCAAATACAGTCAAACCACTGAAGTGGTTTTATTGCAGAAGATGCAGTAAAAGCACATTTGAAAACACCACCTATGCTGCTCCAGATCTGCACTGCAGACAAGACTGATCATGGAGAACACAGTCTGGTTTTTACCTCTGACCCTGTTGTGTTAAAAAAATTTGTTCAAGACCTTGAACTCAGGCAAACAAAAGCTCCAAACCTATATTCTAGATTCTTTCTTTCACAAATGTAAGATACATTTTATTTTAAATCCTGTACATGCACTTAAACTAGGTTACAGATGCCTTTTATGAATCCCAAAATAAAACAATCTCTAGTGGTTAATTAGTGAAACTGGATAGAGATATTTTAATCATTAGTGCTCATCCAAGTGAAATGGCAAAATTATTTTCTAGCAGCATTTAAAAATGGAGTCTGCATTCAGTTAAATTTGTTCTCTGCCCTAGCTTCTTTGGGGCATGATCCTAAAAAAACCCAAGAAACCTCAAAATAATCAGCACCAGCTCAGTTCATTATGCAAATTCCGGAAAGAAGGAAATTTTATATTCAAAAAAATCTGGTGACACCACTTTCCTAAGCTAGTATTCAGAAGGTTTTTGTAGTTGTGTGTGAGGCAGCATTAAGTCAATGAGAGTTATGAATTTATCAACTGCATGCACCTGTACTATAGGACACACTAGAAAATACAGACCTTAGAAACATATGACTCCAGTGGTGTCTCCAAACATGCCAGAGAAATGCCCCTAACAACTAGAACAGCAGTGCTGACACGACTGCTGTTGGACAGCAGCTCAGGTAACAATGTCTTTTTTTGCTCAACTTCCCAAGAACAAAGACACAAAGTACTAGTCAAATGCTTCAAGATGTTTGAACTGAACACCGAAATAAGACATTTTAGTGTTATGAACAAGTTAATCATTCTCAAAAGAATATCAAGCCATATAGCCTGACTTTACTGCTGGGCTGGTAAGCCGGTAGCCAGGCAGACTTCTATTCAATTCAGACAAGTGAAACACAGTCCACACAGATGAGCACACTTTTTGTTCACAAGCATACAACAACAAACAACGTCATAGCACATGGCCTGGAACAAATAAACTCATTTTATTCCAAAGAACTGCCAGGAAAGTAGAAAATGCGATTACTATTCAGTGACTTCAGTGGGACCGTTCACAGACAAGTCACCACACATTTCCAGAAGTGGGCTCCAAATTAAATTTCAGAGTGCTTTCGGCTTAAATAGAAAGTTGAAGGATTTCGTGAAATGGCACAAAAGCATGACTCATGAATCAGTACTACACCTTGTCTGCAACACTTCCAAACTCTGGCACTACCTAAAAATGCTTTACAAAGAGCTTTGCAAAAAGAACTGCAAACCCCTCCTCACACCCAGGCTAAGTAGTGTTTTTAAATACCAGGATAACATCTGAGTTTAACTGCAGCAGACACAGCTAATTGAGTAAAAGTAATTCTGCTTTTCTCTCCCCTGGAAGACTAAAGTCTTCCAAGTTATATTAAGTTACATTAAGTTGCAGAACATGCATGCCCCTATAATGCCCTATGGGGCGTTTTAACACAGCTTCTAAACCAGAGTACTAAACTCACTGTTCTGACTTGCCAGCAGTCACTGGGGCCAGGGTCTATCACCAGGTCCTCTTTGGCAAAACATAGCCTCATTTGCAATCATTCTTATTATCAAACAGAAGTAAATTGCTGTAGAACTGCATTTTGAACATAGCTATTTAGAGTCACAAGGTACAGGTGAAAAAGAAGAAATCCTCACACCTTCAAGATGCTAGCCCCATGGCTTCTTGTCTAGTAAAAATCACAATAGACAAAACCACTTCCTCATACATACAATATGCACAGGACCTTACTCTGCTATCAGTTATTCCCATGTAAAACAGGAATGTCTCTACTAAAGGAAGTCTATTTATAGGGGCATAGGCCAGATATAAAGAAAAGCAGTACCAGCCCAAAGGATATATTTATAAAGAATTGTATTACCATATATGCATCTCAACATTACCCCCTTCAGTGCAGTACAGCTAAATTCTGCATGTATGTGCTAAGCACAAGTTATTCCCTGATAAAGTTTATTTGTACTCTTAACAGATACAAATTTGTACCCACAAGTAATGCCATATGCACTGAATTGGCCTAGGTGCATGGGAAAGTAGGATCCATTCCCCTTTATTTTTATCAAAACAACGGGTTATCCACTACTACTAAGTCAGAGTGGTCAATGTTTTTCAAGCCAATATTCTAAGTCAACAGAAGAGTTACATTTCATAGGAAAATTTTTAGCTTTTGGAAAGAAAGTGGGGTTGAAATCAAGAATGATGAAGTCTTGAATTTCAAAGCTGGTTTTGTTTGATGAAAACAATCCTAGGTTTGGATTTTCCTAACTTTTTCAATACAGGTTTAGCTTCCCTTTTAAAAGCTTCCTCACATTAGGTTATCTCCCTTCTAACCATCAACTTGCGTTTTCTTTGGTGACATAGTTAAACTATAAAAACATTTACTGATGAGAGAACTCTGGCTTCGATGAACACATTGCTCAAGAGATGGCTAATGTTTCACATTTAACGGCCTCAAATTTAGACAACAGCATTAATATTGTTTTGTTATAAGCCCTCCAAACACAAAATTAAGATTTTTCACACCAAATTAAGCATATATTTTACAGAGAAAAAAAAATCTCTGTGCCTGTCATACATCCCTTATGTATATAAATATACACAAAAAATGGATCCAGGCACTCTGAACATTATCTGCCCAATAAAATATCACAGTAGATCTCTTATTTAAGTAGTCTATTGCAGCATATATTGAACCCTGTAGGTGTTTCACCTAGAAATTTTGAGACCACACTAAGGAACCTAATTTATCATTTATAATATTTGAAATGTTGAAAAGATACAAGCTCTGTTGGTTATAGGGTGTAATCAAGTCAGTGTTCATACAAAGTCAGAACAACGCTGGTACTCATTCCATCACATTTGAAAATGATAGGAAAAGATTCAAAACCAGTTTAATAGTTGAGTCAATCTGGTTTTCAGGAAATATGGACACCTCTCTAATGATTCACTGTGCAGTGCATAGCACTAAAGAAGAAAGGGAAATTAGCATGGATTTATCTTTGTGACTGATCTCCTGGAAACTTTTGGGATTAACAGTCAATTACGAATCCAAAAACCAAGTCAATAGTAAATTGAAGTTGATGAAACTACCCTATCCACAATTTCTGAACTTCTACAGACAACAGAGGGGTTGAAATATGGACCAGATTGCCAGTGCTAGCAATATAAACTAGCTGATTGTAAATCAGCTGAGAAAGAATCAGGATATATTTTTAAGGACAAAGAGAAAAGCAGTACCTGAACAATTCTGGATTAGGTTGGCCAACTGTATTTTACAATATTCCAAGAGGTTTGGCAGGCTATTTACAGGATCTGTTTTCTGTAACTATTGCTGCTAAAAAGTGTTTTCTTGAATTGGAGCCTACAATTAGCTTTTCTGGTGGGCCTGAAAGTCATAACGTTCTGTGCTGCCTTAAGTCTTCTACTTCTGCATATTAACCTGTGTACAAGGCTGATAAGAAACAGTGCAAGACAAAAATAAGCACACGTTGGACCTGTTTTCCCCAAAATTATCAAGAGACAGTGCTGAGACTCACATGCTTTTCTTCTCACACTGTGTTGATTATTGTGCTTTCCAGGTCTACAAGTACCATACTAAAAATTCCATAAATATTCCGCACTTTTTGAACTGATTGATGTTACCCAAGCTAGGGGTTTGGATTCTTTTCTTCTTAAATGTTTCAAAACAAAGGAACAACAACAAAAAGATTCCCTCACCTTCTTGATAGAATTCAGTAACCTCAACATAGACCTCTTAGTACTAGTAATGCTGCTGCTGCTTCAGACAGGTGAAGGTCTTTGGCAAGTCCTGTGGCACACCTGTCAGTCTCATACTGCTATCCATGACCCCAGAGCATCCATAAACACCATCTACATGGACACTACTTAGGTTTCTCTCAAGCACCTAAAGTTACACCTGATACCAATCTTAAGGACACTGAATCCCACCTTTTCCCTATCTGAAAGCACCTGTCCACACAGAACAAGTTACTTATTCAGGATGTCCATGCATCTGTGAGAATTCAAAAGCCAGATTTCCAAATTACAAAAAGTGGAAATAACACAAACATTCCTACTTTGCTTCATCATGATACAGCATTGTTATAAGCTTACCACATCAGCTGAGTATATATGCACATGGAAGTAACAACTACTAAATGCCTACTGCATTTGAGGTATTTGAACAGGCAACAGTAATTTGAATACATAAGCATGACAAGACAGCTAGCTGCCTGTATTTCTGTTAGCCTGTTAGAGAATCTTACAACCAGATGTTATTATTCTTAACATGGAGAAAATACTGCTCTTATCTTTTAACAAAGTTGCTTTTTATAACACTTACTGCACTTCAGTCCTCAACTCATTGCAAAAATCCCCATGCCTGAGGTTTTCTAATGCCTGGCTGTGCCCTCAGAGTTGCAAAGTCAATTGGAAACAGAAAGCACAGGGATGTAGGTAAAAATCAGATTACATAAATCACGTATAAGAAGCATTAGAGCTGTATATTTTTTAGTATCATATCAGATACAATCAATTCTGCATGTCATTCTGATAAGAGGGCTAAAATTCCAATGTCTGCCTTTCGTATTTTTAAAAGTTCCTGTTATGTTTGACAGGAAAGCATGAAAACAGGAAAAAGAAATGAAAAGTCTCAAGAAGCAACATTTCATCTACGCTTTCACAGCTTGTGCTATCGGCTATTCTGAAGTGGTGACCACTAAGAGTGTGTTGAGCACTTAACAGCTCTTATTACCAGACCTTGCTGGACTCACAAAAACCACCACTTTTTTAAAAGCATGTTTGTCCAGGCATTGTGTTTACTCAGAGCTTTTAAGACTTAAAAATTCAGCTCTAAAAGAGAAACTATGATCCTGGTGTTTTGTTCTTTAGTACATTTATCTTGTTTAACACTGCTCACATATAAGATTTCCCCCTCAGACTCCATAAGGAAAAAGCTTTCCAATCTGGACTTAAAACTTATCTCTGGGTTCTTAAGGCAGAAAAGATAATAATGCAGTGTCAGGGTATGAACACTACACTTCCCCTTCCCACTTGCCATTCATTTCTCTGTCATGGCCTCACACTGCCGGACCTTGACAAAGGGACTATCTATTCCCCTGCCTCCCCCACTCAGCCTGCAATATATAATACAAGAGCACTTATATTAAGTACGTTTCAGATAAACAACATGCTTCAGTGAAATACTGAGCACATTTTTCCTGCACACTGTGTTGGTCTGAAAGCTATCTTCCATGCTACTGTTTCCACAAAACCATTCCCAAATGCCTTGAACTCTTACCTGGTATTTCTGATATCGCCTTTGATCTTGCTGTGTTTCTACTTCTCCAAGCATGACATGAAAGCAACATTCCTGTATTCTTTTACATTTGAAATGGGCTGTATTTCAAAGCTCTGATATCATCAGGACAACTTTATATCATCTCCAGTGAAATATATCTGCTCAACAGATGCGAAACAGATCTTTTGTTTCACTACTCAGCTTAAAGCCAACTACATAAATAATTGAATGAGACGGCATTTTGTAATGATGCCCAGGTATCTGTCTGCACATCTGTAAAAGCAAGAACCCTGTCACTGACCTTCTGCTTCAGGATGATGCTGAATGATTGGCTTTCCTCAATAACAGCTTTACTGCACACTGCTACTGCAGCCAGACATGGGAAATACAGAAATGGACACCAAAGAGGGAGCTTCACATTTACATTTCATCCCTGCAGCCATCTGGGCAGCTTTCTATGTAGATTCCCTTGCCACTGGTAGGACAGACCCAGCAGGGCCAGAGTGGAGAAGCAGCACCAATTCATCTGTCAACCAGCTCTGTGGATGAAAAGGCTTGATTCTGCACCCCGCAGCTGGTGAGCAAGAGCATAAGTGCAGGAACACCCTGAAACAGCTTAACAGCAGTGATATGCAAGGGCTCAAGAATCAGGCTAAGAATCACACCAAAAGGACTTGACTTGCCAGGACCCACTACTTTTTCTGCTTCTGATTTATATTTCACTGGGTTTCGTATTTTCAAAAATCAAGGGGGGAGATTAAGAGAATGGCAGGAGCATGATGATAAGGAAATGCAAAAGGAAAGAGAGATCAGGTCAGAGAAAGGAGAGCAACATCGAGTTTCCAGCTGTTAAGGCGAATCAAAATCTTCTCAGACTTCACTGAGCCTTATCACTTTGATGACTTAAAATTCAGCTCTTAAAAAAAACCACTAGGAAGGCCTAATCAAGGAAGACGGAAAATACATTCTTGTCTTCATTTCTCCTGCAATCACTAGACCACAAGGCCTGCCTTCTACTATATTAGCTCTCTAGCTGCATGAAATTGTCCCAATATGGGCACACATTTTAGTCACTGTCAAAGCAGCTGAAAACACACTTCCTAGAGCCTCTGTCTCCACAGAGAATCGGCCGTTGCAGTAAGGTAAGCACCAGCCTTAACCCAATAGCACCTCTTCAGAGCAAGGTCCATGACACCAGTCACCCAAGCACACTTTGCGCCAAATCCCAAATTCTGTATTTTAATTCCCACTTTTCCCAGAAGCTAAAGGGAAGCTGATGAAATTTAATGTTTCAAAGATGCCACAGTTTGGATCCTCCTGGTATAAGAGTGATTGGCATCAGGAGAAGCTTCGAAGTGTATTACAGGTTTTAATATACCAATGTTGGGATGCTAGGAAAGGAAACGGCAATCTACTCTTCTCTAGCATTTACCATTATTTAATTAACTTAGGTTTAATCTTAATGTATGCCTCTGCAAGTTGGTCCAGATGTTCTGTGTGCTAAGCTTAAGTACCATCTCTTATTTCTCTCCAATATTTGGAAACTATCAGGGAATAAAAGTTATGAGGAGCCCCAGTGCTTCACTGCTGCAAAATTCATTTACATAAGGCTTACTATACTTAGTCCTCAGGTGTTAAAGCTTCATTGAAATAAAACAGATACAGTAACAAAGGTATAACTGACAGTCATATTCACTGGTGCTTTTTGATTCAACTCTATAAATATTTACTCAGCACAATCCTTTAGAAGATTAACTTTCAAAGTAGTTCAAGTTCAAATCCCTTTTTCATTACGATGCTAAAAGAATATTCCCCATATACCACACATCCAAGCAGAAAGTACAGGTAAATATTAAACTTGTCCAGAGCAGTGGGGAACAATCACGAACATACCATATGCACAGGCAACAGTGCAGGAGTGCTGGGCACTCAACTACTGTCCTCTCAAGTTGAAGGATTTATTCCCTCATGGAGCTTCTCTTTGATGAGCATCACTCCATACCACAAATTGATCAGTGCTCCCAAGCCTCACAGCAGAAATACAAAACAACTGAGCTTTCTTTGTGTAAAGCTATGAAAGGAATTAGAGAACTCTTCTCTCTCTCCCCTGCCTCCCCAGGATACCAAAATTTGTGTCTCTTCAGTTTCCAGACAATTTGGCTAGTTTTATACAGTTTTGGAGCAGAAGTTCCTTAAGGCCACTAGTAAAGCAAACTCACCGGGGAACTAAAACCAAACTGAGTTCTTCCCACTGCTGCAGGTCTACAAGATTTCTTTTGTCACTTCACCTCCCTTAAGCATTCTCCAAACTTCTATGCAGCATGAGCACAGAGGGGTAACGTACACAGAGGGCTGAAGCTCGTTGCACATTTTTCAGTGGCTAGGTGTTAGATGGAACTGACTCCCACCCTTGGTCAAGAACATCAGGAGACACAAAAACTCATTTGCCTCAGTACAGAATGCAGAAGGAACTCAACACAGACTAATACACCTGACCTCACATTCTCAGAGCAGACTCGCTTTTTAGATATCATATAGTGATAGCTGTAGCTAAAAAATTCCTCCCTATGGTAAGATGATTAAGCTACCTCAGGCTGGAGGTCCCAGAGGCCTTCACCTGTCTTCAACCCCCTCCACAGCTGCTCACATGGGAAGGCATAATTTACCCATACAACATTTGATACAGACCTTAATTTACTGTCGGACTATGGTAAATGAAGCAAAGTCACACAGTGCTACAATGGGCAAAAAGCAAGACTTTCAAAACTAATTTTGAAATGGAGAAAAGTATCCTAGAAGGCAATCATGAAGCTGTTAAGCCTTTTCTGAACAATTCCCATGCTCAGTAAGAAAAGCACTAGAAAAATTCTTTAAATTATTTATTTCTTTTCCACAATAATGATTATAATTGTTCTCTTCAACAACACCTAAAAATCCTTACTAAAAAACATGAGTTATAACCAGCCCAAGTCAGAAAGTAAAACATGAACTAAATCTTAACTATTTAAGTGTGCTAAATTTGTCTCAGAGCTGTGAAAGTGGCTTCTACGCTAGGACATGAACACACCTGTAAAATCTCAGGAACATGGATTTAAATTTGGCTAAAAATCTGGTGAAAGAGTTGGAACACAGTCAAGATATGGATGCTTAAATTTTACAATAAAATCAACTCCTTGTATTATTTCACAAATCTAGCATACTGTATATCATTCAACCATCCTGCTCTCACTCATTACAGCAAAATACTGCCATTATTTTGATGGCATAGTGTAACTCTCCTGCAGTAAACAGACTAATCTGTGTTGAAAGCGTAACAGCCAACAGCTAATGCAGAAATAGGTAGCACATGAAAAATGGAACAAGTTAGTGGAGAATGTTTGTTCTCTAAGAGCCTAACACCATGCATAAAAGATGATGAGACCCTCAGGGATCAGCTATACACACACTAACCATGATATGATTCACTGAATAGTAAAACATTACAAACATATGTTCTGTAATCAATGTAACTAGCTGCCTAATTATAAATGTTCTAATTTGCTTATCTGTTAACCTCATTCAAGTCTACTTAATTGTAAAAAGAAATAGAAAACCTGATATATACACAGACATATATAAATAAAACCAATGAACAATGTGGAAATTGCTGTACCAAGTGACCACTTGGAACTCAACAGATTGGTCACTTGAGTGTAACTTCCTCATGTCTTTGTAACAGGCAACAGCACACGTTAACAATCCCTTCCTGATCCTTCTTAGATTCAAGACCATATCCTGAAGCATGAGAACTATCTATGCAGGCTGAAATGCAATGTATCAATGTTCATAATAGTATTTGGCCCTCTTTAAAACCCAGTTTCACTACTTAACATCTTCAGGCAATTAGTTTTTCAAAACACAGTTAGCTACATTTAAATATTATTAAATCAAATAACTGATTAATTTTATAATTTCATTGGCATTGTAGGGCAAAATTATGTCCTCTCTTTCCAAAAACCAATGCAAACTAATTTCAGTTCCAGCTAAGCTATGGCTTTTACAATTCGGAAGCAACAGCTGTAGTTTTTGCCTAGTTTATCTGTCTATAGAGTTCTTCCCCATTCTAGTAAATGAACTTTTGATTTAATTCATCAAATTCAAGTTTTATAAATACAAGATCTAGTTGAAAAGCTTCCACGAATACAAAGCAGCTTTCAGTAAGGACATTTGCACAGAAGGAATGAACTTTGTCCCTGACATCTCATATCCAAGGCTTCAACTGTACTGAAGCCTTTAGATTTCCTTTTGCAAACATTACAAGATTCAAATGAACTAACTTAATCTGAGAAAGGAAACAAAATTTTAAGTTGATAAACATGGAAAAAAAAGTCAGTCCTTCCACCTCAATCAATTTGGATGAGTTTTTATAAGACATGAGGAGTAAGCACCAGTAAGACTCATACATTTAGTTCCTCTTACCTCAATAATATATAAAACCACATTCTTGTAGAAGCAATACAGTATACACTTGGTTACTCGATTGTAACTCCAAGCTCCATGGACCAACAACAGCTTCTCCAAGTAGGAAAACTGGAAGAGAGAAAACAGGTTTCTACATATATGAAGAACTCTTTAAAAAAATTTGTTAAAGTAAACCTCGGCCCTCAGAAAAAAAACTCCTATCAGCTATGAGAGCTGTTCTTCAAGCACAGTATTTAAATAGCTTCACAGAACATACAGGCAAAAAACAACACTTAATATTTACAGGAAAAGCCTTTTTTGTAACAGAACCTCTGAATGTTTTTAACTGGTCTTCACTGGCTTTAAACATCAAGAAGTCTTCAATTAGTATTACTATCCTGATAGCAAAATCAAGCAAAGTTAACATAATAGCCTTGCGTATTGAATATAAATGTGAACTCCCAATTTCATGGTCAAAGAAGATTCCTGTGTTTGAGAGCCTGCAAGGTTCAGTGTGTTAAACGTACAGTCTGGCAACTAGAACTGTCTTGAGCTGAAATAAAATGCACAAGGGTGGAACACAAGTGGAAAAATACATGCATAGAGTCTTTTACAGAGAATGCTTACATTAACATTTTCAGCCCACAAAATGTATGCAATCACGTGTTATACAAAGCACCTAAAATACTGTATAAAAAAAAGGAGCATTTGCCAAAAAGAGCAAGTAAATGAATCTTGTAAAAATGGATACCTTTTAATGCTAGTTTGGACCACAGCTACAGCTCAAATTCAGCTTCTCAGTTCACCAGTTTTGAAAATGGACTTTTACAGAAGTAGTCTCACAATGCAGCCTAGGAAATGCATAATTTTCTAGTCTTGGCTTTGTCAGTGAACTTTTTTATGGCCTGCAGCATTCCTCTTTTGTCCAGTCACAGGCAGCTTAAATTGGTGACTAGATTTACCGTTCAGCACATGTGTACCTGTAGGGTTCTTGGACACTCAAGTGTGACCATTATCTCCTTTCCTTCCTTTTCCACAAAGTGACTTGACTGATACGCAGAGCTTGACTTCTAAATTTAGATTCTAGATAATTTATTTCAACCAAAACTTATTTGAAATTGAAAGCTACAGTAATGAATTAGGACTATCATGAGATAGCTCTGCTCTCATGATTTGCAGTACTGAAATCACTGAACCACAAATCCTGTAAGAACAGCCTCTCTCCCATGCATCAGCAACTCAGATTTGTCAGGGTATGCCAGCAAGAAAGGAGAAAATAAAAGTGAACCAAGGTTCATGGTTCAGTCTCTGCCCAACTTGGTCAGGACTGGAAGTGGAACACTCACAAGAGAGCAGCTGACCTACCAGACACCTAATGCCTCAGTTAATATGCAGCACAGCTACAACTTTCCTCATCAAAATTCACTAATAAAACACATCAGTAGTGATGGGAAACTTGCCACTGTGTCCTGACAAGTCACCCCAAACACCTCTTGTAGAGAGTAGCTAGACACACCCTAAAAACTTCTCTCTGTGCTGAGTCTGTGTGACCATCTCAGATGTGGTTTTCTCTGGAGCTCAAGGCAAGGACAAATCCTACCATTAACTGCTTTCTTAACTGTACTCTCATGAAAATGAGTGCACTGCATTGCACAGCAAGGAAGATATTAGTAACCTAAACAACACGGGTCTGTGCCTGTTCACACTGGAGAACGAGTCCTGTTGAGATGTAGCAAGGAATTAAGTTTGCTTTGATGCTGGTCACTGCAATTAGGCATACGCACAACTAGTGACATACCTGAGCAACTGTAGGGATAGGGCTCTACAACACTGCCCTTGTTTGGGCACTACTGTATTTATGGATTTTTAAATCAGAAGGGAACATTACAACATTCTGGCCAGCCTACCCGCAAAACAGATTCTGTAAGTTTTCACAGTTGTCTCTGTATCAACCCTAGCATAACTCTTTTTGTTACAGAGATGATCTTTTAAAAAGATACCCCCCCACCTTGACTAAAGGATGAGGTGATGCCATGTTGGGGTGGCAGGGTGGGGTGTTAGGACAGTGAAGATGCATTCAAAATGCAAGCCAAATTTCCCAAAGAACAACACCAAAGCATAAAAATTTGTTTAAGAAGTTTCCCTAGTTAAGAACAGGAAACAGTCCCTAGACACCAGATGCTCTCTGGATTAAGATAATAAAGCCTTGTACTGAGAGAAAAAGTGATTCAATTCTCCTGTCTAAACAGGTCATTAGATTATTATCATTATATTAGAGAATTCTCTAAATATGGATCACTGGTGCAATATCATTTCAAGGGAAAAGGATGATTCAAACAGATGCTCCTTGCACCTGTGGAAGTTATCTGAAGTAGAGTAAGACACAAGTTGCCTTTTTATTTTTCTTTGGTTTATGCTTTGATTTTGAACAAGTCTATATAGAGACTTTCTCTTCCCCAAGTGCCTACTTCTGGCACCACTGCATTCGAAATACCATTTGAACATGAGATGCTACATTGTAGTGGTTGTCTTAAATTACTCAATAAGAACATACTCTGCCTTCAAGTCATGTGCATACAGTAACGCTTTAGTGGTAGTTATATATCTCTGCTGAAAGAAATACACCCCACGGAGATCAAGTTTTTCTTTTGAACACTATTTTTGAAACACATTATTACCATACAGTATTAGTCTCCTTTACAAGAGGGATTTCTTTGTATGTTTTCTAATCAGCACAAAGCTCTTCTACACAATCACATAAAAATGCAGTTCCACAGTGTTTGACTAATTTTTGAAAGTTAAAATTCTGTGATGGTGTGATCAGCTTTTATTTCATATTGAACTAAGATTCATTGCTATTGCCAGTAACTCCCTAACTGGAATTTAAACCAAGAGCAACTTACTTCCACATTCTAACACTAAATTCAGAGACAGGGGTTTTAGTTAATGCAGAAGCAACACAAACATGGAATTACTTCTTCTGGTTTAATGTTACTGCAACTAACACAAAAGGAATTAAGTGTGTAGGGCCCTCTATTGACAAAACTCTCACTGCTTATGCTTACTTATTAAAATGGAAGTAATAAATGATCTGAGGAAGTCTAAGTAAAGAGCATTCAATTAAGTTATACAGCAGAAGCAATATATAGTCTATAGAAATTAATGAGGAAGACATTACAAGATACCACAGACTTTATGATTATGGTAGTTCCTATAATGCTATGTATTTGGAATATGGTACTGTTTATGACAGAACAAGCTCTTGATAAAACAGCCTAAAATTTTCAAGATGAATAACTGAGACCTTTCACCAAATTTAAGTCTGAAACTGAGTGCTTCACCCAACAACAGAACAGAGCAGCAATACAAGACTGTCACTTTGCTTCGCAGCAGGGTGAACACATTAAACAGTTACCTGTGCAAACAGCAGCATTACTGATGCCTTTTCAAAACCTCACTGTCTACTGGAACTATCAAAAGATGGTAATATTTCATATCACTTGGTAGAGCAAATCTACCTACACCCTGCCAGAAAGGAACCTCAGGTGATGCTCACAGAACACTGAGGAGACACTGGATGATCTCTGCTTCCTGTCAGCTCCATCTGTTCTTGCCCTGTAACCAGTCTCAAACACACACAGAGCACCTCAGCTGTAAATAACATTCAGAGGACGTCCAGCAACTGAAGCACCTCCTTCCTTATGTTTCTTTAAGTCTTTACTCTACATCTTGGTTTCTTCAGTAAAACAGAAAAGGGTTTTTACTGTCCTCTTTAGCTGAAGTAATCAGTGTTGAATTTGATGGGATAAGGTTGTGAGCACTCACTCAACATTCAAAATAACATACCTAAAATGAAAACTCTCTAGAGCTGTGACAAATTCTTGGATACACTGGGGGGGGGGGGAATAAAAGAAAGGAGAAATCTCAAAATAAGAATTTCTGAACAGCCAAACTCATAGTTAGAGAAAAGGGCTTGCATGAAGAGAGATAACTTACACTCAAAACCATATTAACATAAGCATCACAAAGTGCTTCCCCCTGATTACTGAAGAACCAAGACATTGCACAGCTGTCAGGAGGAAACAAACTTTGAGGGGAGGTGGAATTTTGCCCTGAAGAACACAAAATCATAATACTGAATCCCCAAAATACATCCAAACAGCTGCTTTAGACAGCTGCCTTGAAAAGGAAACAAGCAGAGATGCTCCTAGCTTGAAGGCTAAGAGAAGCCATCAAGCACTACCCAGCCGCACAACGCATTGCTGACAACAGGATATGGCAGTTGTTCTTTTTGCCTCTGACCTGTGCAATAGCATAATCCGAGCAATTGGTTGCCTGCATGCCCTCATTGCCACTGATCCCCACTCCAACATGAGCTGTCTGGATCATTCCTACGTCATTGGCACCATCCCCAATGGCAAGTGTTATGGCATTGACGTGTTTCTTGACCATGTCTACTATTTCAGACTTCTGTAGAGGAGATACTCTGAAAAGGAGAGAAAAAGGTGTCAGTTTCTCACATGCTGAGCTATGTGCCTTTCCCAAAAGGACAGCTGTAATCTACATTTAGAAGTAATCAAAGGGCAGTTGCTGGGAAGTTTCTTTATTCAACAACTACGCTTCAGAACCTGTGCCAGACTATTTCAGAAGGAGAAAGTAGCTTTAAAAATAGTTTCACATTTATCTACTTGCTCATATTTATGTAAGAGACCAAATAGATAGAAAAGATTTTAAAGCTTTGTTTTCCTCCCCCAGCCCCACCTGATACACTTTGGCATACACCAGTGATGTTAATATTGGGAACAATGGAGAAGGGAGGTTTCCTCTTCAACTACAACCGTTTACAGATAAACAGCGCAGGCTTCCCTGTCTGCTGTCAGCAGTGCATCTCCATCCAGGAGGAGAAAGACCACTAATATTCACAGAGTAAATCCATCAGAGACATTTTCAATGGTTTGGCAAAAGGTACTGCAGGCTTACCTTATCCTCTCCTCCAGCTTTACTTCCCCACTTGCCAGGCCATCTTTCCAATCTCAGACTAAACAGTTAGGATCGGAAAGAATAAAGCCTTTGCCTGATCTCACATATGCCTTGCATGCTGGTGCAATTTTGATTTCAGTGATGATCTTATTGAGTCCCAATTCAAAAACAGAAGGCTGACTCCATGACATCTGAACATTCTTATCACTTATTGGTAGTTACTTTAACCTGATCCTTCTCTCATTTTACATCAGTTCCAGTTCAATAAAAATTCATGGAATTCAATAGAGTTAAACTAGTCTAAACCAGGGAGAAGTGGAAAAATACTCATGAGTAGGTTACTAAATTGGATAAGACACCCAAAATGCCCTTTTTTCATGGAAAAGGTGGATCAAGTTACCAAATCATATGAGGTATTCTGGAAATACCTACATGTAGATTAAATATTTCCATTCTAACCCCATCTGTACAAACAACCCTAAATCCTTTCCCCATCAGTTTTACTTAAAGTTCCAAATTATTTTATATTGCCTTAAATAAAGCTTTAGACAAAACTTTTCCACATCTCAAATATGCCACATAACACTCAACAGAAAGAATGTAACTGATAGCAAAAAGCTTTACTATTAAAATAGGGGGAGAATGGGGAGCCTGGGGAATGGGGGAGACAGAGGTTTTTTACATGACATTTTTTCCAGAATCTACATCCTGTGGGAGCAACTTACATAGCCTTTTAATACACCCGGCTGGATTACTGCTGATCAAAAAAAGCAGAATTATCTTATTCAGCATTATGGCCCTGATTTTGTTTAGCGCTGAACACCTCTTAAAATAACTTGATGAGTAATTGGGGGAGAAAGAGTTCCTAAGAAAAATTTACTGGACTCAAAATTCACATGTGAAATAAACCACCTGAAAAGTCTAGCAGCTGTCCTGTTCCTAAAGCTGAAAACAGGAAAAAGTTGACTGGCCATAACATTTACTTAATACCATTGGATAGATTTATTAAGCACTCAACTACCTGGCAATGAAAACACCACTTGGCACTGTAGGGCCCCAGTTAAATTACCAACACAAAACCCCAGCACACTAACTAACCTATAGTGCATGAATGATGTCAGTTTGTAATTACAAAGCAGATCTGAATATAGCCTGCATCAAATTTTAGCTTCTCTCATACATACACGCTCTTCTCTTTGCCCTGCCTACCAATATTCACATAATAAAATACTAAAGCACAGAATAAGGAATCAGCAAGGACTTCAAGCCATAAAGTGGGAACTCCAGAGGAACTTGAAGCCAGTTCTGGAGGGATGGGATTGACAAGTGCACAGACCCCCATTACCAGCCCCAGGGGCACCTCCAGCACACGGGACCATACACTTTTGGCATTCCCCTCGTGCAATTACTTCACTGCAGCTGAGCACTGTGCATATCTGCTAACATCCTCCTCAGTCATACACCTCTCTCAGGAGTCCAGTTTGCATTCATCTAGTTTTTCAGTCACATGGCAATAGAAATAGCTAAGAAGTTCCCGGTTTCAAATATGCTTAAAGTAACAGGGGAATGAAACAAGACAGACTGTGAACAGCATCTCTGATTCCGTAATTTAAACTAGCAGCTTGTCTACAGACATTTCACACATGACCAGAATATGGCAGAGATGCTCGAACTTGTTCTAGTGCAGTTTAGCTGCAGCATGTCAGGCAAGCTAATACATCCTGTATTCACTTCTGTGCCTGCAGTATAGGTGTGGCTTCAGATTTTAAGTTGACTTTGCCATTAATGACTCGCTATTGGTCAAATCAACAGAATGCCTCAATATAAACACTTTTATCAACTACTACATACTGTGCATAGTGTATACGTTTATTATCTTGACAAAAGTTAATTATACCCACTATTATATAACACTTAGTTAAAGACTAAAATCTTTATATGCCTAGTATGGCTTCAGGAGCTACAGGAAACACTAGATACATAAAGACAAAAAATATTTCTGCACTTGGCTTAAGATTATGAAATCTATCAGTACAGAGTGTTACATGATGATAGTTGTTTATTCTAAACAGAAGCTTTATAGCAAGCATTCTCTTTGACACCCCCCCATCAACTACAGCCCCAAACTCCAGAGAACACGTTTTGCTGTACATGTTACATTAACTACAGAAGTTGCAAATTGAGACACCTCCTGATTTCCTGAGGGGTTTTACTTCCCTCTGCTCTTCCAACTCACTCTCTCAGCTTCCAAACATCTTCTGCTTCATGTAATCTATTTGGTACCAACACACTGCATTAGCTGACATTAATCCCCTTAGCCAGATGATCAGAGCTGCAGTTCATTTCTGCACATTT
The DNA here is from genome assembly GCF_047716275.1 of Strix uralensis. Classification (NCBI taxonomy): domain Eukaryota; kingdom Metazoa; phylum Chordata; class Aves; order Strigiformes; family Strigidae; genus Strix; species Strix uralensis. The sequence continues at coordinate 115,888,483 of NC_133973.1, read as the reverse complement.
GATAGGCTGTCTACATGAATAACTGGAAGATTACAGCACAGGACACTATTAACCTGCAGCTTCCCCCAGGTGATATCTTGGAAGGGAAGGAGGAATACCCAAGTTCACAAAGATTCCTAGACAAATGAATCAGTTCAAAGTAAAAAGCACAAGAACTGCCAACTTCGGAGAAAAATTTTGCAGTGACAGACAACTATTGGTGATTATCATTCGGTGGAACTTCCCTGGCTTTCACTGCAGAGCTCACTGCAGCAATATCAGGATTTAAGTCTTGCTTTTACATACACCCAAATAAGAATTAAGATGTGAGCAAAACATTAGTTGCATCAAAATCTTCTGCTTACTCATGTATTCATTCACTGGTCAAACAGCAATGCTTCTTATAAAGGTTTTTAGAGTAGAACTCAAAAGAGTTCATATTTGTTTACAGATAAATTCTTTATTGTCTCTGCTCAAAAGCATCTTTGACAACAGATACAATCAACTTAGTCTAGAATAATTCTCTTCTTAGGCCTATTCCTGGGAAAAAAAGTCAAGTTTCAAATGCCACAATTATAGCTACTGGATCAAGTCTTCAGATTCTTGCTCGAACTGCTTCCCTGATAATCTGAATTTAACCTGCTCAGGCTGCAGAGTCTGGGGTCAGGACTGTATCTTTACAAAGTGTTTAGCATTCAACATTTAGCTGTGCAATATGAAGTGATCAAGGATGATGGAAGGGATGCATAAAGTGTCAGCCATACAGCAGACCTGCTACTTGCCCACCTCTGGGACTCCCTTGCAGTAGACTCTTGAGAGGCTAAAAGCCTATATGGAAAAATGGAAGGTTCTCCTCAGTCTCAAACCTGGTAAGTCTTTATCAGCATCTTTAACAGATTAATACAGAAAGCAGCTTCCATCCTGAATGAAATGACCGACATATTGATACCATATTGCTTCCTCCTACATATTGCCTTAAATGAAATGACCGACATATTGCTACCATCATGGGATGGGTAGAAGCAAGAAAGGGCACAAAGCACTATACCTTGGGAAAGAAGCTGGGACAGAAATGCAGTCCAGAGCCAGGGACCCTCAGAAAGATATGGACCTAATTATCCTCAGGGCACTCAAAGTACTTACTGATAGTAAGAATGCAGTACTGCATTATCTGCAAACTACTCACTCCTGTCTCCTTCCACAGTTTCCTTATGGATTTAAGGTCCCTCTTGGACTTAGAGAAAGCTCAAGAGAAAACCAGCACGGAGCAGTAACCCAGCTGGTTTCCACAGAGGATGTTGTAAATGGCTTCCCACTGACTTCTGCTGATCAGTTCCCAATGGCTTTAAACCTTCAGTCTGCATTTGCTTTTCCGCTGGGTACACATATTCATGAGCAAACTTCCGACCTGATACATTTTTTGTCTGTTCAGAAAAGTTCTACTCAATGGTTTAGGCTCAGGTAGTCCTGCAAGGAGTAGGGAGCTGGACTTTATGATCCTTATGGGTCCCTTTCAACTTGAAATATTCTATGATTCTACTCAGCACTTTGCTGAAAGGTTTGGTCAGGCTTGCTTTATTTCTTTAAGGAGAAAATTCAAACACAGATGGAGGATATTCCAGCTCATTTTTTTTCATCCGGAATACTTATGGGACAAGCAAAGCAATTCACAAATTTGTATCAGCTGTATTTTTCAGTGAAAGATTTTACACACAAAAAAAATCCAGTGAAGTGCTGATATTCTCAAAAATAATTATCAAACATTTTATTTAGAAACACACTTTGACAGCAAAATTTTTAAAATCTCAAAGTAAAAGCAAAACATTAAAATAATCCATTTTATCCAAGCAAAGCAATACAATAGACTTACAATACAATAATTTTCAATACACTGCAACTGATTTAAATCAATTAATTCCTCTACTGCACCTTTTGTAATCTGGCAAGGCAGTTACCTCTCTTATTCCCAGACTCCATCTAATATATCAAGATGGATGCTGTCACAAATGGGATGGGAAGGACTCAATGAGCACAACCAGTCCTGTGTCACACAGGTCAGCTACACTCCACAAGATACTATCAGGGGGAAGTGAGAAACAATTTCTTAGTTCTGTCCCTGGGCCTATCTGTATTTATTGCAGTTACAGATGCATGAAAGCAACTGACAGCTACTGTAAATAATACTTCTCACACAGGCCCTTAAACTGCATCATTGCAGATGCTTCAAAGTAGACATAAACCACAGATGGGAAAAAAATGCAGTATTTCAGAAAATGCTTAGTTTTATTTATTGCATGCAAGTCTAAAGGACCCAATGAAGACACCGTTCTGCTAGAGGACTAGCAACTGAGGCTATAAACTGTATATAAAAAGAGACATGATTAATAAAGAACAAGATAAGTAAACTTCATTGGAGTCCTTTTATCTATAAGACATAAGCAGAAAAAGATTAGGTAATTTATAAGAGATCAGTTTATATCCAGAGCGCCTTACAAGGCCATGAAGAGAAAGCAGCCCCACAAACTCTTCTACACCTGGGCAAGGCACAGCTTGATACCACATCTCAGCACTCTGTTCTGCCTACATGTGTTGGTTTTTGTGGAAACCTTTTTGTTTGTGGTCCCCTCTCAGAAAATAAGGAGACTACAGCATTTCTGTTGATGACTGCATACTTCCCCCACTCCTAATTCAATACAAAATACTCTTTAAGACATTCTTACCCACACTTAAATTTAATGTTCATTTGTGACAACAGGAAGGCAAGGAAGGAAGCCGTTTAAAGTATTACCTCCTTCCGCTTCCATGCTGTAACAAGGATTAAACACAATGACATTAATGTCTTTAACATAAAACCTTAATTTGATATTCTACTTCCTTGAAATGCCTTGTTAATGCAACATAAGGGGCCCTTAAGAGCCTACCTTTACTGCAGTGAACATGACTTTACCCTGTACTATCATAAAATACACTACTACTTCAAAATGCTCAGTGACCTCATCTCCAGGAAAGGCAGAGATGGAAGACAGCCCAGAAATTGATAGCTCTCAACTCTAATATTGGCATTTAAGTTTATGCATTGGTCCCCAGGAAAAAAAGCAAGATAAATTAACACCCCACTGAAAGTAATGCTCAGAAAGCAAGGAAAGTTACCATGACATCATATTGAGCAGTTTTTAAATACACATTGATATATCCTGACACACACAAAGGTGCAGATTTCAACCATGTGTCATCCAAACAAGGACTAGAATTACAGTAATGATGCTCCAAGATACCTTGGATAGACATAATGATACAGTAAGCCACACAGAAGAGTGAACAGAAGCGCACACACATTGTATCAACTCAAAATATGCATCACATCGAATGCTTTTCATTTACCAAGTGCTCTGAATCTCCTTCACCTACTAACAACCACAATTTCACAAGCACTGGCTCTGGTGCAATACTTACAACTTTAGAGGCAGCATTGAGTGAACTGACAGATAGTTTAATGTTCATAAAAAGCACCAAAGGAATTCATCCAGCTAAATATAAGTGCCTCCAATGAAGATAACCCTATCTGCACCAACAGCACCACACTCCTTTTATAGTCAATAGAGCAAAACAGGCAATTCTGGAGTGCAATTCATCTGGCTTATTTCAGACATCTACTTTAAGGTTATAGCTCCTCTCCTCTTACAAGTGCTCTTTTCTCTCCACCAAGGTAAAGGGGGCCGAAAGTAACTAGTTCACATGAAAAAGCCTACTACTAACATATAAAATTACACAGGATGAAACTCAACTTATGTTATTGCAGTGCTAAATACCTTCAAATTTATCAGGTGCACAAGATTTTCCTCTCCTTTTCCTCTTTTTTGACTCCTGCTTCCTCCCAAGAGGCACCTAATGCTGAACTGGTTGATATACCCCATCTTCCTTCCTTTCTCTTAAAATTCTTGCTTCTTGACTGTACTTCCAGCTCTTGCTAATTCTTTTCTACAGTAATTTCCCAGTCCTGCCTCTTCTGAACAGAGATAATTAGAAGTGTTACCAAACCTCTACTGGCTTCTGTAAAAACAACCACAGCTTCATCACCCTTTGTCATTTCAGCTGCAATATCACTTCTCCATATTTTTTTTTCCTGAGCAGACCATCCTCCAAACTTCTTCAGTTGTCCAAATTTATATCCTACTCATTTCACCTTGTTATAACTACAAAAACCAAATCTTCCTTCCTTCAGTTTTTCAGCCTCACTGATGTGCCAGTTGCACACTTGACTTCCTGAGCAACGTGTATTACCTCTAAATTCCAGGTTACCCAGAACAGGGTATTTTTGACTTAGAGCCATGCCTGGCATCAAAACACATGCATACGCCCCTACATACATGCTCACAGAACATGTGGCAGTTCCTTTTAATTTAATAGTTACCAAAATAGTTCCTTCTGCATCACTTCAGATATAATAGAAATACCTTCTTTATATAAAGCTCTCTTTGTAGTTCTAAAGCCACTGAATCATACAGTCTTCTGAAAAGGAAGAACCCAGATTCATTTAGTACCTTTTTATCACAAAGACTTTTTTTCCTCATAAGTTTTTTTTTTTAAATATACGTATCACAAGATAATTTCTCACTTGCATCCCATAATTCAACAACTCATCTGCCATTCACAGTTGCCACTGAAATGATCTCCAGAGGCGAAGGACTATGAAGTAATCTCTTTATATAAACTGGATTCAGTGTACTAAGCAGTGTGATACAATACGCAGCACCCCAGTGAACAGAGAGTTAAGTTACCAGTCAGCACCTTCTTCCTCTTCAATATCCCTCCCTGCCTGTTTCTGTCTTGATTACCCTTCCCCCAACCTGCTCTATGCAGCAAAGATTAAATAGGGAAAATCCAGTTTGGAAAACGAATGATTTGGAAAGTGATGAGTTGGCATAAACACACTGTTGAATTAAAGACTATTTTGCATTTTTAATTATAATGGTCACTAGTGGCAACAGCTATAATACATTTTTGAAGTGAAACTAATGTATCAAATTCATTTTGAGCTTCCCTCACCCCAAGCTGATTAAGGCACATTCATTTCCATGCTAATCAGCGTGAGCAGCTCTCCAGCAACATAGAGATCTGCCTTTTTCTAATGACAGAGCAAAAAAATTTAATTCTGTAAAACATACAGATTAGTGCCTCTATAACCTTGAGGACATGCACAGAGAGCAAACACCCATGTGTTTCACACAGAGTATGTAGACTCCTGCAACACATGATGGTGTTAATGGTGAAATTAAGTGACAGTTGAGACTATGGCCATTAATAAGCACATCAGCCCATTTAGCAAGGCTCTGCCCTGTGGTGAAATCAACAGATCAACTGGGAGAGACAAGGTGAGCACCTGCCTCGAAGCAGAACAGCGATACTGTGATAGCATCAACCACGCCACGTGGGCTGTGTTGTTGCCCAACAAGCGCTCTGGTCATTGATGCCAACTACAGCTCAGAAATACGAAATACAGCAGCTTCAGACAACATTACTATTGTAAACTAATGTTTCCTTCAGGATCACATACCCAGGAAACAAACCGCAAACACTGACGTGGGAAGATGATTGAAGGGAGATGTAGCTAGTAGATTAGAGATAGTTTGCCATTTCAGCAGCACTACCAGTTTTATTATTTTGTTTTGAATTCTAATAACTCTGCATGATTTATTTTTCTCCCTCTCTATGTAAAAAAGTCTCCTGGAAATTAAAATGAGAAGGCATATAAATGATCAACTTGCAACTACACATGATTGTTCAAAAACCTAGAATCTCTGAATTACATGCTCCTGAAACAGATAAGACACAGTCGGAAGCAGGGTATCTTACCCAGTAATTATCAGAAGGCTGCAGATTACCAGCATATCATTTTGAGGACTCACTACCCAAAATGAAAGTACCAACTATTTGTAAAAAGTGAGATCTTCAATTTCAGAATTCTCAGTACACCTCAGAAGTCAGGATCATGTATCAGGGAAGAAAGGTGAGCTCCCAAAAATTTTTTTTCATGACAACACCACAGACATGCAAGTTATTTCCCACCCTTTCTTGTAGTCCAGTCACTATTTAACAAGAACAAAATGCTTGTAGTGAAGTCCCTAAGTCTTTATACACTTAGAAAAGAAGAATTGAACTTCTGGTTCTCACAATCTCTCCACAGCTAGGGAAGTTGAGCACCAGAGTGTTCCCACTACGATTAAAAAAACTCAGACCACATTTAGATAGAGAAGACATTGAAAACTGGACGTCTCACTGGGACCAACTCAGTCTTGGACAACTATTAAATCTGTACTCTGTTCAAAACCAGGTTAGGTATTAACTTACAGAAAAACATTCACAGAATGCTCACTACTCCTAAACACAAGCTACAAAAAAGGATCTCTACATCAGCCTCTAACCTCAGACTCAATACAAGCAACACTGCTAAGAGTGGGGAAGGGAAAGAGAAAACAGGAAGGAATAATATTTTAAAGCAAAATCAGTTATACACAGAGTTTATGACTAAATCGAAGCACTAAAATACAGCATCTAGGTTAAGGCGGTGCTTTTGCTGTGTTCAGTCACCACCTGTACTGTAAGTTAATGTGACCAAATTTACATGAATAAATTTTAGTAATAGGATCTCTGCCCATGGCCAGTCACTAACATGGCCATATTGCTAGGGCACCTGTAACCCTCAAACATGCAGTTCCAACATATCCATATCTTGGTGAATATTAGGTTTAAGATACAGAAATGCCCTGTGGTTTGTGAAAACAATGTTAATTAATAGCAGCTGCTTCTGTAACAGCAAAACAGAAAGACAGCAGAGTGAACACAACACATACTGGTCCTCTGCACCCCTGATTTTCAAGTACCTTCCAAGTGTGAGGAACCTGTTGCAGAGAAGAGCACATGAAACTGAAGCTGCACCTCAGAGGCTGTCACACAGGACACAAGCACACCACCTGCTCTAACAGCACTGGCAACTGTCAGGTAGGAGGCAGCCAACCCGGTCCAGACTCACCCCTACCAAACTTGGAGAGCAGTTGCTTGAGCTGACTATCCCCAGAAGCTCGTCCAAACATTTTTGAGCAGCCCAAGCAGAGTCAGGGAGTACTTTAACAATACAGGATGGACAATGACAGTCCAGCGTCCATGCTTGCTCCTTAGCACTCTTATTAACAGTGTATGCACATGAGGAAAAGCCTCACAAAACTCAAGTCCCTCTGTTTTTCCCAAACTTGCACTGACTTCAGAATTATGCCTCTTGAAAGCTCCAAGCTGGCGGCCACCTTGCTATTACTGAAAGGAAAGTTCAAGGGTTTTGAAAAAAAGCAAAGAAATTTCAATTTTCATTTCCCTGCATGTGTCTCAACTCTCAGAACTGATTTTCTTTTGCACGTATTATTTTTAGTTTTAGTCTCATCCATATTTCTGACCACAGGATCAGTCATAGCAGTACAGAGAGAGCTTTGCACAGAACAGTGCTCCATGGAGTACAGACAGTCCAAAAAAAGCACAAGTATTTTGCTTAATAGCTTAAACTAGGCCAACAATTTTGCTTCCTGAATTAGACTAAGAATACAGAACTAGGATCCAAGTCTTCACAACGTCAAACCTTTGCATCTTTATAGAAAGGACATAAAATGCTGCAGTTCCAGTCTGGTAACATACCTGCCCATGTTTCACATGCTTAGTTAGTGCTAAGTAATAGATACCAGCACAGATCATCCCTTCTACCACCCCTTTTACTTGAGAAGAATAGAAAGAGACACCTGAACAATTATACATAAGAAGCTTTAGAACAGCAGAGAGAAGATGGGTGCATTTAAGTTAAGCTTTTCCTGAAAGCCAGCAGAAGGGTATTACCTGAAGGACCTACTTTCTGCCTAGAAAAAGTCTTAGAGCCTGTGCATGCTCACCTGACTTAAAGTGGCTTCTGGAGTGTAGACTACATGCTCATAAATTTACACACTAAATTTTATTTTTTAGTTACAAGCTAAGACCTGGAAGCTTAAGTTCACATAAATCTGTTTACTGTATGTAAGAAGTTTATATATTTATCACACTGGCAAAATTGAAATAACAGCAATTTATTTTCAAAATACACTGCACCAAAAAAATCCCACAACCAAACAGGCTAATGAAGTAACAAGTGAGGCCCACTTTCAAATACGACCTGGCAACTGAAAAGATCTTAAGACAAATTGCAGAAGCTGAATATAAATATGACAATGCAAAAAGCTGTTATGTTTGAAGGACTGGGCAGACATACAGTGCCTTCTACAAGCTTCTACCAGCTCTACAAGCTAGTCTACATGGCAGGATACAAGGCATACTAATGTACATACTATCTTTACATAAACTGTGCCCAAAACAGCCTAGCCAAGTTGGGGGGGGGGAAGATGGGGAAAATACACAGGAGATTGATCACAAGCCTCCTAAAATCAGATGTGCCAATTGTTTCAGTGATGACAACTGCATACAGGAATTCACTGCCAGAGTTTGCATGGCACAGTTTGCACTCTACCTGCCAAAGCAGCTGGCTGTCTTGCTGGGCTGCCATCACGCATCTTCAGGGCACTACGTTTTCCTAAAATAAGTTTTGAAAATCCACTTCACTTCGTATACATCTATACCCTATTTCTCCAAATAGGGTCAGAATAGCCTTGCTCGAAGTTTGCTGGCAGTGATGTGCAAGGCATAGTCAAAGGTTAGTACTGCAAAATTCCAGGACTCAACAACTCTAACCTAACATGAAAGTGGTCAAAACACTCAGTTCATGAAGATGGGGAGATATTGTATGAGCTGCTCTCCCATGACTATAATGGGAAAACATGAAGATTACAAACTACTAATAGCCTTACACTCACACTTGATCATCACTTAAAAATCAAAGCTAACACTTCAGATTAAAAAAACTCCGTAAAAACACACTGAATGCGAAAAAAAGTAAATTACTAAATCTTCTGGATGTAAAAAAAAACCCGAACAATTTACATGGAACAGAAAATCTGCTTATTCTCTACATGCACTTGGTTATAATAGTACTGTAGATGTGCTGCAGTTTAATTTTTCAGAATATAGATTTTGTTGTCATTCACATTGTTCATATTCAGTGCAAATAACACCCCACATGCAAGCCAATATGTTGGAGCAAGGCAGAGTAATTAGCCTGAGGATCTAACTGTTCTAATGTATTTGAGACAACTAATACATCATTCTTTGTATAAAATATAGTTCACAGGAATAAGGTCAAACATTCAGCGTCCTACTGTATGACGAAGGTGCATCCTGCTCAACATCATCAGTAACTCAGATGCTGATAAAAAGGATAGCCTTAGAAAGTCTGCAGATGACACTGAACTAGGGAGACTAGATAACAAGGAATCACAGGGCTTTTATTCAAAGTATCCTTGAGGAAATTCAGGGACTGAGCCAACAAATCTCATGGAGTTCAGATGGAGAAAGGCAAAGCTCCACACCTGGGTCAAAAAAACCCCATGTACTAGTGCAGGCTAAGAAATGACTGAGTATCAGCCCTGCTGAAGAGAACCTGGTTGGTATGGTGGATATCAGATTGCACTGTTAGCGTGATCAAGGCACACTGTGTACTGGGTAGTGACTCAGTAAACAAGTGTGACGAGGACAAAGACAGAAATTATTATCAACCCTCTCAGTACAGGTGAGGCAACATCTATAATATGTCCAGGTTTAAAGCTGAAGTTGAAAGGAGAAGGAGATAAACTGGAAAGAGTCCAGCAGAGAATTACTAAGATGGTCAGGGGTCTAAAATACATAACCTGTAAGAAGGGGTGTTGTCATTTGGGCTTGTGCAACAGTGTACTACTGCTTAACATAGAGTTACTTAACTCTGTCACATCAAACAACATTAACAAGGGCCAATAGCCACAGATTGCAAACTGGGAGGTTCAGGCTGGAAATCATGGATGTTTTCAAGAAGGCACTGAGCAATGGAAAAGATTTGTCAGAGAGGTTGTAGAATCTCTGCCCATGAGCGTTTTCCATGGCTCTACTACAGAAACTCATGGCTGACATCATCTGCTGTGGATGACAACTCTGCCTTGAGCAAGAGCTTGGACTAAGCCTCCAGAAATCCCTTCCATCTAGAGTGTTCTACATCTGAAGTCTCAGTTTAGTGATGGAGGCACTTTCCAACAAAAGGACTGTTGTGGTCTCTGAAGAGCATTTATTTCCATGTGGTTCTATCACACAGTGAAGCCTAGATTTCAAGCAAGTGTGCTTAGTACACATGCTGCTTTGTGTGCTAAAGGTCTACAGTGAGACACAGTATAACTGGGCACTGCAATAGAGAAGTGACCTCATCTCCTTCCCCTGCATGTAGTCATCATCCATGTTATTGGAGCACCTTCCCCAGGTAAATAGCCTTCGCCTTCCAGCCTTGCCACTTCCTCATCCATCGGCACTTCAGACTCTTCTCACCATCACATCACCCCCTTTCTTTTGCCTGAATAACCCACTGGTGTTGAAGTTAAATAACTTTGTGCATAATTTCTTTAAGATTTCTGTATTTTAACAGTGGATACGTTAGACATAGCAACTTTAAGTTAACAACGCTTTGGGTAGACACTATAGAATTTCTTGGTTATTTTTATATCACAGACTCTTCCAAAAAAAAAAAAATACACCTGGCATAAAAGCCAACCCATCAAAAGAAATAATAAAACAGATCTCTTGAGAAAGCTAGACAGTCAGTGTAGACTCAACAGAAACTGCTCTGATCCAGCAAAGAAGTTTCACATGAGAAATATTCCTTCCAAAAGGGTCAGCTCTCAAAGACTTACATTTTTGAGAAGCACTCTCCACATCACTATTTCCAAATCCAAAAATTAACATTTTAATCTAATTAGTGCATAATATCTGATCATAACGAAGTTTTCAGAAAAAGTCAGACCTTGTAATAACAGATATTCCTAGTTTCTTTTCCTCACCTTTGCTAGATAAAAGGAAATTTAGAACTAGATCTAGGTCTCCTGATTTAAGAAAACTAATCAAGAATAATAGAACTGAAAACTGGCAATTAACCTCATTTCTTGTATAACAGCTGCTATGAAACTTTAGCATATGTATTACAGGTGGAATCTTCCCAAATGCTATGTCACATATATTTGTGTTTTACTGAGAAAGAGGTTTGGCAGAAGACTTGGAGATTCTAAGAAAAACAAAATCCTTTCCAGTTGCATTGTGCCATAATTGTCCTGGTCAATGACAACTACTACATTAAGATTTCCCAGCCTTTTATATCTGAACCACACTTACATTCAACTCTATCCCTCCCTGTGTTTGACTACATATCTCTGACATCTATAGGACAGCATAAATAAGACTATTAGGTAAGCCACATATGCATTTTAAGTGGCTCTTGACTGAATTTAATAGCTGACAGTAATCACTATGAGCCCAGCCCAAGGCTAATCCTTCCATGGATTCTAATGAGGCTTGAATAAGTTCCAGATGATCAGTCAGTCCTCTGTAGGCCTGGCTTCTCCCAGTAAGTGCACCTTAAGAAGTTTCCAAGGGAAGTTACGTCCACACGTCATGCAGAAATTCAGAATATTTAACATTAGCAACTATCTTTGCATTACTATTCCCGCTACATCACGTAGCACTAGATAAATCAGCTCAGTTGTGCATGCTAATCAATGAAGTAAACCCTTACATGAGCCACTACGAGTCCTCTTCCCATCTGTAGGCATTTGCCTAGTTGCTAGAGAGACTAAAGGAATTAAAATTAAAGAAGAGGAGGGGGAGGAGGGACAACATGTAACCCAAACTGCAATAATTGCTAGTTTTTCAAAAATACATGGGTTAGAAATAACAGCACAGCTCAAAGCAGCTGCTGTCATACTGTTTACTCTCCTTTTTGACATAAAAGCTTTTTCCTCTGTGAACAGTTCTTAATGCAGAAACATCTAAATGTATGCTAATGCCCAACAGAGCAATAACTTCCTTTGATTGATTCAACAGTACTGAAAGTACCAGGAAAAAAGATCAAACCAAGTATTATACAAACAACCAATGTCTTCAATATGGTATGTGTCAGCATGAAAGCTGAAAGGAGTTGAACAAGCCAGCTACTAATGTTTTACATGGTTCTGAAAGTGGCAGCGTTCTTAAGTGCTTGCAGATAAAAGTGTTTTTCTTAAGTTGTGACATCAATTTATAGAGCTCTGTAGTATAATGAAAGTGCTTTGATTTAACATGATTTATGAAGGAAAAGCACATCTAGTGTCTTCAGAAAAAGCATAGGAGTTTACAATAAACACAAGATAATTAAGTAATTTGGCAGGCAGTTACTTTCCTGAAAACATAATTAGGAAAAACAAACATGACCTCCCTGTTTCCTTTTTATGCTGCTTAAAATTTCTACTTCTGTCTTCCATTTCACTGACTCACCTTTCTTTCAACATCCTTTCACTGGAGAACTTCCAGCAACAAACTTCTCTGGCATTACTTTAGTGAAGACATTTTCAACTTTCAGCTAGTCCCAATACCCTGTTTTTCTACAAAACTGCTATCGTGTTTACAGAAGAACACTAAGATACACACAAAAAAATAAATCTGAACAAATGGTCTATGACTCTTTCAAGTATGTCACAACTAGTACAAACTCTGGCTGCAGTCTGTTATGTTTCACCCTCCCAGGGTTCAGCATGATCTCTTTTTTTTTCTGATGTGTACTCTATGATTGGAAGTTATTTAACTGCTAGGAAAACAAATCTCTGGTTAGATTTAACTGACCGCATCCCAGATGGACAAAATATGTAAGAATTACTGAATTGTTCCTTTAGGTACAGACAGATGACTAAGTCTACTTCAGCGGATGGGGATAAAGCTAGAGGAGATGGAGGCATTTTGCCCTCTGGGTAACTGGTAGAAGCAACAACAGGAGTAGGATCTAGAAATCAGGATGCACTGTTGTGTCCTCTTCAAGTAGTCCAACAGGAGATGTGTAGCACACCTTAACTAAACCTGATATCAAAAAAACCAAATGTAATGTGGTTTTAAACTCCCACAGTCTGAAGATGACACTTAGCTTAAGCCTGCTTCATGCATACCAAAGCCAGCCCTTAAAAGCATTTACACATATGGAGGCCTATTTCATGCATCTGAGACAAATTCAGGCATCATAGCTACTTGTCATCTCTATCAAAAGCCCTTGGCCTCAGTCCTTCTGGCCTTGTCTGGAATCTGACTAGCTAGAAGCCATATGTTTACAGACCTTCAGCACATCAGTTGTTAGGCAAGCCTTTGGAGTAAATTGCATTTCTGGACCTAGGAATCTCAGCTCCATGTAAGGAAATTGCTCAGCTATGTCCAAAAAGGAAACAACTTTATAAATCCACAAAACATAAATGACAAAATCCCTCACTGTATAAGCACATAAATCCATGGTGTATCAACACTTTGTGGACAGCTCTTCTCTCTGAAAGAGATAAAAAGAATCAGAAGAGGTCTAAAAAAAGGGAGCCAGGGAAGATGAAATATGTTGAAGTGCTTTTACGTGAGGACCCTTTATCTGGAAAAGGCAACTAGAAGTCAATATACTGGAGACATATGTGATGAGGTAGGGGGACAGAAAAGCAGCCAGAGTATGAGTTTTCATTACTTCAAATGCCATAACTTGATGGCATACAATGGAATGACCAGGCAGACTTAAGATCAGAAGGAAATACTTTCTCTGCACAGTACATAACACCCTCTATCCAGGGTGAGATTATAGACTACTCTGAGATTAGAGTTTAATCACATTCAGAGAGAAGAAAAAAAAAAAATCATTCAAGGATTATGAAAACCAAAGGCAGATCCAGGTGGTGGCAAAAGAGGTCTCACATTTGCTAGTTATATACACAGTCCCAAAGCAGCTAATACTGGTCACTGTCTGAAAACAAAAACTGGATTAGACTGGGTCTGGTCCAACACAGACATTCATACATAAAACCAGGCTTAAGATCATTATCTGACAACTACAGCAAACGTAAGTTTCTATACAGATTTATCACTAGTCAATGAATAGCTATACTACAGTATTATCCACCAAGTTTGGAGATATCTTACTAAAAACCTCTTGGAATAGAAAAGCTGGAATCTAGTTCACATTCTAATTCTAGAACTGCAATGAACTGGATAGCAATTTGTGCAGTGAAACATAATGCACTGCCATGCCAGGTAATTGATCTCTTACTGCTTTGAACTGCAAATCCTGACATCGGTAAACCTGCTTTTCTTCAAGTTTTCCTTCCAGGCAAAAAGGAACCAGTTATCATTAACAACTTGAAAAATTTGTAGAGCATTTGTAGAACAGAAGATTGTACAAGAGACTGAGAAGTTACAGTATTTACGAACATTGAGAATTCAAGGGTTTTTTCTACTCTCATTGCCTATTTCTTTTTGAAGAATGGGGGTGTTCACAAAAGAGCGAGCCTTTTCATGAATGTTACGGATTAATCTGCTAGGCCTGCTATCCTCTCCTTGCCTCAGATTTGGCCTTTTCCATATCTGGCAGAGCACAGGTCAGGTATTACACTCCTGTGTTGCAGCATCCCTTTTGCTTTTGTTCTGGGCTTAAGTAACTCTTCAGTTTTTGCAAATCACATACCCGAAGGTTGCAGAAACCTTTAGGAATCAAATCTTACGACAGGATAATCTAGATCTTCACAAAAAATATCCCAAGATAACAATTTCCAATAGAAAAATCAACTGCAAAGAAAATTAAAAGGATCTAATTTCCTTTCACTGCATGTGTACCACAACTCCTTTTCCTTTACTTCAGCAGTATGAGACAAAAATAAAAAGAACGTGCAATAGCAGTGGAATGTTCTAAGAAGAATATTTGGCCTTTGACTGACTTTAACCATTATCCTAAGGAAATCCTCTCAAGAAATGAGAAGCATGTAAAGTAGTAAGAAAGCACAGCTACCGCTATTCCCAACATGTCAAGCAGCTAACAAGGAGGATTAAATTATTCATCAACATAATTCAGTATTTAATGATATTTCTGTTCCTTAGTTTCCTTGGTGGCAGTTGTCTTACATGCCTAATTGAGCTAACGCACTTCCAGAAGGCAAAGCAAACAGGAGAGACAGGGACATAGAGCAAATCCCAAGGAGCTCTCACCAGGAGAGGATAACAAAGTGGAAGATCTCGATACACCAAGATTCTGCCCCCCCCCCCGCCCCCGACTCAGTCATCCATAGTGTACATGTAAGAACACACTAAATACCTCTCCTTAACCATTCGAGTCATCCTTTAACACAAAAAAGCAATCTCAAAATCAGCCAAAACATTAAACGAGTATTTTGCCAAACCACATTTACCTCTCATAATGCCTTTATTCTTACTTGAAGTGAACTTGAAAAGCAAAGGCAATCTGTGACTTGAACACATGTGCTCACCTGATCAGATGGGAGGGCAGGATGAGCCACCACTTACAGGACAAGAATGGGAAGGCAGCGCTTTCGTTATATGGCAAGGATACTCAGAACACACAGCCTGCAAGTGTCTCAATATAAACTGTACTACATGTTCTATGACAAAACATTGGGCACCACTATATAACTAAAAGACTTCTAGAGATCAATCTAGCTACCTTGGTTTGGAGAATTGCATTCACTCATTACTCCATTTGAACAAATGTCAAAGGGCCCTTCAATCCACAACAAAATTTGTGTCACGCAAACTACTTTCCTGCTACATAAAATTTCCTGCTATTTGTCTCCTTTGCTAATGTTTTGCTTGACAGAAATTCCTGAGCTTTACTACCAACATACCTTCTAAACATCGAATACTTGGTGGAAACAATCAGTTACTCCACTGAAGGCTATTTTTCCTTCTGTTGCACAGATTTACTAAAAATGAAAAGAACCTGCTTGAAGCTTTGCTTTCAACACAGCACTATGGAAAGCAAAGTACTTACTGCCTCCTGAACACAGGAATTAAGTACTCCTCTCAGTGCTCTAGAGCCCCAAGGAAGCTTCCAACTGTGAAATACGGCAACATGACTTCTGCAAGAAGTGCACCAACTAACACCATATTTTACAAAGTACACAGTAAGCTGTTGAGGATCAAGTCCAGATAATTTTTCTTCTGTTCCTGAAAGAGAACTATAAAGTTTCCTCAATCCAACAATTCACTGACAGAAATTAAGACTTTTTAAAAGGGCAATGTATTTTATGCCACAGTGAGCCTGGAAACTGCTCTGGCACACCCATGTACCAGTGATGTTTGCTGTGTTTGCTGAAATCTCATTCCACTCACACTGAAAGTCCTGACTTTTGAAAACAAAGAAACTGATAGAAATCAAAGTTTCTCTGAACTTTTAAGTAAAGGAAACCATACCAGCCCCAAAGGGATTAAAATTTGGAGGACCAGTTTGACCCAGAGAATTGAATGATCACAAAAGAAAGTGATTATTCCCATCGTACTGTATTTACACCAGATTTTGGCCAGATTCCCACTCATATTTCTTTAATTATGCTTATGTAAACAGAACTATTACACATCCGATGCAGTATCATCTACAGTTAGGGATAGATGTCTGTAAAAAAAAAATATTTCTCATTAATGAAACAGTATTTTACAAAGGGTCACTGAAAGAATGCGAAGTCATCTCCACCAAGCAGCTGAACCTCACAGAGCTGCAGGGTTCGGTGAGAATGACCTAAGCTGCAAGCACGTTAATACACAGTCAGCTTCCTTCTCAGCATCCTGTCAATACCACCAGGGGCTGGTCTTATTTCATTTACATATGCCATAAAAATCTTTCCTGGAGAAGAATATTTCATTTCCATATGCAGATTTTCAACCAGGAAACTGAACATGAGGACAGTACTCATGAGACTCGGCTGTTAAAAAAAACTATGTCTTGTAGGCAAGGAAAAAGAAATAAAGCAGCCAGTAAGCTAGCATACATTTCTTATGCTTTTTTTTTTTTTTTAAACTTTCCTGTTCATAAAGACACTAAATATCTGCACCAAAAGGAAAGAAAATATGTAGAAGTCTAGCAGTGCCATCTGTTTATTCTGGTACATGAATGGATAAGTTAACACCAGCATTCCTCACTGCACCAGCATCCTGTCAGACAGCTGCCCTGCCAGGAGCCTCCACTCTCAATGTCTGCAAAAGTTAAGCATGATATTCCAGCCAGTTTAGTCCTGGGGCCCCTCCTAGAAGATCCTGTTAATTATGCCAAGGTCTGTTAAAATTATGTACAGGGTTCTCTCAATACGTGTCTACTCAGCTAAGACTAATAGCCCTCCAATACTTTTGGTTTGTCAGGTCTCCAAACGAAACAAATGAAAACCAATGGAGAGATACAAAGTGTCCCCATACCCCTTCAGGAACGGATTTAACACGATTGAATTACTGAACAGAATGTCATAAAGAAATACAGGCTTTCCATTTCCTAATGCACAGTATCATTGGATGCCTATAGCGCCTGTTTGGACAGCAGGATTAGCCTCCCATATGTTCCTACCTACTTGGCACTACCATCTACAACAGTGATTTATACAGCTGGTGTCAAGAAGTTCATTATCTCCACAGATGGAGCAGAAGGTTTTCAGACTACTAGAAGCTGCATCCCTGGGCTAAAGTGGGTGTAAGAAGCTGAAGAGTTGGGAAAAATATAGCATGATATGAAAGGGAAAGGAAAGCAAAAGGAAAAGCCAAAGAAGGTGAGAAAGTCAGCACTAGCAGCCTGTAAGATGCATGTTCAGGAAAAACCCAAAGACAGGCTGAGGGGCCTTTGAAAAGCAAAAGAAGGAAAAACAGGGGAAGGGGGAGAAAAGGAACAAACTACTAAAAGGTCATGACATGAGATGTTGCAGGGTTTAAACACAGACTGAAGCTATTTCCTGTTTTAAAACTGAGAGAAAGTATTGATTAATATCAAGGAGACTGATTTAGGATAACGTAAATCAAACTTCAAGAGTTGAAATGCCAAAATTGTACTACATTTGAGAAACGGGTGGGGTTTGGGGATTCTTCCCCCCATAATAGCTTTGTGTAAACACATTTCTACATAAGTAGAAAACAGTGTGAGGCTTTTTCCTCTGAGGGGAAAGGAGGGATCTTGGTGGCCAAGATAAAATTAAAGAGGGACTTTTGGATTACAGTGAGCCCAAAAACAGTTTCTAGTGAAACAAAAAAACCGAAAACAAACACCTTTTCCAAGCTAGCAGTGCTCTATTTTTTATGTTTGGTCTTGTTTCATCTTTTTCTCTAATTTCAGTCCATTTTTATATAAAGAAAATTAAACACAAATAGCTTTACACTGAAAGTTTTTTGAACACTTATTTTCAACACTGAGTTCACAGTCGCTTGCTTTGTACCCCATCTCCTAGGAGTTTTTAAAAGAATGTGCTCCCTATTGTCCACCTTTCATCTCTGCAAGTCCTCTCCATAAAACAACACCAGTGCCCATTCACTCCAATGTAAGTGATCACTCCAATGTAAGTGATTTCTTCTAAGTGACTTTCCTCAGTCACTACAAGTCACCCCCACACACTCAACAACAGCATCCTTTTAGACACAGCATTTGCCACATCACTTCACACACACACTGAAAGAGATGGTTTTTATCTACTAGTTATGACTACACGTCTTCAGTTTAAGAAAAATATGATCACATTAACTCAAATTTTGATGTATCATAACTCCAAAAGAAGCCCAGTGTCTTGCTACATGACCTGCTAATATAACGTTAAAGAAACATACAGTTGAAATGTCCCAAAGTAACCCCAGGTTTGAGCAACAGCTAGTGCTGCAAAAAATAAAACTATGCTTTTGTATTCTAGCTTGGTCTCCAGTCTGATACATAACAGCAGTTAACTCTACTCAGACAAGTCCTTCCTCCATTATTTGTACAGTGTAAAGACACAGGCCTTGAGGCAAGTTACCTCAATGTGTTCACAGGCCTCGGTGCAGCTGATAGAAGTGTCTTCTGTGCACTGCAGCTCATGGCCTGACACACAACACTTTCATCAATGCGTCTGTGACTACCTCAGTCTTTTATCTTTCAGTGCTTTAACATCATACACCTTATTAAGCTGTTACCTGCTACCAGACAACACCAACTATCAGATTTCACTCCGGCTAACAGGGCTTTAACTCAGGCTGTATGAACTCCCCAAGCCTCACAAATAGAGGCAGCTTCCTAAAGGAGTTCTGCTTCCCTTTGACACTACCTCATTTTGCTAAGTGACATTTATGAACATACTTGACAGGAACCCTCCTCACACACACACTGCTCCACAGCTCTCTAATCTCTGCCACACATCCAACTCACTTGCACTGCCTTCTGATCTACTGCACCTATGAACACATTTTGTCTTAGCTTCATAGAAGAAATGAGGTGTGTTGGGGAGATCTAGTTGTAGAAGCATGTTCCTGTGCTGTGCACTTAGCCCTACACTATAAATCCCCTATCTAGGAAATGTGGATGGCTGACCTGCATCTCACCTCTTCAGTTCTGTAATCTGCTTTCCCTCTCATTTGCCTCTAAGACTACTGGGCATAAAAGCCTGAGCTCAAACTTTTCAGACCCAAATCAAGGCACAGACGAACACTCATAACTTAAAGACACCATGGATCCACATATCTTGAAAGTGTGCAGAGAAATCTGTTCTTCAGTGATTTGCAGATTTGGGGGATTTCAGGGAATTCTGTCCAATGTAAGTGTCCCTTGGCTAAAATAACTTCTCTTAAAACACAAACATTACAAGTATTGGAGACCTAAAAAGAGCAAGTTTCCAATTCCTTAGGTACTTTGGTTTCAGAAGCCTTCACACATTCACTTTCCATCCCAGAAAGCAACAAGTTCTGGTAAAGCAATGCTAGTTCCTTGCAACATTAAATACCTGCTTCTTAATAAAAAAAAAATTCTAACAAAAGCCCTACAAGCATTTATGATCCCCACTTCCCCTACTGAAATATCCTTCCTGTATTTTTATAAAAATTAATTACAACCCTTAAAGCACATGCTCTTTGTTCTTCAATTGTCAGACAGATATTTTTCACAATCATCTGAATGTATTCAGATCTCAGTGTTTCAACCAGGCTTTCTATCCTCTTAACTAAAGGAGTTTTGTTTGCAAAAAATTTGAAGCCTCTATTAGAAATCTTTAGAGTTACACACAGATTTCAAGCTTATGGAAATGTCTTGAAGCAGGTCATCTTCCAGCTTGATGTCCAACTTTCATTTCCACACAAATACAATAGGGGATCCAAAGCAACTGCTCCATTGAAACACTGCCTGGTTCAGAGCCTGATGTTTCATCCAGTCCATCACCCAGGCTTGATGTCCTTAGACTGTGGCATATCAAACACACTTTTTCCCCTGCCTTGCTGAGATTCTTCTGTTTTAATTTATTTCTTTTAGTGACTAGGCTGCTTCACAACTTTTCATCTCCATCTTTGTAAACAGCTTTGAAGCACCGGTTATAAGGGACACTGCCCCAGTAGCCTGAAATTTATCTCCTCATTTGCAGTATTCCTGCACAGTTGCATAAATTCTTATCAGCAGCATTTAACCCTTCAGTACAGCTTGAGAGTCATCTGACTGCACCTGCCTGCAGCTCCAGGGCCTTTCATGAAAAGTCTCTCAAGAAGCATGTTGCATGGCTACCCAGTCCACCCTTACGTTATCCCAAAACACCAAAGAGCACATCAGAATCATCTGGTAAAGCCACATCTTAAGACCTACCCAAGTTGGATAAGAGCAAGAAATGGTAAAGATTTGGTAGGGGCCCACTTTGTTGCCTGCACACACCCCCTCCCCCCAGAACCCCCCCCCTTCTTGCATGTGTGGGTCTTCATATCACACCTGTGATACAAAGAAACTCATAAGCTAGAATACATTTGCCACCAGTTTCTAAGAGATCAGTTTCTGATTCTGTGCTGTAGAACTTGGACCAATGCTGGGTTCATGGCCTCCCTGCTATACTTCCTTTCTTCTCCAAGGAGTTTCTCACACAGTCCCTGCTGGGTGGTAGACCAGGCTTGGCTCTTTGGCTGTGAAAATTCATAGTACCAACAATTCTCAGTGCACCAAGAAATGCACCAGATTTCTCTTCCACACTGCCTCCTGGGTTAACATTTTCTCCATCACTTTATGTAATTGCATCAATACAACTTAAGTCCTCACTTTTGACAAGGAGAACAACGTCACTCCATTCTTTGCAACAGCTTTTTACACCCCTGAACTCTTTTCCACAGTGGACAATCTCACAACTTGTTTTCATTCATGTTTCTAGAATCTATTGTTCCATACAATTCCATGCACTAATTCCATGAGCGTATCCCTGTTTCTGCAAAAGCAGAATCAATGACTGTTGTTATTATGCAAAATGGAAAAGTATTAAGTGTCTTTTTAATATTCCACACTACTTAAAACTGTTATTCATGTTCAAGGAAGACAAGTGGTTAGAATATCACACATAGTATGTTTGAAATAATTTTTTTCAACATAACAGGTAGAGAATTGGTAGAATGTATCAACACAAGGCAAGAATAAGATGAAATGTTACATGACACCAAGATATTTATACCTTCCCAGCCCAAAAGCATGTTATCTTCTAACTGGTTGCATCCCTGTCTTGGTCTTCATTAACTCAATCTAATTAGCACAGCATAAAGCAAAATAGGAACTTTTCGGTTTTCCAAACCTAAAGGAAAAAACCCACAAACTTATTCCAAAAGTTGGTGAACATTTAGGCTGGAAGGGGAAGAAATGGTGGGGGGTGGGACTGATACTTGAAATGAACCAGGAGCAAAAACTGCATAAGTAAGACAGTTTGATACAGTAAATACCAGAAGAATCAATGGAGTAACCACAGAGCTTTTACCCATACAGTTTATTAAAAAAGTATTAGGAAGAGAACAGTAACTAGCTTAGCAAATATATATATTGAATATGTTCTTTCCCTTCCCTGTTTTGGCCTAGGCATGGGCTTTCATTTGTTTTTCAGACCTACTATCCATATTTGTAGCCAGCTGTTACTATACCATAACACATTCCCCCTGTTAAATCCCACACAGCACTGCTCTGTGTGTCAGAGCGTTTGAGAAGAATTGTCTTGGACAGATGTCAGTTCTCACATTTCTCAGCATCTGAAGCTGGCACTGAGCATCTCTCCCATTGCCTGGCTGCCTTCTCTCCCCTCGTTGGTGAGACTTCTGTGTCTGAGAATGCAAGTGTCACAGCGAGGGCAAATGACACATTAAATTGCTTTGTGTAAATTGGTCAAATTAGGAAGCCAAACATTTCTGCTGAAGGTTATTTCCCTCAAGGTAACAGAACAATGTTTACTCTCCAGTAATAATTTCATTCCATCTTGGCCATCTCTCACGCACAGATGCTGTTTTGTTTTTACTATCTAACTCAGACCGCAACGCTTGGTGGGGTTCTTTTGAGTTTGTTTGGGGGGTGGATTTTTAGGGGGCTGATGGCAGTGGAAGAAAGGATGAGAGACTAGCATTACCAGTTGTACTTCAAATCCACAGCTTTATACTGTGAAATAACTAACTTCCAGGTGAAAGAAAATAAAACCCCTACTATTCCTTCTCACTGCTGCAATAAAATTCAAGCAAGTGCTCTGCATTTCATTCTGTAGGATACAGCTGCCTCTACTGCATATAAATGGGATTCAGTGTCTTCCCAAAAAATCTAGGCAGACTTTTATGACAGTCTTTCTCCTTGTGGTTACAGGAAGAGCCATAAACTTTTTCATTATACTGTAAGCAAAGATATTTTCACCATCCTGAAGGAACAGGCAAAAGCACGATTGCTTACACTGAACAATGAACAAATTCTAGAACACTTTTCTATTATGCTCCTGCAATTCAATACAATGACAGCCAGTTCCAATAACAAGTAACTAACAGCAGGAAGGCAAGAATTTCATGTCACATTCTACCTTATTAGTTTACACAAGTTTTCATAACAGTATTATTAATTTGCTATGAATAAAGCTGCAGCAACAAAGTGATCCCATTATTGGAACCCACAAAGCAAAATCATCTTTGACAGCTCTCAAGCCAGTTTAATACAAACAATTTCAGGAACTCAGCCAATCCTACAACAAAACATGCTTAATTCATCATTTCATTGGAAGAGAAGAATATGAAGTCCTGAAGGTCCATTTAAACTGAAAAAAATAACTAGACCCATTTATTTCAGTTCCCAGACATAATAGGATAGTATAGTCTAATCTAGAAAACACACAATGCAAGTAATTTTGCAAATAAATATCATCTAAACAGCAAGTACTCTCAAGGCAGTTTCCTGAAGTTTATACAATACTGCCTACAACAGGATGCTGAAGAGACGTCCTCAACATAAAAGCAATTCAATGATCTGATACTTGTGTAAAAGCAAAGTTTTTGCTTCAGAAAACAGATATAAGATACTACTAAAACCCACCTTTATACTACACTTCAGTAATGAAATGTTTTACTGAAGTTCTCCATATTCATTAAAAAAAACCTCATGATAAGATATATAGAAGGAATTTATAGTAAGAAACCGTGCCTATCAATTTCCTGACAATTTCTTCATTAACAGATAATAGAAGTTCTTTCTGTTAAAGTTATGTCCTAATCTGAAGTACAAAATATGGGTGTACAAAATAAAGTCTTTATGTCAAAATCATTTAAACATAAGGAAAAGTTGTTAAGCAGTACTTAAAGGCAGCTACTATTGAACGGCTAGCATCTCTGCAGTACCTGGTCCTGTACATTATCATGCTATACTAAAGGCTATTACATGAACTATCAGCTTTAAAAGGATGAGCATTCAAGTCTTTAAGACTACTCAAGATGGTTAAAGTAGCCAACTGCCCATTACAAAGACTGCAGTTATGCCTAATCTATAACAGAGAAACAGGTTCAAGCCTACAAAAGGAAGCTCCCTTGCTTTAGTGGAGTATTCAGTTTTATTCCAGAGGCACTAAGCACCATGTTGAATCTGACCTGAGAGATAAAAAGGTTTTATCACTATCTGAAGGTATTCCTACTTTGTATGCTTATGTTGCAATTTGTGCCTTAAATTTTCTTCAGTAAAACATATTTCAGTTGCTCTTAAACATTCATCCAGCGATCTGTTATTTCACTGCTTTGGCACTTCATTCCAGCGTGCCTCATTATCTTAAACTTCAGTGCACAACATATTTGCAAACCATCCCAAAAATCAGAAGCAAGCCTTCTCCTGCACATGCTTCTCCCTTTAGGGAGAAAGATAAAAACAAACATGCTTGTCAGTGTTTGATACATCGTGCTAGAGCACCCACACAGTATGAGAAGTTACACAAATCTCTCAGCCCATTTAATACTTACCCTCATTCTGACTACTTTTTTTTTTTTTTTTTTAAAGTAACACTTTAGACAGTGAACATTTTACAATACCTTCGCGGACCTGAAGTCAGAGTCATATCACATTTTCACTGTTGTAAATGCTTTTGAAATGACACTGAAATTTCAGTAGTCTGTCCCTTAAATACCATCTTTATGCCATTTTGAACACTCTGCAGTGAGTTTTACGATTATGTGTTATTAATTAAAGCATCATAGGACCATAACTGCACAAACTTGATTTAAACTAATAATTCCACATTGTGTCAAGCACTCAGCATCTAATAGGAGGCATTTAGCAGCTCACAGAATCAAGCTGTAAAGAGAATTTTATTACTGAGTCTTTAAACCACATCTACAGCCAGACTTACAACCCCAGAAGACTCAATCTGGCACCTGGTAGAAAAAGGAGAATGAAGTAGAAAATACTGAAAATTACCAGGGAGAACAAGAAAGGGCAAAGGCACCACACATACCCGCCAGGCAATTTCTGCTTTCTCCTTCCATATTCTGTTGACTTGATTTAAAACAGGAAGATGTTTTACTACTCTGTAATAGCCCAGGTCCCTCACTAGACCTCCACTCATGTAGCCTTTTCCCCAACATATTACCACCCAAACAAAGCACTACCCCTGTATCATCAAGTGGAAGCAAGTGAGGGGTAGAGCCTCAGATGTTTCCAACAGCTTTATTATTGAAAAGATCAAGGAAATTTGAAACACTCCTAGAGAGAACACAACCATCCTTACCTGTGCAGACATTTCACTCTGCTTTGCAGCACAGAATCAGAAACAAAAAACCCCAAATGCTCACCTACTCCTATTTGTGTATGTATCAGTCACCCTTAGGGAATGACCTTGCTCAGTGTCCTGTAGACCCTGGCAGCTCTAGGTAGTATCTGCAAATCCATGTCTGAGGTTACACACCAGTGGATGCATTCACACTAGGGTGCAGGCTAAATCTCTTGAGTTTCTGAAAAACCGCCCCATCTGCACAGTATCTTAAAGCTATAGGCGGCAAAGACAAACCTTAGTAAAGTAACAATTTCTTTAACAGCCTTTCAAATCACTTCGATAAATCAGTGTTCTAATGTCAAACCTCTTAGGAAATAGCTTCGTGAAACTTCCAAGACTGAATAGTTGCTCTTACTCAAATATGTTTGGAAAACACAGGTAGATTGTTCGGGTTAAACAACATGAACATGGATAAGCAATTTAATGTTTTAAATGATTATTCATCTGGATTGATTTCAAGATAGGTTTCTATTTGTTTCTTCTACAAAGAAATTTAGTACATAAACATTCTGAAAGACACAGTACTTGGGAAAAACCAATGCGTTTAGCTCAGAGATCCGAAGAAAACAAAGATATAATAGCCAGGAAATGGCCTAAAGGGGGGTGAGATTAATTCTCACCTGTAAAGCCACTTTCAGATATATACTGTGCCTGGCAACTCAGTATACATGCCGAGACTGCCATCCTCAGGGAATCAGGAAGCTATTGCAGCTGACTTCCAGAGAAGACTTATACCTGGACCTCCACAGAGTAACTCATGTAAATTAATTCCTCAAGAACTTGTTAAGAAGCCAAATATTAGGATGCCTTAAGTTGTCTTGAATGCTATCTTCCTTAATCATAGTAGTTTTCAAATGTTAAGAGCAAAACTAGATTGCAGGGTCATTCAAGCCTTGTAGTCATAGTGCTATACAGAAAGTTCTCCAGTACATTTCAGAACAAAAGGTTTCTTTAACATGTTGTCTGACAACTATGCACACAACTGAACTAGCAATAAGATCAAGACGAAGAAATGGAAGCTTACCTTTTAAAGGTATACTTAATTATTCCTCTTTCAACTGCCACAAATACAACTAGCATAATTTTATAGTATCACAGTTCAAATGTTACGTATTAGTTCTGAGACATGACACA
This sequence comes from Strix uralensis, assembly GCF_047716275.1. Classification (NCBI taxonomy): domain Eukaryota; kingdom Metazoa; phylum Chordata; class Aves; order Strigiformes; family Strigidae; genus Strix; species Strix uralensis. The sequence goes on along the minus strand of NC_133973.1, from coordinate 115,862,180 downwards.
GGAAATAACACTGCTCCAACTATTTTTGATACCTTGTTGTGATTTGGGATCAGCCATCTGGGAAGAACCACCCCATCTTCTCCTGACTTTCAACCATTCATCCAGCTTCGTGCACAATAAAGCTCCTTTGCCCAAAGACACTCTGATGTCAGCTGTGAACAGTACTCTTAATCTTCTAGTAGCAGACAATTTCATGCCCAGTTCCTACATTTACTGTCTTTACACACCAGCCATTACCTTCTTTCCTAAACATACTGCTCCACACCTAGTATATCCTTCACCCTAAAGATTCTTCAGATTAGTTCCTTCAAATGAACTTTTATAGTTTTTCTATTTCAGGATACAGAGATAACCTCACTCCTTTTGGTGTAGGACACGGAAACCAGAGACTGCATGAACTTGACTTAAAAATTCTGTTATGCTGCTACTCTTCATGATATTTGCATAGCATGTAAATCTGAAAAACAGAAAGCAAGCAAAAACCCTTAAATAAGCTCATTAAGACATTCACCACTGGATTGCTGTCAAACACCCATCAAAAGCTCATCAGTTTAATCAAAGATAGTCCCAGGTTAAACAAATTAGGAACTTAGTTTGGATTGCTAGTCTAAGAGAAAGGTTACTATAAAAAAAAAAAAAATCAGCATTTTCCCCACCATCTCCTGTGATAACTTCTGAAGCTACTGATAATCAGTTACCTACTGTCACACCAAAATCCCAACCATCACCAAAACAAACACAATCTAACTTACAACTTGTGATTTACTAGCTAGCAAAACTCAGCCAACAGACCTGAATGTAATCACAAAACAAATAACCCATTTACTACAAAGTATTTACATCAAGTCTTCCAAAGGTATCTGTTGTTGAGCTAAAGGAATTAACAATACAGAAACGCAGAAATAACAGCAGAGACGCCAGTCTGTGGACAACATCCCTTACAGTGAGATGCATGCATAGCTCAGTAATTTTAATGCATCAAGGTTCACTCAATCTTTACACAATACAAGTTCTCTTTACTGTTGTGTAAGGTGACTTCTTTTTCATCTAGGCAAGCGAAGGTCACAGGAGAGTCACTGTCTAGTTGTTGAAGCTGGATAAGATTTGTTGTTTCTAGGAACAGCAAGCATAAGAAGCCACTAAAAAGACTTGTTTAAGTTCATGGTAAATCCACAATTTCAAACTAAATTTTCTTCAAGAGGCTTTCCAACTCAGTTATCTGATTCAGTAATTACTTATCACCTAGATACTGCTGCATGAAGAGAACTGACAATATTTTGACAAAAAATCCATGTTTAAACCTCTTTTTTTTCCTTCCAACCGAACAGAAACACTTTTATTGAGCCAAAAATCTCATTATACAAGTCAAGAAAATGATGTTGTCTGCTCTCCATATGTATAGTAGACAGTTTTTCTCTGACAAAACAACTCACACTTCATGTTTTCCCTGTTGCTTCCTGTGACTGATGATCAAGTACATCTATAACAGGTCCCAGGTTGTAGAAACTGGACCTCCCCTATAGATCCCAGGCACCAGAAACACTCCACACAACTGTATGATATTCTTCTGATCTTTTTTTTAAACCCCTGCCCACTGGAAGAGTGTACAGGCTGTGTACAGAACTGTGGAAGCTTATTCAAGAAATGTTTGTCCATCATGAAGAAGTTATGAAGTAATAGCATGCTATTCTTCAGTTCAAGCCTACTCTGGATTCTCAAGTAGGAGCCATACTTGACACTAAAGGTCTGAAAAGAAAACAGGAACCCCTACTCCAATCCTCATCATCCTCCATCAGTTACTGCAATCCTTTTACTTCTACAAATCCTGTCTTCCCCCACAACAACGTAAAATGCTGCTTTTAAGAGATCACTGTTGATCAAACTCTGCTCTCAAATAAGTCTCATTTCCTTTTCAACACTGTTCCTAGCTTGCCTATATCTTACCTACAAACCAAGCAGCCTACCCGTTACTTCAGCTGTTCATCATGAATCTATCAAGTTCCCCAAAACCCACTTTTCCTGAGCTTACTCCCTTTTTGCGCTCTGTACATGACCATCTCCGTAGGCATGTCATCCTCCAGATTTTTTCTTGCAGTGCAGCAGCCACTCTGTGGCAATATGCACAGAAAATTATAGTGATTAAGCATAGTAACTAGAGTTCATAATGACAGAGTCACCCTGTAACAACTGCAAGCAGCACAAAACCTATCACCTATACTGGCTGTCTCTTCTCAAGGACTGGCTTCTCAGCAGAAGTGAACTGCCTGATGCAAAGTTTCCTGCTGGAGCCCACCCAGGTTCCATCCTTCATTTGCTCATTTTTCCCTTCTTCAGTACTGGCAAAACTCAGAGTATCAGACCACTGTTTATGAAAATTATTCAAGTTTTTCAAATGAAAGGCATTAAGAAATATTCTGAGGATGTTCTGAGCTAATGGTAAGGCAAACGGATGATATTAGGACTTAACTCAAACCAGGAATTTGAAATGTTTAATAGGAGTAAGTCCTCAAAATACTTGAATTATTTGATAGGAAGAGTGGAAGGCTTTAAAAAAGTTATATAAAGTCCTTTTTCCAAATAATGACAAACGTTAAGTATTGTGTTTCACATTTGTCCATCTTCATTATCCACATTAAATCAAGCGGACTAAATCAGCGGACATTTTGGAGAAAACAGTCCAATGTTTTCTATTAGGGAGCTTAAACTTTTCTTTATAATGAGCATGACCGATTTAAAAATTGCTAACATTGGATTTCCTCAGTATTACATGTTTTATTAATGTCATTTATAAAACAATGCATTCCCCAAGTTGTAATAATATCAAGCATCAGTTACAACAGCATATAGTAAAATGTTTTTGGCAAGACTAAGAAGTATAGCACTATTAGATCCAGAATTGCTCTGTTCCCTGAAAGCTAATGAAGTTCTGAATAGTGGATCTATTGAAAGTCTGTCAGTGCTCTTGACTCTATATAGCATATCACAGAAAAGGACCTTCGTGTCACCTACTTCTTGCCTACACAGCTTAAGCGTGCTGTAATGTGAAAATACACAGGAGATCATTCACCTGCTTCTTTGAAATACCCCACAGGCACAATACACACCCACCCACACTGCAGCGGGGGAGGGGGGCCAGGACACAACAGTTGGGGTGTCCCTCCATCCTCCAATGAGTGCCCTACAGACAGAATAGGAGAAAACTTGTTTCACTGAGCCACTTACTATTAATTATTTTGAAAGACAATAGTTTGCATAAACACAAAGTAACAATAGGCTGAACTGCAGCTTAGTTCAGGGCATAAAGGTGGTAACTACCTCTTTGTGAGAGAAACTCTTAAAACCAAGTTTGATTTATAAATTATTAAATGTCCTCATTTGTTATAAGTCCTAAGGGATACAGCCCCTCAGCATCTTTGCAATCAGACTGATGTTTAGAGAAGCATGGTCTTATGAACAATAGCCTCTGATTTATTACAGTATTTATGACCCAAATTTAATTCTTATCCACAATCTTCACCATGAATAAGAATTCAACACTAATTACAGTTGCCAAAGCACATCTCTGAACTAGTACAGCAGACACATACACACAGCCAGGTAAAACATGCTGAACAAACTTCCCCCACATAAAAATATGCCCGTTCTCTCTTCACTAACACACACATCTTATTCAGCTTGTTTTGATACTGTCTCTTAAGATCTAATCACTCCATACTTTGTACTCCATGTTTTCTTTCCATCTGATCTTTCAAAAAATCCCCATTTAGTATCACATTGTGAATTTAACTGATGAGCTGTTTTGCTTCCTCCTTAAAATCATTAGTAAAGACATTCAATCGAACTGAGCTTCATACTACCCTAAAGTACTGTTCCTTGCCCTGCAGCTCAAATTACTGCCACATCTACTATTTTTGCTTAAGGTCCTTCAGCAAGTTTCCAGTCCATGCAATATTTAGGCCAATAAAGTTTTTTTCAAAGTTTTATGAGGAATTTCTTCCAACTGGCTTGCTGAAGTATTCACTGAATAAAGTATTCCTCTATCTGCAAAATACTGTAACTTGATTTTTTTAGAAGGAAAGAGTATGCTTTTTATTTACATATACCAGCAGTCTATCAGTCACAGCTCTATTATTTTCCAAGTCTATTACAGCCATACTTTCCAGTGTTGGTGTTAACATTTTATGTAAGGATGGATGCCAAATCAATATTGATGATTCTTACTGTTAACACACATATACAGAGCCAATTACTTCACAGCAGACACCCTGGTGAGCAGATACACACGGTGTGGCTACAGAAGCCTAGACTTCACACTATGCAGTTTATCCTGTTGAAGAAGTTGGCAGCAGCTGCAGCTAAACTACTTTCAGCACTTAAGCTAGTTAGATATTTAATTAATTGCACAGTCAAACAGCAGTTTGTTCTTGTACTTTAAGATATTTGTGCCATATTTCTTCCTCTTATCTATTATCATCACCAGCTTCTCAAAACCCACTTGCTAATTTTGTATATTTGGTAGCTAACGCCTAATCCATTTATGTTTAAAAATAAAGTGACCCTTCATTTACAGATGTCCTTTCACTAATACCGTGAAACAGATTCCCACATACCTGCAGAACCACTCCACTGTCTGAAGCCATTCTGGAACAAACAAGATGTTAATACAGTCTATCACTGTGCAAAGCCTGCAGGAACAGGCATCATCACATATATAACCCTCATTTCACAGAGAGCTGAACTACAGGAAAGTCAGGTGTCTCAAGTCTCCACATCAAATTGGGAGCACAGATCAGGTATTCAAACTTCCAAAACAAGCACCACAAACTGGATGGCTCCTTTAAAAAGTCTTCAGATTGTGAAAAGCAAGAATCTGAAAGAGATTATTAGTCTGTCTCCTTCCAGAGAAGACATTTTTGCTTCAGCATCTGTGCTCCTTCAGCCTGCCTGCCAACTTCAGCATTACAATTTGACTTTCACATCATTGTTGAGATCCATTTTTTTTCTTAAAGTGTGACTAAGCCACATGCAGACTCCACCTTTGCAAGTCTGCATTACATTGGAAGACATGCCAAGTCGCACTGACTTAATCGTCAAATACATATGATTCACAGGCCTATATAATGCATTACATTCAGAAATACAGCCTTCATGCTCCCAGGACTTAATGTTCAACATTACAACAGGATCTTCTCATAATGCCAGGAGATACGGTCTCAGATCTCTAATTTCATTGCTGAAGAGTCCAAGGCAGAATATTCGTTGTCACTGGCACCACTGCATGAATGTTAAGACAAAAGCTCACAGTATAGGAATTCCTAGCAAAACATCTTTGAAAGAGCTGCTTTGCCCTCAAACCTCTTCCCACCTCCCGCCTCTTATTTTCTGAGCAGATGAGCGAAGGAATTATCAACAGTTTGTAGGCAAACCCTGAGTTCACACTTGAGACATCAAAATGGATCAAGGCATGTAAGAGTTTAACTAAAGAAGTTAAACTACTAAAAAACTGATCTATGTATGATGCTATCCAAGCTATAATTCTAAGAGGCTGAAGGTCAGAAAGCTCATTTCTTTAAAACCACTAGAATGCACAGGAACAGAAGTCCTCTTTTATTCAGCAGCTTTCCACTCAATAAAATTCCTCATTTGTCTTTCCTTTCCTAGACTGCTTTCCTCCTGCTAATCAGCGCCAGCCGCCAATTAGGACTGACAATAGAAGAAAGTCTTTTTATGATCTTCAGTCATCACTACATAAAACACCATACTGTACTCCATTCTGCACTCAGTTCCTTCTTTTTCTCGAAAATAAAACTTAAAATAAGTTTACTGGTGTTTTAATCCTTTTCTTGTTCTCAGGCCAAAACCAAAATTCTTTCCAATCCTCCTATTCTGGACTTGGATTGTGAATACTGAGCATGCACAGTGGGCTTGTTTGCTGCACCATCAGATGAATTGCTGCTGCCACCACTGTTCCTGCTCTCTATCATCTTGTAAAATATTGATTTCTGCAGTACATACATGGTAAAGAAAAAAAATCAATTTTCCCCTAGACACAGCAAATTGGCAACAACACAGATCAGCCTGGTATGCAAGACTAGCATCCAAAAAATTAACTGAAGAAACAATACGAAGAAGGTGGGAATGTATATGGGGAAAAACGGAATGCAAACAGTGGTTGCAGCAGAGAAGAGTCAGAGAAGAAAAGGAGACGATGATTGTGAAAGATGCAGTTTGTTACATCTTCAAAATTCTTTTTACAACAGTGTAATAGGAGAGCAGTATCCTGTATTAGCATTTCTACAGGATAGCCAGTGATGGTCTATATGATTCCATCACACTCATCTGCCCTGAGAAATTTTAGCATAGGCACTGAAATAGTTTAATGGTTACAAATACAACCAAAGTAATTAGTAATCAACAAACAGGATGAGAAAGGAGACAAGTGTTTGTATAACATGGCTGCACACCTTAAACCATCAGCATAAATTTAGAGAACCTATGCCAGAATCCCACAATAAAAATGCTCGTTGCTTAAACACAAAACCACAGGCAAAGTTTGATGACTAACGGAGAGGAATAAGGTGTCATATGTTAACCGAAACATTTTGAAACAGTATAAGAACTGCGCAAAACAAATCTCCCTGTAGGTGGAAAGAATCCCTTTCCCCTTGCATTCTCCATGCTCAAAACTTCCTGCTGTGACCCCAACAACCTGTATTTTTCAGCAATGCTCTCCAGGCTGTCTGCAACTCCCTCTATTTTAAGGGAGTCCAGGAAAACTCACTCTCCTGTGGAGCATGTGCTGAAATGACAGACCTGCCTCCAACGCACCATGGGACACCTTGGACCAAGAAGAAATGCTCAACCTCTTCTGTGCCTTCACATACTAACTTCATCTGACCCTAGTGTGCTAAGGTACAGACACTGCTGATGTGCCTTACATACTTTAAAGTATCCCTCCTCCAAGCTGCCAACCACTGAAAGGTCAACCAGTCTGACCCCTTGTACTACTTGGGGTGCTTCACATAAAGCATCCTTTAAGCAAGAGACTGCAGAGACCAACCACTGGCTTTACCCCAAGAAACACTGGCAAAAAAGCCAGAGCTCCTTGAACGCTGCTTCTCCTTTCAGCACAGCCATGAGCTGCACACATCAAGAGCCAACCTTTGGTAACAGGCACAAACACACATTAAAACAGAGCTCCAAATCAGTGGAGCTTTTTATATACTGTAATAGATCCCAACTGTATCAAAACATTAATATTGAGCTCCCAGGACCAAGGATATGGTATTGGGTCCAGGATACATGCTTTTAAAAGGTCCCTAAATGCTTATTCATATAATAAACCACAAAAGCTTTAAAGAAGCTGTTGCCATCTATTTTCTGGACTCTGACATTTATATGTGATTCTCTCCTTATCCCCACCAACTGCTATTTTCTAGAATACCATAAAAAGGAAACCAAAATCAGAAAATTATAACTAGGACTGCATCCTTTAGTCACAACTCTTTTCCTGAGTATTATAAGTAAGTATCTCCAAAACTATGCAACATGTGGTACAGTAAGAAGTTGTGTTGTGGGCAGAGTTTAATGTCATGTAAGTCAAACTCAATTTCTTTTACATGTGGTTACTTTCCAGTTTAATGTGAATTCATTTACTTCTTGCAACTTGAAGTAGACATACTTCTGGTTTAAACCAACAATTCAGAGGTGGTGGTTGAGGAGGAGAGAATGGCCAAATGCTAGGTTTCCTCTGATCCTCAGGTCTTCACTTAAGACAGCAGAGATGGGCAAGGACTCCACTAGCCACACCACAGATTGCATCCACATCACAAAGCATTAGTCTTTTGGATGAGCAAAACAAATTATTGAAAAATACCAGCAGTAATTATACAGAAGAGGTTTACAGAAATGAGTAATTGTTTAAGCAGCAATTTGCTTTTCTATTTTAAATTAAAATCAGGTGCAGTGCTTGCTTTGGGGAGGGCTACAACTACTGTGTTATGCTTCCACCTCCCCCACCTACCTAAAACTTAGTTTAAACTATCAGCTCTGTCAGAGCTAGTCTACACTCTTCAATCCCATCAGAACATCATATTAAGTGCTTTAAAAGCTCAGGTAAAGACCTAGTAAGTGACAGCAGGCACATATACCCAAGGAGCACACACAGCACTTGAAGGCCAGTTCCTCCCCCAGCCAAGGGCATGGATTTAGTCTCTTCTCTGCAGGGAATACCCTGATGGCTGATGAGAATCCACAACACTGAAGATTCATATGCTTCCTCAAAACAACTTGTTAAGCATTTGAAACTGTGACAAGAAAAGCAGAGATAAGATTCAACTTTTAAATGTATACAGTTTCTCCCAATTCAGGACCTCTACAAGTACACTGTACTCACTGCCACAGCAGTGCACTAGAGCACAGCTGCTGGGTCCGCTAGCCTGCACCAGGACATGCCCTGCTTCTCTGAGGTGTGCCAGCCCAAATGGGATGCTTATGTCCTGTCTATATTGATCTCCAGCTTAGGAACAGCATTTCAAAAAACATTAAGTGGTCACAGGAAGGAAGAACAGGTCTGCAGCTTCTTGTCCATACAACTGGCACGAACCTTGCACACACTTGCATATACATGCCAGGTTCTTACAAACCAGAGAATCACATTTAGTCATCTGTTTTGAAAATAGTCATGCAATATTTACTCTCTAAATATGAAGGTACTTAATATTTTAAAACTCTAAAAACTGAAGTCCAAAATGTGAGTAACAGTCACCTTGTCATGGAGAAAAATAAAATTCTCAAAGTTTCTAAGCACTGCCATACAATGAGGTACTAAAATTTCACAAAAGCAGTGTGCAGTTTTCAGAGTATCTATTCAGTAGTTTGAAATTAATTCACCATACCTTTGACTTATCAAATGCAAAAAAGTTAGTAGCAGCAGCACACAATTAAAGAACAGCAAGTCACTAGGTATGACCTGAAGTTCATCACTAGAAGCAGACATGCCTAACACACTTGAATAGGGTTCTACCTGACCGGGTACAGCAGGACAGTCTCCCAGCACAGCCCTCTCGTAAACAAGCATGAAGTGGGCTACATAGCCACTTTTTCTTGAATCATCACTGTGTACTTTACCCATGCAACTAGCCAAACAAAAATCAACTAATCGCATGAATGTGCTAAGAACTCCTGAGCTCAGCAATTAAAGTAAAAACATTCATTAGATTCTTACACTTGGGCAGGATAAAGCTTAATTCTATGTTGCCTTTAAAAGCCTATCCTAACAAAATATCCCTGGACAGCTTAGATTTCCAGCCCACACATGTCGGTTATCAAAAGAAACAGACATGAGAAACAATGAGGGAGAAAGTTTGCACATATTTCTTCCTTGGACTCCTAAAACCAGTTGTACTGAAAACACAAAGCAAAGTTAGCCACCCAGCACCAGTGCAGGGACAGTCACAAGCACCAGGGATTAACAGCAAAGGGGTCAGATGCCTTGAAGGGAACTGCTTACAAGTGGTGTTTGATTTTTTTTCCTTCTAAGATGCAATTGGAACTTCTTAATCAACAGTAATGCAGCTACAAACATCTTTCAGACTATCAAATAATCAAGCAGCTGCTTGCTGCTCCCCAACTCCAAGATTAACTTAGTCCCATTCTGGCTCCTGCTATACCAACCAGTATTCAACAGTTATAAAGACATGACCTGAATAGCAGAAAATCCAACAACTCAGCTACCTTCTAGTTATAAAAATTAGAGGCAAATCTTTTGTCAAAACATGTCTACACCAATTCTGATGATTTTATGAACTGGTTGCTACTTTTAACAGTTTTAAAGATACTCATTAGGGGATAGGAGAGAGAAGAACAATACACAAATGTCCTATAAATAGCTCTCAGAACAGAGACATGCACTCATCTAATCCTTGGGCAGTGATCTCTATGTCACCACAGTTCAGCTCTGGACACACTCCTATCACTAAGGCAGTGCAGAGTCATTGCATCTTCTGGACCAGATCACTGACCCACAGTTCTGAGAAACCCATCACACAACTCAGACTGGATTTGGATGATCTGTTTGTACAACCCAGTACCAAGGCATAGAGAAGTACCTCACTTGCAGGGTGAGGAACATGGAGGTTAGAAAGTTTTGGAGAAATGTGGCACTGATTTTGACACTGAATGTATCACATGCAAAAATGACCCCCACCTTCCAAGTACAGGCAGTTCTGAGCTTAACACTTTACCAACAAAAGAGTAAAGCTAAGGGAAGAGACTACAGCAAAGTGAGCTACAGCAAATGGTTCCACATACATATCAGAGCAGCCTTCCTGCAACTGCACAGGCTGCCAAATCCTGCCTCTCCACTCAGGATGATCAGTTCTTCAGACAGCAATCTCTGAATGCTCAGCACATGCTTCTGAAGAAAAAGATACTGTTTTGCAGGAAGATGACAGGCATTTGAGTTGTCAAACGTATGTCTTCACCCCACCTGCATCCAATCAGTAGCTTGTCTTCCTTTTGAGACCATAACATGCTGATTATGTCACAGGTTTTTATGTTCATTTTAAGACTTCTCAGTTCTTCCTTCCTGGGGCCCACAAATAATAGCTCTTTCAAGATCACATGTAGGGAAATAACCACAGGTAACATCCTACACAGGTTTAGAAGCTCTGATTAAAGACCTCCCTGTAGGAACTTGAGGCTCAGTGTGTTGTACACAAAAGTATACATAGGGCATAAACAAAACAATACTAGAAATGCACAAAGACAGCATATTTTATGAAATGACACATGACAGAAAACCTGTGAGACTGAGCAACTTAAAGTCTAAGTGTGTGTCATGACATGGAAAACAGTAAAAGAAAGGGGATATGAAGGAGCAAGACTTTAAAAGAATTATGATTTTCAATATCTATCATTGTATCATCTATTCTAGACACTACGGGAGAAGCAAGTTCAAAAGAGTAGAAGAAAATTTAAGGCAACACAGGTGCCCAAAGGAGGTATCAAAGCAGCCTTCCCAGAATAGCATGCAGCTATCTAAACCTGATTTTTCAGAGAGGTCACAAAAAAAGCCTAAAGGTGAATGCAGAATCCAAGTTTGTACCATTTCAACCCTGCTGGTGGTGTTCAGAACACTGACTTCTCTTAAGCTGAACAGTAGTTCAACTACAGCAGAAAATGAGTTGTTCCTTAAGTTTTAGAGTATATCTTTGCAAGTCCAGGTATTCCTCACACATTTGTTAGTTTGCCTTTTCTTAGAAGTACTATGGAGAATTACTGGCACAGAGAGAAAGGTTTTTATTTTTTGAAGAATGAGTTCAGTACTGCTCTGCACGAGCAGGTGAGCATCACTTACAGAGGACTGTTGCAAATAACGGACTACAATACATAGGAGATCCTGCAAAGAATTATTTCCCCTGTCTGTGGGCAACTGTGCAAAGGAAAGTCTAAATCCCCCCGAAAGCTATCACACCATCAACTAGGAATGGCTATTTTGCTACGTCACTTCCAACTGGACAGCCTTGATTGTCCTGCAGAACATGGTGGGATTTACTCACACAGTTAAAGAAAAGACAAATCTATAGATATTGCCACATTTCAGGCACCTAAGTGTGCCAAAAACTGCATAACCCACTGGAGCCAGTGCCTCTTCACAAACCTGAAGAGTTTGCTTCCTATTCTAGCCTGTTGAATCAAACCAGGTGTACTACATTTCCCTCAAAGCATAGTTTTGTTTTTAATTACCATGACTACAGAGATATGAACAGCAGAGAAGTAAGTTTAAGCCCAGTCATTCTATTCAGTGCAAGAGCAGGTTTTTCCAACTATCTAGTACAGATTCAGCTATGCTCCTACTGAACTTAGTCATACTCTAGTCAGCTTCCACCAACACTAAGCACTTTTGGAAACTTCTACCAGAGCTATTTTATCAGTTCAGTGTCCCACATATTACTACGGTGCACTAAAGCCCAGAGTTCTCATATTAATTCCCTGCAGTATTAAGTTTGCAGAACAGACTGTTCCTGACTGATTTTATATCCAATACTTTTAACAATGGAAAAATACAATATTTAAGCTGGTCCTCTGGGATAAAGCACAAGACTTTGCTGAATCTTATGAAAGGGGAGATATTACAGTTATTTTGAGTGTCTTGTTTCTGAATGCAGTACAACACCACATAGTCTTTAGAGGCCCTCGTCTTCTGTACATACATGCATCTGGGTACCAGCAAAACTCAAATATTAATTTTGAAAGACAAAAATAACTGTGTCAATGAAAGCAATCAGTATCCTCAAATTCTCTCCTCCTAGGACAAGTTTTGAGATTTTATAACTACTCAATATTCAGACAAGGAAATCCGGAATAGTAAGCAATGATCAAGATGAGGAGAGTTACTTATTCCCTCATAACATTCTCAAAAACCATTAGAGCAACACAGAAAGGAAAAATATTTCTTTGTAGCTGCAAATTGGTGAGCAAGAAATGAAAGATCTCTTCTATGCAGTCAGAAGCCTTTACAAACTAGTTGCAAGGTTGCAGAAAGGCACCAGACCCTTGGCCTCCACCCAGCCTGATAGACCAGCAGGGAATTCCCTAAGAAACATTCAGTCATCCCTGGCAGGCAACATACTGTTCCAGGAACTCCGGAAAGGGGTATTGGGTGCCACAAGCAAGAAGCAGTAAGAAATAAGACGACCATGTCAAGAGTGCAATCATGCCAGAATGCCTGAAGAGAAAACATCTGCATTACTGACGTCTACTGGAGAATCAGAGTGTCTGACAAATTTCAGTTTGGGGGGAAGCTTCAGTTGAGACAAGACCCTTAGCTGCAGTTAGCCTATACACTTCATCATAATAAGAAACAGTTCTTAGCAGATACAAAAGTATATGCACAAATGAATGTTTTTGTACAGCCTGTCAGAAACCACATATTACATATGTGACATAAGCCATCTTGAAAGAGCTCAAACATTTTGCTGACAGCTAAGTTAAAGTCAATTTACAACTGCACTGGCAAACTGAAGGGACTTGTGTAAGCCCAGAGTCAATACACCATCTCCCAACTGTAAAAAGAAAGAAAACCACCACCAAACAACACCTTCACCACCCACCACCCCCCATAAAACCCCCACAGAAAACCACAACTACACATTTTGTTTTAAGACAGTGGTGATAACATCTACACTTCCAAAATTATTTTTACAAGCCAGAAGGCTAAAACCAAGTCACATCAATACTTAGAGCTGGTTTTCACAAGCAGGACCTTGCTGTAGTACCTCTGAGTTAAAATGTGACAACCATTAGCATTCACGTTGACACCCTCAGAGCAGCTTTGAAGAGGAAGTGAAGAACATTATATTCAACAGAGAAGGCAGGGGGAATTTCACTAAGAAAGTAATTGTTCAAGTTGGAAGTTGACCAGAATATAAGGGTTAACACAGTAACACTTGTGGAAAGAAAAATATACCAGTACTATGAATTTCTCATGGAACAGAAAGTATTCCAAACCACAGTTTTATCTTTCTTCTAAAATAGCATACGTTCCAGCAACATAGTGCTTTCTCATGTGCAGTATCTATGGAATGTTTATTTTCCAATTTGGGAACTGCATTACTAAACATAACATTGCTGGCTGCTCCTGCTCAGAAACTGAAAAGACTGGTAGCAATTTGGACAAGGTAGTGCAGCATGGTGAAGAAACTGATACCGGTACCATTTGGAACCGTTTGAGACAGTTATCACACCATTACTCAAGACAGAAATTTCACTTGCATTTTATGAGATACAAGTGAAATACTAAGATTTTGATCACCTAAATACTAGGCTCACAAAGCAAAAAGGCAGATGAACTTTAAAAATAACAGATAGGGTAAACAGTACTTGGAGGAGAAACTTGTTAGTTTTTAATCAGGACATACAGTATTTTTCCTACAAAATTGTTTCTAAAGAGAGAAAGTCAGTTGCTTTTAGCTGTATTCATGCCTCTCCCCCGACTTTTTCCAAATACATGCTGGGAAATGAATTTGCTAGTAAGAATGCTTACAGAAATAGGAAGTTCAAGTCAATGTAGTAGAATATTGCATGAACAAATTTTATGCATAATCACAGTTATGGGCATGAGAAGTCACTCAACTGTCATCCAGTATAAAACCAAACCCAACACTAAAAACAGGTACCCGATCTGAACTGAAGCATATAAGTTCCAAAAACGCAGTACAAAGTTACTCAAACTGTTTCTCATTAATAACTTTAAAAGAGCAAACATTTTGCCAAACTGTGAAAAACAATGGAAACTGGAATAGTGATTCAATTTAAGAGATTAGTCTGAAATATTTCCTCATCTCAAATAAACAACAAGAAAAGGAAAATAATTCTAAGTATAGTCACGGTAAAAATAATGGCGTGAAGGTAAGCAAAAGAAATGTTTGGCCATATAGCAGGAATCATTGAAGTTCAGGCTGTCAGGCAATTAAATAGTTACCCAAGGGAGAAAGTGAAACATGCTTCACCTGTGTAATTTAAAAACCAAACTGTAGGAGTCAAAACAGTATCTTTAAGTACTTTTTTTTACTGTAAACAAAAATAGCCCTCGAAAAGTGAATAAGTGATTCACAGATGTTTCCGACTTGAGAAGCATGTATATCCTTATAAGAGGCCTACACTGAGTCTGGGATGTTTACCTGGTTTATGCATCTAACTGGTACCGCAACATTTTTGTGAAACATTAATGCACCTAGGATCAGTCAAGGCTTTGCTTCTTGGGTTCTCAGTTGATCAAACAAATGACTGGAAGTAACAGTAATTTTTTTCCCCTTTGAACACTAGCTACATGTTTGAATGATTTAAATTTAGAGGGAGGCTTGGGAACTGTCATAGCTCAGGACAGTGATTACCAAAACCAAACAGAAGCCAGAACATTCAGCAGAAACTCACTCTGTCACAAAAGGACAAGACAATTACCAAAATTTGTAAGACCAGCCTTCTCCTAAAGTTTGCCCGTATTGGCTTTCCAACACAGATTTGGTGGTATTTTTCAAGTTCACTTAGCTCTTGCAAAGCAGCCAATAAGCTTTTAAGACAAGTAATTATAAGAAAATGTCCCAAGACTGCTTTATACTTACCTGCATACAGACTGGGCAGTTTAGGCAATAATTTCTAATGATCTGTGAGTATTCTTTATTCAAAAGTGCAGAGACCACCACATCATGCTGCAACTCCAAACCTTACTCCTACTTCAATTATCTACAAACATTGAAGCTGCCAGAATAGTTCTTCCCTCATGGTTTTCAAAGTCATGAGATGAATATTGCTGTCATGAGTTGTCAGAAAGAGAACATGAGAATGAGCATTGATAATTTAGTAGGTGACAGATGAGGGAAAACATAAGATGTACATACAGGAAGATGTAACACATCCGTAATTTTCACTGGGACCAATTAATGTTAGAATTTGTTTGCATGCTCTTAATCAGAATTGTATTGCCATTTTCTGTCACAGGAATGGGGATCTCTTCTAATGAAAGCCAACAAGACACTTTTGATCTAATAAATAAATACATTCTGAACTACAGCACAGAATAATCACTTTGTCAGATACTAACACCAGGAACAATGTAAGACTTAGGGGCATAAATATTTAAGAGGTATTCCAGATGTTCATTTTGTGAGCTATATTATTAATGTCTCCTCCAAATGATGACGGAAGACCAAAAGTATGCAAGCTATGGCCTTACAACTCGGAGCGCTGAGACAACTTTTCTCTTGTCTCCTCATCTCTCGTCTCATTACTTAGCTGACGAAGTGACACTAAATTAGCAACAGGTACTCTTCACAGGCTGGGTTTTTCCTTCCTTTCTCCCACTTTCTGCTTTCAGTTCATTAAATCCCTTCCCTTTCAACACCCAAGCAGACACACTCTAGTCAAAGGGTATGTTCCTTTCAGAACATTTATTGCCTCTTCTCAGATTGATGTTTGTGGGCTCATGTCCTCACCCTACCCACTCTGCACACTATTTGAAATAGCAATGCAAGTGGGAAAACAGGGGGGTTTTGTTGCTGTTGGGGGGTTGTTTAAAGAACATGCATTTTCTGACCTTGTTTACGACTTTCCTCAGTTCCTAACCATTACTGCTACAGCTCCACTATTACTCGAGGTACTAAAAAGAGCAGTTTCTGCCACTACCACCTAACGAAGTTAGCTGGTGAGGTTGGGCAGAAGTCCTGCAGTGAATGCTCAGATACTCAACAACTGCACACCTTTCATACCTAAAAGCTAGCAAAACCATACTGACATCACCTGCAGAAAAGTTCTATTCAACAACAAAAAAAACTGTTCCCAAAACCAAAGAAGTATTTTTGAAACACCACATATTTCCATTACAAATATTTCAATTCAAGGCAAGCTCTTCAGTAGGGAATTAAATACACTGCTGTAACATACAAGTTAGGTACTTCTCTGCTACTTTCACAGTCAAATCTGCTGTACAAACTAGCTTTCTAAGAGGTATAAACACTAGATGAATGATAAAGCTCCATTTTGTTACTAAAAAAATAATCTCGCTTCTACCTAAGCCTCAACATTTTGCTGTTCTCACAAAACATCAATAAAAACAGGTCCTTTAAAGGAACATTTGAAAACCAGAGACAATCAACATCTCAGATCTCACAAATGAAGTCATGAGTTCAACTGCCTTCCAAACATTTACTTCCACTGAAAAGTAAGTTTTGCTTGCTCTTGACAGACAGAAATCCCAGTCAGTGTGAGGGAAGATAATAAGATCTGTCAGTCTCTGGAAAAGCTTTTAACAAACATGGCTTGTTCTTAAAGAATTGTTTGGTTTGATTTTGCAAGCTTCACCAAGTCTCCCGAGAGGTATATTTTCCTCCACTGTGCCAGTGGCCTGTCAGAGACACTGTAACAGTGGAAGACTTACCCCCATCAGAAGATACCATCTCTCCCTCTTAATGCAAAATGGGGCCAGGTTTACTACAGTTTCATTTTAAGAGATTACCCTTGAGAATCAAGTTCAGCTACAGTTTATGCCGAAAGCCCAGCACACGAATATACAGTATATCTTAAGTACATTAAAAAAAAAATCTTTGAATGGCAAATGCAGCTGAAACTCCCGAGAGAAAATGAAAATGTTTTAGTAAATTTATGAAATATTAAGTCCCATGAATTCATGCTATGTTGAGAATAGTAACGTAACTCCTCCCAGATAGGTTAAACTTCATGGTATGATGCTTAAAGACCCAGATCCCCTTCCCAATTAACATTTTTGTTTGAAGACTGTTTAATCTGAAATTTCCTCTTGCTATGCTAATTACATTTTAAAACTTTTTCCTGTGAAGTTTAACTGCACCATCTTTTTGACACACAAAATACAATTAAAAACAACCCAGAGTAGAAAAAAACCATGTTTTTCTTTCTTCAGTAACAAGCACCTGGCAAGTAAATGGAAGGTTCCTGCAAAGCCTTAAAGGCTATTAAAAGGCATTCCTCTTTTTCCCTGGGGATTTAAAACTCAGTTATTTTTATTCCTCTTTTAAGCTTATTAAATTACATCATTTTTTTTCCTTCTTTGAATTACACTTCACAGTATTTTTTTCTGCATTGTTCCTCAATTGCTAATTCACTTATAATTAAAACTGCTGTTGGCTGGGTCATGAAATATCAGGAGAGGAAATGTCCAGTATTACACATCTCTTTGCAAAACAGCACCATCCTTTATCTTCAGTTAGTTACATATATTAATGTAGCATAATTTTAGTAATTTGCAATTTATGATTTGTTTCAGCTACACAGGTCTTTGACCTATCTTGTCAAATATTTGAGAAATAAACTAACAAACTGCCTTGGAAGGCTTTCTACCGAAG